>NC_061532.1:3775000-4148750 GCF_022379125.1 Scophthalmus maximus
ATCGGTGAACTGAATGTTATCACGCTCCAGTGATCTCTTCTGAAGTGTTTTGGGGAGATTTCCTTTTTTTTCAAATCGCAGCTGACTCCTCGCCACCATCTGCCCCTTGTTCTCCTTATCTCCTTGGCTCCTTCTCTATACCCTCTGCAGCCATCTCTCCGCCGATCCGTCCTCAATCGCGCTCCCTCTCTGTCCGAGGCCAGAGAGAAGCCGCTTTGTAGCCTTTTCCCAGCCTGGATTTCTTTTCCATCCATTCTCCGTGACGCGCCGTCCGTCACATCTCATTCTCACATTTCTTATTTATTCATCATCTGTGACGTGAGAACAGCAGAAATGAGTAATTATGTATCGGTCCGTCTCAATACCTTTCCAATAAAGCGACAAGTGACAAGACTTAATTTTTCAACGTATACCAGCTGCCATGCCGTTACCCTGCATTGATTTTTGTACTATACCGCCACAAAAAAAATGGTTGTTTTGAATGACCGAGGCTTCATTGGGTTTCGAATCCCAGTTCAGTCAACAAGAGACTCTAAATTGACCGTAGGTGTGAAAGTGCCCCGCCTCTCGCACAATGTCAGCTGGGATTGGCTCCAGCTTCAGATGTGTCAGTGTGGATTACTTCAAATGAAAGAAGTATTAGAAAGTATAGGCCTTTCTATTTTTCACGCAAATTTAATAAAAACTCACGGTTATTTTTGTGCTGAGCCTCTGTCCTTGGTCTTCACGGCAAATAGCTGCTGACCTTCGCTTTTCACCTCCCCTGATCATCTTTTGTCTCGTGTTACCCAAACTCACTCAGCTTCATGTCACTGAAATCAATCTGCTGTCTCGAGGGTTAGTCGAAAGGAAAAGAAGTCATCCGGTAAATACTGCTGGATATTAAGCTCTATAACAAGAAGTTATGTACACAAAAGACTTAAAGATTTTTCCTCCTGTGTGCGTTGACAACCTGCAGTCACATTTCCCTCTTCCCCTCTGTCACGTCCGTGTTATATCAAGACGTGAAGGTCTGCTGCGAGATTAGCGGCAACGTCCCACTGACACTTCATTTTCACTTTTCACACACAAGCTTTCACCCGCCCGTTAAATCTGTACATTTGATATTGATATTTTCATGTTGCAATGGTGTAATTTGAGCATGCTGGCAGTATTGATTGTAGCTTTATTTATGTAGTAGTAGTACTAACAAACAAATTAATAAAAGTAATGGAAATTAAAAACAACTGACAAGTCTAGTTGTTATTGAGAGAAGAAATTGAAAGAGGGAACAGTACCTGTGTCCGTTTGGAAAGGTCACAGACTACAGCACTGAATGTAATAGGTGTTTTGAATATTTCTGTGTGTGATTGACAGGTAGGTTGTGAGTTTAACCTGTGAGGTGACATTCCCTCGCCGTCCTGTGGGATTGGGGGAGCTGCTGTCACCGACATCTCCTACAGGGCAGGGGAAGGGTGGAAGGCTGCGACCCTGCGGACAGGCGTGTGCACCTGGGGCTCGGTCACTGACCGGGACATGATATGTGCTGTATGTGTGAGGGAGTGTGGGACAGAGTAGATGCACAGATGGCTGCTGGGAAGGGAACACTGACAAGTGTACAGCCTATACTGTACATCTGCCAACATGCACAAACACCAACTGTTTCTGCCATAAATCACATTCATATGCAGCTAATTAGCAAAAGTGTGTGTTCGGCTGTGATATGAGGGTTGGCGTTCTTCAACATTGTATGTAGCACGCCTAACCTTAACCGGAGGCTTTTAGGTGCCAAAAAAACCCAACCATAAACACCATATTCATTTAGTTGAACATGAATTATTAGTTGCCACAGATACTTTGGGGAAAAAAGAATGAACATATTTAGGTAATATTGGCAGCAGATCCATTTTATTTCAAAGTTTCAACAATCTATCAATCTTTCAACATAATCTCATATGTCGCAAAAGCTTTCATATTAAATAATGATTTTCTGTCGATTGTTTACTCTATTAATCTATTAGCTGTTTGGTCCATAAAATGGTGAAAAATGTCGATCGTGTTTCCCAAAACCCCTGAGATGATGTTTTGTTTTGTCCGCACACAAAATAAATTTACTTTACTGTCATAGAGGAGCAAAGAAACCCGAAAATATTCTCGATTAATCAAAATAGTTGACGATTAAGTAGTAGTCGATTACTAATCGACTAATCGATTAACTGTTGCAGCTCTATGCTGCATTAAGGATCTGTCAGGACACTTGACATTTGGCATTTCAGAACAGAGAAACCGCCATTCATACAAATATATAAAGTGATAGTTAGTTTTAAAACCTAAACACTCTAATTGAAATTTTGCAAAACGTAACAGCCCAGACAAGTTGTCAGTTCTCTGGATAATTGGCTCTCTGGTCTGGGTGGAGTGTCCTCGTCACTGCAGACATCTTGACTTGTCATTGCAGGAAAAAGCTTACGACATCACGGACGGCTCATCACGGACGGCTCTCACTGACACGCCGTGACGGTGTGTCAGTGAGAGCCGTGAGCCAGCATGAACGAATACCGGGGGCCAGAGACTGAAGCTGCTGAATTCAGCCATCATCCCGCTACAGCTGCGGTTTACCCTGCCGTGACGTGTCAAAATGCCGGCCTGCGCCCTGAGGTCACTGGACAAGCTGACTGGACTTGTTCCAATAGGAATAATAAATGTTTCAATTTCTTCCCACCCTAACAAGGAACCAACCCTGCAAGAAAAGGAGTGTGGAGCTCAGACATCAGATCATGCACGCTGTACTAGGGATGTCACCAGAAAGTTGGTAGCCACTGATAAAACCATTCAAATTCTGCAAATATCGCTATTAAATTCGATACCGCGCACACCTGGGAGTCAAATATTGACATAATGTGTTCCTCCTAAGGTTAAGCCTCTTACCTTGACTTTAAGCATCAACACTAAATGCCTGACCTCCCTAACATTACGCTAAAACCTACAGGTTCCCCTGAAACCCAGTCTTTACCCTCAAAAGGCTTCTTTGTTCCGACTGCGACACAAGTCCCCATGGGTTGGTGTGTGTTCAGGTTGAAGGTTATGAAAACAAGCCCACACGTTCACATGTTGCCTAACCCTATCATAACCTTAACCAAATACTAACCTTAACAACTGACCCCCAAATCTGCTCCCCCCCCCCTCCATTTGGGGAGACGGCTGTTGTCCCCAGTTGGATAAGCTGTGCCCAAATAACTGGTCTTTAGTTTCAAATTTGTTCCAAAAGGTAGCCTATGACACACACACACACACACACACACACACACACACACACACACACACACACACAAATGCTTCTTTCATCTGAAGTGGTCGTCCCGACAACGCAACAATGCCGCCAAATTGACACTCTTTTCTCAGCCAATTGTATCCTCGCTAGCTCTCGAAGTGAGCGGAGAGCGGTGTTGAGAATTGCAGCTCCAGGAAGGTGGGAGAGAGGGCAACACATGGTCAGGGGAAGGAGGCGTGTAAAGAGCAAACTGTGAAACATCGCAGTCAGGCCTCATTTGGCCCCCCATAATGAGGCAACCCCGGTCAAACCTCTCCATCTTTGTTCCGCGGGACAATGGCTGTGCAGTGGGAGAGCGAATCATCCGACACATGAACTGCCCGCGGTCAGCTGTGCTCAACATGCTGCGCTGAAGGGGGTGGGGCTGGGGGCTTGGTGGTGGACTCAGGCCTGCCAGAGAGGACACTTTACCCTTCACTCTTCATCAGCATCTGACAGGAACCCAGTCAACTTGCTAAAAGTCTGTACGCAGTTCCAATGTTCCATGGTTGTCCAATATCCCCTTCCCTTCACTTTCAATTCCTTTTGAGACGTGGAGTCACAGTGGAGTTATTTTCCTGTCATATCGGCTATAAATTTGATTATGCAGACTGCCAGACTTCGCTCAATAAAATCCCTAATTCTGGGTGACGTTCCCTCTCTCCTTCAACATAAATGTTGCCCTGCCCCGCCACTCCTGATTCATTTTGGTTTAATCGGCCAGATGAAGGTCAAATTCTTAGTAGAGGAAATATGATCGCCAGAATTAAATCCTCTCATAATTTAAAGAAGATAAAAGAAAAAAATAGTTGATGTTTTTAACATTGAAGCCCTTAAACGGACAGCTGTGACTTGCAGCACACGTGAAGGGGAACATCTCTGTGTCGACAGATATCCTTTGTTCTACTGTAAGGCTGGAATTTACTGTTTACCAGAGGAGTACGAAATAAAAGGGACACTGTCCAATATGATGACAGAATCTCATGTGCTAATTGCGATTCGCGATTAGCCTTACTGTCATAAACTGTGCGTCATAATCAGTGCAGCATTCAAAATACTCACACAGGGCTGCAGTAATACCGCTTTATTACTTTAAAATGAACCAATACTCGGGACACTTTTACCCGTCCTAACGATTAAAACTGAAATTAAAAAAAGCGCAAAAGAGAACTTGCATGCCGTAAGTTGAGTATAATTCCTGGTAGACTTCAACAATCGAACAAACTGCCCTGCCAGCAAAACAAGTACAAACTGTTTCCGTCAGCGGGTTGGTTGGTTGAAGCACTTTCTGTGAATTTGGCTTCTTGCAAAGAAAAAAACAATTTCAATACAGGAAATAATGAGTTGCAGTAATCTTCACACATATAGGTGTTCTTGAAATGAATTGAAAAAACTGAAAAATGTATTTAGTTGGGCAAATATACATTTAATGTAGTAGTAGGAGTGCGGCCTAGGGTTGTCACTCTTTCATAAAGACGATGCGGAACAAATTCAAACTGGCAAGTAATTAATTCAAACTAATGATAATATGATATTCATATTTTAACAGTTGGAATACTTCTCTCCACACTCGAATGATTGTTTGGATTTTCAAATAAAAAGTGATAACCCCAATGTGAACTGCACCATGACAAGCTTTTCACAGGGTGAAGTGTCTATAAGTGCCAAGTCCCTCTTTAATGCAGGGTTGGGAAACGATTCTAGGAAATGGTTTTCTAATTACTTATTATCAAAATGAGGCGCTCTCCAGATCCCTTGTTGCAGCGTGAGAACGGGACTCCCACTTTGTGTGTGTGTGTGTGTGTCTCCTGCTAAATTATTCATTTTGGCTGGGTAAGGCCGCAGTTTGCACTCGGTTCACAGCAGCTCTGTGTTTTCACTTCTCTCCTAAATGTTTTTCTTTGCAGATCGGGCTGTGATGTAGAGTTTCAAATTGTTGGTCGCCCTACAGTTTTGGTACCACCGTCCTTAGTCTTAGTCATCCTGACTGGCCCCTAACTTATGATTTGTCGTCACTGTGAAATTCATTTTTTTTTAAAGCATGCACTCATTCTTTACATGAGCATCTAAATCTCTTGATCAGGGGACAAAAATATACTAGTTGGATGCAGAATCCAGGAGTCGCTTAGCGGGCTTTTATCTAAAAGGAGACCCGCCATTGGTTGCGCAGTAGTGGGGCAGCCTGCCGGCTGTGTGACCCCCTCACATCCCCCTTCTTGTAGAAGCAGCCCCCTCATCTCTAAAACAAGACTCCTATTAAACTTTCAGAGGTCTCTGTTGCCACGCTTTCCCCCCGTGACAGCCCTGACCGTCACACAGCTGCCGTTCAAAAGCAGCCTGCGAGACACCTGTTGCCCCTCGAGAAACACACAAACAGTTGTGGTTCTACGTTATCGGTTAGCCTGACCTGGGGGCCCACGGTGGTCTAAAGGCACTGGACAGGTGCTGCAGTTGTCTTCCTTAATCTTTTTTTTTTGCCCCTTAATAATGTTGCTGTAACTTTGCTGTTTTGGAACGACGTGTTTTCTACCTGTGTTTGTGTGTGTGTGTGTGTGTGTGTGTGTGTGTGTGTGTGTATGTGTGGGCTGGAAGAGCTCGGACAGTAATCTTCATAGTTGGCGTCAGTCAGATTTTACCAGATTACTGGTCTCTCCGCCTGGGAGAGTCCAGCAGCGCAGGAGGCCATAGGGCATGATTGTTTTTTTTTCTGTCTAAGCCCAAAATGATTTGTTTTACTTCAATGACGGAGATGGTGTGTACTTTGCTCTTCAGGCCAGTGGACTGTGGAAGCAGCCAGGAGAGCTTTGTGGCTGACAGGAACCCCCTTATTTGTCAGTGTTTTAATGTGGCAGCACATCAGTGCCTGCATGCTGTAAAGCATTCTTGTGCGCGTTTGTATTGGTGTACTCTGGGGTTAGACCGATTATTGGTGCTAATATTCACAATATTTATGGTTGTCGGTTTTGGCCATTTTTTTAAGCGGATTTGCCGATGAAATAATCCCATTATAAAATGTACTGCTTTGTCTCTGATGCAGCCGCGGTCACTGCTCTCTGGACTTTAGCAATGTCCCGTCCATGTTTGTTTCAACCTCATTATAATGCTGCTGACAGCCCGCACTTTTTTTGTTAAGGTCATGTTGAAATGTTTTGTGAATTAAGGCATTTCAACAAAGTGTGTGCGTTAAGAGTTTGTCGAATTCTAAATTCACCTTTTGCCACTTTTTTTTTTTTACTGCAGACAAATATCCGTTTCAAATATCGGTTATCGGCCTCTTAGATTAGTAACAATCGCTGTCAGAAATCGGCCCTGAAACTGCCATATCGGCTCGACCCCCCCTAGTGTACACCTGGGCCGTTGGCCTCCTCTGTAACATATCAGCAGGGGGCAGGGTTAAGATGACAGTCAGATGGGATTAAAGGGGTGAGAGCCTGGGTGAGACGTCAATCTGTTTTACCACAGCCGGGCAGGGACGCTCACCGGCCTGCTTTCCAATGCACCGCCTCACCTCACTGTGCTGTATTTTAAGATATGCCTATATTTAAAAAAAGGCACCAGGATCTGATTTTATCCCCCCCCCACGACTCCGTCACTGATATGTGACCGCAGGGTCAGCCACTGAGTTGATCTGATGGGCAGTCTTTGTGTCTCTCAGGGATAATTCATTAATGTCCTTTTTGTTGGTATTTTTTAATTTGCCCATAATCCAGCATCTGCTCATAGCACTCCCAGATTAATTCTGTTGCACTGTGCTTACTTCAATTACACTAAAAAAGTTATTCATCCTGGGATAGAGATTACAAATTCCTAATAAAAAGACTGTGTTACAAAATAGAGCAGGGATGCTCTAACGAAAAGATTCTATAGAGTGGCATTATGGGAATCGCGGCATTTTTGGGATTCAACGCATACTAATCTCCCACAAGTTTCCCCAACTTCATGCAAGGGGAAAAATGTTCAAACACTGGAACAGTTTTTAAAAGCTCTCATTCAGTATTTAACACAGCAGCAAGGTCAGCAAACTATAATAAATGGCATAGGTGTTACAAAAATAACAAACCCTAACCATAAAGATGTATTTGGTTCCACTAAAGTGGTGCCCTCTCACATCAGCTGTGTTACCACAGCCTTGTTAAAGAGAAGGAGCTGCTTTAATGATACAATTTAGAATAAGTGTCTGCATGCTGCCGCAAAAAGGGTTGACCCGCTCACATCCCGAGCCTGCAGTCAGTTCCTTTATGCTGAAGAAACAAATGACCTCAGTTATCTGGTTTAGCCCTTTTCAGTACTTGTATCTCTATCAAATTTGTGCAAATCACATTCCCAGTGTTGCTGTTAGCGCCTCTGTATTATCAGTGTAAGTGCTGTATCCACACATGTAACCCCAGGCAGCAGATGTCACTGGTAGTAAAAAACTAGAAGAGGCTTATGTGGCAGCCTGTAATGCCTCTGCCAACCTAATGCCCAACGCCCTGCCCTGCCAGCGAGCTTTTGTGAGTGTGAGAGAGAGAGATTGTGTGTGTGTGTTTGGTGGGGGCTGTCGGATGAGCCGGTCCAGACTGGATGCTCTCTTCTTCCTCTCACACTCACCGCGGGCCCTTTCCGTGTGGGAAGGGGTGCCAGCTATTGCAACTCGCTGCCTTTTTGTTTGGCTACGTGTAGCCGAGGCCGTCTGAGCCATCGCGGGAGGCCGGTCTGATGTGATGCTGTGATTTAGACTTGTCGGTGTGCGTGAAGAGCAATAACAGGTGGCTGCTCTGTGTGTCCATCTGTCCTCTCTTCCACACATGTTGGTCCTGCACGGGGGCAAGGGTCACAAACTACGATCCGAGTAGTCACTCAGTCCATACTTCCACAAAAGACCCATTTGGTGCCGCCTAGTAACAGCTATGCCCTTTACCTGGTTGTTTGCACGTGTCGTGCTTTTTTGTGTGTTTGTCTTTTAGTGGAGCAGTTGTATCAGGGTTCATTTTTTATAAAAACGGTATTTATTGATAAATGGATTAAAAGTAATAAATCCCAAATATTAAACCGTGGATAATTAAAACAATCGCCACAAGTATCTTCATTTAAGAAAAAGTCATGAGATAAAAAATGAGTTTTTTTTAAGAAGACATTTAAAAGAGGGCACTGAGTTTGCCTGAGATTGTCAGCTGAGCAGCCCTGACAGCAAAGGCCCCTTTTGTGGCAGGTTCAGATTCTGGAACTGTTGGTATTGGCCCTGCCAGAGGTTCTCAAGCGGCAAACAGGCTCATGGGGAGTTAGTGGATTAAAGAAAGGCAGGAGTCTGACCATTCAAGGTTTTAGAAACAACTGATCTCGGTCAAATATGTCAGGTGTATAAAGCTGAATTGCGCAACATTAGTCAACTGTCAAAGGACAATTCAGGGTTGAATATAACTCTTAAGTTTCTGCCCCCTTTTTTAATATAATCAGATATGACACTTAGACTAGAAGTGATGTTAATGCTGCTAGTGCTGGGGTCAGGTTGTGTAGCTAATAGTATAGTTAATTTGGAGTCATTCAACTGCAGGAAACCCAAAGGCAAACATATCAGTGTTACCAGGCTTTATTAGAACACAGAGTTGCCTATCATCCGCATATCAATTGAAATCAATATTATGTCTGTACATGCTAGATTGCACAGGGGTAGCAAGTACCGTATATAGAAAATAAAGAGGGCCAAGAATTAATCCCTGTGGGACCTCATTTTTCAGATGACTGATCGAGACATGCTGCACGGTGGCGTAGTGGTTTGCACTTTCGCCTCACATTCTCCGGCTTCCTCCCACAGTCCAAAGACATGCCGAATGGGGTTAGGTAAATTAAAGACTCTAAATTGACAGGTGTGAATGTGAAAGTGAATGGTTGTCCGTCTCAGTATGCGGCCCTGCGATAGGCTGGCGACTGTCCAGGGTGTACCCCGCCTCTCCAGATTGGCTCCAGCCCCCCCACGACCCTTAAATGGATAAAGCGGTAGACGACGGATGGATGGATGATCGAGACATTGTATTCCACTGTGTCAAAGAACTGAGAACTGACATGGCGTAAAGTCCTACATCGTCTGCAAGCAGCAAGTCATGCTTGACTTTGACAGAGCAGTCTCGGTATCAAGACCTTTCGATGAGGGGCCCCGAGAGACCGAAGCGATAGTATGATCAATAAATCCAGATGCCGAACGAGCGCAGCGCGTGGGATCTTCTTTTCACACGACGAGGCTCGCCAATGCATCTGCATCTGTGATAGTTGTACGTGTGAACATGAGTCTTTGCTCAAATGTTTAGTCAATGTTAGTGAAGTAACAATTATAACAATAATCTGCTGCTGAAAATAGTCCCCATTGATTCACTCCTAAGGAACATTTGTTAAAAGCTAGTGTCCTGCTGCGCACGTGCGTGCGTGCGTGTGTGTGTGTGTGTGTGTGTGTGTGTCTCTGTGTGTGTGTGTGCGCGCGCGAAACCTGGAGCAGTGTATGTCCTACATCTCCTACTGTGTGAGTCAAGTCTGCTCTTATCAGCTCGAGATAAAGCAAAATGCTTCATTTCGGCTGTACAGCTTATCTATTCCTCTCTGTCTCTCTCCCCCCTCCCCTCCTCTTGGCTTCCTGCTCCCTTTCCATCTTTCCACCTCCCCTTAATTTTCTGAATTCATATTTCTGATTTGTATTCCCATCAAACTGTGAATGCCAGCTGTTGAAGACACTGGTTTATTGAATGTTTGCATGTTTCAATTCAATTCAGATCTTATAAATCACAGTAATCCTACAAATCTCTGTCTAAGTCTCAGAGACTACAGGAACAGGGCTTTAGTCGCCGTCTGAATTCCGTTCACAGTGACCGCACTGTAACCCTTCCGCCCTCCTCTCCCTCCAGCCTCTTCGCAGTTAAACGGCGTGTCACATTCTGTGCTGATGCAGCGTTTTTGCACAGCGAGAATCACTGTAATCAGAAAGGTAAAAAAACTGATATTCCAGCCTTGTTTTTGCTTCCGTCCTGTTTTAGCTCTTCAGCGGATCTTTAACAAGCGAACACCGTTTCGAACTTGCAATAAAATACATCAGCTGTTCTGTCTCGGTCTCGTTCTCATTTTTGTCTTCATCTTTGTCTTCATTCATTCATATCTTGTTCCTCCATCATCTTTTCCTCTTCTCACGCCTCACCTCTCGGTCGCTTCTCTCAGTTCTCTCTGTCTTTCTCACGCCCACACAAACAGATGGGTCGTAGCTATTGTTTCACACGGCAAAAGCGGCCATTTTTTTTAAGGGTGTGTTTTTATTTTGGTGCGTGTTGGAGACGGAGAGAAATCTCCAACTTCCTCAGCTCAGAGTTGGGAGTTATATGTACACAGGCTTAAAGCCACAGCCCTGGTATATCTGAAATGCATCCTCTCCAGTCTCCACTGGAGAACATAGCACCACTTGCACTTGCTGAGAGTTAAAGTGTGATTGTTATTTTGAGATATGGGGGGGGGGGATGTCATTGCTCAAATCAAATCAAACTGTGACGGGACAATTTAGAGTTGGCGGCCCGCCGCAGTCTAGGTAATTAATGGGGAAACACTGACTAATAAAGTAATTAAATTACAGTACAGTAATGTAGCTGTTAACCATTGTGCACTCTCTGATTTCAGATGAAGTTGAATTCCCACTAAATACTGGTTAGGGTATTTGTTGCGGCTCAGCTGTGGTGAAAACATGTGATTTACTTTCTTCATCTTCCCCTTTTTTTGGTCATACATTCATATTCATGATTTCAAAAATTAGGGGAAAACAAAATGGCTAATTTAGCATAGAGTCATTTTTAAAAATTGTTTTAGTCCTTGTATCATATAAAATTAGGGATCTTTAAGAAGGGTTCTAATGGAAGACGTCCTGGTGGGAGGAGGGGAGCTGTCGGCTTCATCAGGGCTCTTTGTTTCTTTTGCTGATGCTGTCGCTGAACTCCTGTTGTCTTTGTGAAATTCCGTGCCGAGTCAAGACCTGCAAACAGCAGGTATAACAGTATATCTGCCAGTACCAGACATGGAGGACCGCAGCTTTTATTTTGTCGACCGAGCACTTGTGTAACATTCTTTTCACTCTTGTCCAACACTATAAAAGAACAAAACAATCTGTGTAAATGTGCCGTTATCAGTCCGTCAGTATGATGGGGTGGCACTCGCCGCAAAGAGTGGATGGTTTAAATTGGAGCCGGAGAAGAATTTGACTTTCACATCTTTGCTTTCACCTCTGCAGAGAGCGTCAGTCGGATATCTCGGCGACGTGATTAGATTGCGGCGGCTGCCTGGATCTGAGATTTCTCTCTGCACAACAGAAGACTGTGAGGTTTTACCTCGCTCTTTGTTTTTCATTTTCTCTCAGTGAGTCCTTTCAAGCTAGTTTCTTCCAAAAGGAGGATGGTGATTAATGAGATTGGCATCTCGAAAGAGTAAAACCTTTCCTTCGAGAACTTTGATTTTGTGGCAAGCTGGTGTATTCACTTTCTCACTTTCCATCCTGGGCCTCGCAGACTCACTGGAATGGGCTGAAGAGAAGGAGGAGGAGGAGGAGGGAAAAGTAAAAAGGAATTAATTTGTTGTCTCGTGAATTTGATGTCTCGCTGATGGGTAAAGTCAATTCCCCCCCACCCCACACTTTAGGGGAGATCTAGTAGTTCTCGCATCTTGCCACATGGGTGGATTATACAACAGTTAGTGTGCACATGTAGTGTATTTTTCCACTGCCCGTTAAGGTTTCATAAAGGAATGTGAAACAAGATATGTGAACGCACACGCACACACACACACACACACACACACACACACACACACACACACACACACACACACACACACACGTACACGCGCTCTTCCAGTGCACCAATAAGTTTAATGACTCCCCAGGTGATTTATATGTTTGGTTGAGACTGTCTCGACTCGGTCTCATCTCATCTGGACCCAATCACACCACCATAAACCACAGTGGGTACGGAGGCCCGGAGGAATCTGCCCCTCACCTCTTTTGCCTCAAGGTTGATTGTCATGTGGATTGTGCAGCAGAAAGCCTTTTTTCATTCCTCAATTTCTTCTATTCACGTCTGAATGGCATGCCCAGGAAACTGCCCGATGGGGCCACGGTTAACTAAGATTATTTTCGGCTGCAGGCCCGAGAGTTAATAAAACCCTGAGAACATATTCCCTCTGATTAACACAGCGGCATCTCGAACTTCAAAGCGGGAATGAAATAAAAATTATGAAACAGTCAGTGACTGCATTATAAAATGGCCAACAGGATGATTAATGAAGGCTTGCACCGCTGACAGTTTGCAGCCTTTAAAAAAAAGAAGAAAAAAATAGCTGTCAGCTAAAAGCCCGACATATAAATTCTGAAACGGCTTCTTCTCCTCTGCAGGCTGGATTTCTCTGTGCCCCCTCCACCATCAATCAGCTTATTCTCAGTCTTTGTACTCTCCCTCTCACCACACCACAGCGGTGGTCTGGATCAAATGCTCTACCATCTGACCACTGTATCTCCGAGGCTTATTAATATCACGGTCAGGATGAGCTGCTGAGGCCCCAAAAAGGGAGTTTAGGTCAGAGACTGAGTGTGTAACCCTCTCTGCATCCCGTCAGTGGAGCGCAGGCCTTATCTAACGGCTCTTCCGATAGTAATGATGCTGTTATTCAGCGTGTACCTGTGAGCTGCCGCAGGGGTACTCGCCTGAAGCAGTGTGACCCTTTTAACCATGGGTCGGTTTGCTGCTCCAGACTGAAACATCTCAACAACTGCTCGCTGATTTTGACATTTTGAACAGATATCCACGGTGGCTAGAGATGTAACCCTAATGACTTTTGTTTTACCCCCTGACTTTCTCTCTGGGGCCAGCGGCAGGTCAACCGTTTCACTTCAATTTTGTAATTTTTAACATTTACACTATGGACTGGTAAATATCTATAATATATAGTTATATAGTTACTAATATAACTCTGCTTTAACAAATATCTTGGCAACTGTCGGACAAATAATCTAGCATATGAGATGTGAGAGACTGTGATTCTCAGATTTTTCATTGCGTGCCATCAGGTCAAAAATCTTGTTGAATTTATTATTCAAATTTTTTTTTGGAGCTTAGGTTTACATTCAAAGTTCATTGATTTAGCTGTCTGGCCGTCAACTTTCTGTTTCTCTCACTCGCCTTTGTGAGAAAAGACTGGTGAACCCAGTGGAGCATTTAGCAGCGACAGAGACGTATTTCTCCCAGGAGCTGGTGGCGGTGACCAAAAACGGAGCTCAGATGTGTAATACTGCCATACTTTTTTGCCCATTTAAAAATAAATCGTTTTTATCTACAGTAGTTGAGTAGTTGCAGCATCTGTCCAATTATTTCACTTACTGCTGCATTAACTACTTAACCTGCTAAAGATCAAAAAGAGAATTTGGACCTCTACTTTCACCTTTATATTGTACATTTCTGTATGTAGTTAGGATACACTGTATGTTAGAGCCGTTTCCGGAGAATGGTTGATTGTCATATGCCGACTTGAGATTGTCTCTGTGGTGAAACCTCATCTTGTCGTCATCAAGTAGTCGCCAAACACGTTCTCCTGTGGAGCCTTCACTTGTATGTCATGCCAGGAAACGGCTCCGCGTAAAAGCCCCCATAATGAAACACCCACACGCTCACAAACAGACCCCTGTGCGAGCGGAATTCCACGGGCTCAGCACAAAGCGGCCGCAGAGGAGGCGGAGAGCGTGCAGGGACGGCCTCCAACAAAACCTTTTCTCCACGCTGCTCTCCCCTTTTAACACGGGCACGGAGCCAGCGAGTGGAAAACTGCACACTTATTTTTTTGTGAAAGGACGCTGGGGGGAAGATTTTAAAAAGCTGCGCTTGTGAGTGCAAAAACACAATCATGTCCTCCGTCGTCCTCTGATGGACCTAGACGACACGCAGTGGTGTATATGTTTTTTATAAGAGATGGTTCTTTACTATGCAAATAATCCCCTTCCACATTCATTCCATCCGTTGTTTACAGAGAACATTGCCTGCTGCAGCTTTAAGAGGGAATCTGATGACATGAACATTTGGATCCCTGAGCTTGAGTTTGCCCATCTTGTTCCTTTTTTAAAAAATATCACTGCCCTTGAGCAAGGCACTCAGTTTAGCAGCTGGTCAGTGGCTCAACGTAGACGACTAGATGTAGCAGACAACTTTCACACATGCAACTGTCTGTGACTACAAACACGTTGTTTGCCGGGGGGCCTGGTGGCAAAAGCGCGTGTATTCTACAAACTTGTGGATAATTAACGGCCGTAGAAACAGAGCGAGGGCTTTGGGACAGTTCCTACTCCTGACTCAGTGTTTGATTATGCTCAGTATGTTCCAAACCCCAAAATGCAGCAAGATACGCCGCTCTCGTGTTGCATCACCCCGCGGAGCTGCTGTCAGATGCAGTGGATTTAGCTATATTTGGGCAAAAAAACTCGAAGCATTTTCGGAACATAACGGAGCATATGGATCCACAGCCGGGGGAGCGGATTGTGCCGCAGCAGTGGTTTCTATGGACATTTAATACTGGTCGGCCGCAACAAATCATGTTGTTTTTGGAATTCATCATAAGAGACATGAACTCAAGCGGACCACGGCCAGTTCATGTGCGAAAAGAATTTAACGTTCAGTGTTTATACAGCTCCCTTAAAAGCCTACGGGGGGGGGAAGCAGGGTATATGTAGAGGCGAGTAGTGAAGATAAACAGCCTGAAAACTAATTCAGTTCAGTTGGGGTTTTGAGTTACAGCGATGAAGCTGAGTTAGAGCCACATTCACACGTCCACCCAGTACACCTCATCTCCTCTCATCCAGCCTCTGCCTGACATTCTGCCCCTGCTGTCCTTTCCCTTTTCACAAACGGGCCCTTTCACTGTTCCCAACACCTCCCCGCCGTCATTTCCCACCCCCGGGGGGGGGCGGGGACTCGCTCGGCGGGGCGCTCCGCCAGCATCCGATCCGGGCTTGGACCATGCAGCTTGCGGGGCGTCGGTGCCAAAAATATCTCCCCGAAAACAATTAGCAAAGCGTCTCATTCAGGGATAGCAAAGTCTCGTGAAAAATCCTGCCACGTTGCACTGTAACAAAAGCTTTGTTATTGTGCGCAGGAAACTCTTCCATGATGTCTAGTCTCGTGTCCACGTCACCAACACACTGGGAGTTTGATGGACTGGACTCTTGGTGCTTATTGTGGCAACAGAGCCCTGCTACCAAACACAGCTAGTGTTTGCTTTTCATACTGCGCATATATCAGCACGATGATGCTGACTCATCTATGTTTTCATGTTTTTCATACAAACACAAGCACACGCGCCGCATGTTCCCTCTGTCAGCAGGTTTAACTAGTCAGGCAGTAATATGCAGGGCTCTGACTCTGGAGTGATAAATCCAGGGCAGAGGTGCGTGTGTTTGTGTGTTTGTCAGTATGTAGGGCTGTGTGACATGACCAAACTCTCATACAGTGATAGAGATGAAATCCGATTGAGGTCATTTCATGGCCTGTTCCTTGTTACACATCTTTGCAGATGTAAGTTGGGTCCAAAGCTGTTCTTCCATCTTCAGTGGTGGGTTGTGGGTAAAAGCCTCTCTCAACGACTGTGTTTGGTTGTTTTTTTGAACAAAAAACTTCTGTACTTTTGGGGCTTTCCTAAACAATAGTGCTTACAGCAGTTAGTAATCTAAATGCTGTTGGAAAAAGAAGTTGTGTTGAACCCGATATTGGGTCAGGCGCGCGCACACACACACGCACACACACGCACACGCACACACACACACGTCGCTCTGTGTCTCCCTAATCCTGTCAGCCCATTGGCCCGTCCCTCTCTCAATGGAATGAAAAGCACATCACCATAGCGACCACATCAATGCATGAGAGGTGAGCTGAGGAGATGAGAAGCAGAGAGAGAGAGAGGGAGAGGGGAAAATAATGATATTAACTTCACACAACATGTTGTCAAAGGGCAACTTGGATTTAGAATATCCGACACCCAGGTCACATAGAAAAAGAAAAAAACATTATTAGATAAGACACCCAGACTAGACAAGGCCAGGTTTTAAGATGATAATTCCGAAAAAACTCCTGGGGATGTGGCTCAATGAAGGGGGCACACATTCATCAGGATTAATCCCAGACTCTCTGATGATTGAAAAAAACATATTGTTGCTCCTCATAAAATCTTGGCATATGGAAAAAGTAAAAAGTAAAGTAAAGGGGAAGTAGCTGTTTCACAACAGAGGGAATGGAGAAAAAAAACAAGGTGTCTGTGATGAGACTCTGGTTTCCTGTCCTGCCGTTCAAGGAATGGGAGTGGGGGAATGAAACCAGCGGCAGCAGGACCTGCTCTGTCCGGAACAGCACGACAGAGCCAGGATGCTGGGCAGGGTCTTACAGGGGAAGCGGTCAGTTATGGGTAAAAGCAATAAAGTGAATAAAAGGGCTGGATGAATGGACGGAGTGTTTGAGAGTGGGCAGTGGGGAGGCCGGTGGAGTGAGACACTTGTAAAGAAAGTGATACACTGGCTCTATCTCTGTTTAGTCAAGGAGGACTCGTTTCATTGCCATGGGAATTTCTCGTTTCCTGACACGCCTTCTTTTTCTTTTTTCTCATCACAGTTCTTCCTCATTATCTTTCTCTCTCCACTGGTTGTATGTAGTGCTCCTGTACAACTGTGGTGACGTTAACCTTTCTACCGCTTTTGGAACATAGATTGGAAAGAGGAATGCATAAAAAAAAAATCTGCCTGCCCTGATGGGATGTAGAATGAGTGAGTCTTCATCCTACTATTGATTTGTCTTCATTAAGGTTCCTTTTTAGACCCTTGCAGCATTGATGGCCTATTCTTAGTTCACCATAGACTTGAGTGGGAAATAATAAAAATGGTGTATATATTAATCTCATCGGCCACAAGGGTCTAACGAACCATCCTTTCTCCGTTGAAGGATGTATTGATGGATGAAATAAGGATTTCCTAGAATTGTTTCAAGGCGAGAGTGCGACCGGTCCCCCTGTGAGCTCAAACGCCACTAATGGGTTTAATTTAGGACTTTTGCCGGGATTTTGAAGAGGATTAGTCTTTGTGAGCCCATTTAACTTTCTGTACTGAATCAAACTGACACAGTTTTGTCATAGATGTTGAAGGACACACTGTATCTGATTTGGCTCTTTGGTTGATGGAACCCTGGATGAGGAATCTGCAGATAGAGCAACATGCTGAACCAACAGGTCTCATCAGAAAACACAACTGAATCCTCGGCTTTCTTCCTCATTCCCCTCTGTAGAATGTCCCCTCTTTTCCCTCGCTCGCATCTTACCCTCGCATCTTTGTCCCTCTCGTGTAAGACGCGGGGAAGAGATGCAGGAAGAGATGTGAGGAAGCGGCGAAGGGCGGTCTCTAGTATCTGCGTTCCTGTCTTCTCCAGGCAGGCTCCTCGCTCCTCCTAAACGTAACAAGGGAATTGGGATGTCGTTCATGATGGCAGGGACTAATGATTTCCGGGCCACTCAGGGTCCATCGATCCGGTGGGCGTCAAATCAATCCTGAGTGCGGCCGGGCTATACACAGAGCACTGCGCAGTAATTCAGAGCTTGGACACATTGTCATGACAAATGCATCCTGAAGGTCTCGGAACATTTGACGGAAGAAATGAAAACCCCTGCAGATTTACACATCTCTGACCACCTGACGTCAGTGGCAGCAGGAAGTGGATGTGAATGCTTTGAGACGCTGTGAGACTTTGTTTGAAGCCTCAGCCCCTTTCACACGTGATGTACAGAACATATCTGCCTCCATCTGCTGTATCTGAGGCAATTCTGCTTCCCAAACCGGGCACTTGTTTAATTCCTAAAATGTGCTCTCTTGCTACATGTTAATCCAAAAATACTTTTTAGATACATTCATTTCACAGTGCAGTTGGCATGTATGAAAAGTGAAAATACCCGGAGAGAGGGTTGGTCAGATAGTTTCTGTTCTGCGGGCTTTTTACCCTGTTGTCTTTGTGAGAAGAAAAATAGATTCATAGACTGATCCACCGAGACAGGGGCCCTTCACACGGGCTCGTAACCGATTTGTTATTTTCTTTGTGTATGAGAGACTGAAACCGAGGTGATGAATTCATTACTCTCCTTCTGCGTGATTAACCTTGTGCCGCTGTGCCGCAGCATTACTGTTTATCTGATGGCATTCACTTCAGACTCGTGCCGTGTTTACCGTGATAAGGAAATGTTACAAGGTCTGACCTCGTGAGAAGTCACTTTATATATAACTGGAAAGGGACCAGGGAGATTAGCTCAGCGGATATAATCGCTTTCATATTTAAGCAAAGGACATGATCTGCATTGTTTGGAATGGGCTATACTGAGGCCTATTAAATCTTATTACAACATAATTAAAAGACAGTTGTTTAGAGAGAAATTATCACATTTCAAATTTCAAATGCATACACACATTGCCTCCTGTCTCCCGGTGTAAAAAATATTTGGATATTTGAAAAAATATAGGTAGGTGTTATGGTGCGTTCCTTTTGAACTGGGAAATTGGAATTTCTGAGTTCCCAGTAAGAAATTTCAACTGGAACTTCCCTTAAAGTCGTTTTTCTGACTCAAGACACCTCACCTCACCTCAAAATCCAAGATGGCTGCAGTAACTGTTCATTAACACCTCCTGTGTCATTTATGTCTCATTCAATCGTTGTAACACACAGTGATGTCAAACTCCTACCCATGGACATGTTGCTACGGTGATCGTATGCGTGTCGGTATGCTGGTGTCGCTAACAATGTCAAACAGTGGCTGACCTGGCTGGAGCTGGTATTGCTGCCGGTTAAACGACTCGTGCTGGAATGCGGTCAACCCGGGTGTGACACCTTCGAGTTTCCCAGTGAGCCATGAGAGTTTGACTGTGAGCCAGCATGAACTGGAACCCTGAAACCAAATGGAATCCAGCCGTTAGTGATGCACCGATCCAGCTTTTTCCGTCTCGATACGATACCGATACCTGGGCTTAGCGTATCGGCCGATACCCGATACCGATCCAATACCACTGTTGAATTAATAAACTGTACACCAGGGTTCCCCAATTAGTTTTAAGGGTTCTTCTATACACCAACACTAAAAAATTTTTTTTAAATAAAAGCACCCTGGCAGGCTAACACCTTTTTACATCTGTGACTCAAGTAAGAAGCATTTTAATTTACAGCACCCACATAGAGGCTCAACATAAAGGAAGACAGTGAGGGAGCAGTAGTTCAAAAGGTCCCAGGTGTGTGGGATATATTCTGATATTCACAACAGCAAAAAGCATTTATTAATAACACTATAGCAAGAGGCACACAGATATGCATGCCATCAATACCACTAGTGTAGATTTTTAAACCCATCTGCAAAAATGTCCACAAATTGAGCGGGTCAGCAGCATCTGTACAACCCTTCACCTCAAGAAGAGCAAAGCGAGCGACTTTGTGAGACACGCACGTGCCATGTTATTAATTATCTGACTTACTTGGATATTTCACTCAGAGGACCAGCGGATCAGCTGGTGTGTGTGTGCGCGGGATATGATCCTTTTTTTTTCTTTCTCCACCACGCGGTACGTCTTCACGTGTACGCGCTCTCTACACAAGCGGAGGGCGACGTATGGCGTGGGATGACATCGAAATAATGTAGAGCAGTGCGCACCTTAATCTCTCATGTTGCTCACTTACATTCATATTAAGACATGCGCGTCCGAGCCAGTGGATCGTCGTGGACTTGCGGGTCAGACACTTGGCTCCTGCGGGCTGGATGCGGCCCGTGGGCCGTCTAATGGGTTTGGGTGCTGGTCACCTCGCCACGTGGAAGACGGTGAAGGCATCAGGCTGGACTCTAACATTACTTTCCTAACTTTGTAAAATGTTGTCGCTCTGTGTTTGTTGCTGCGCATGCGGCGGACACGCGTTGTAGCGGCGTCACTAACATAGAATTGAAGTGAATAGACCGGCTCATGGATCGGCCTCATTTATCCAATATCCGATCCAGCTAATTAGTCAATATCGGAGCCGATATCCGACACTAATGTCGGATCGGTGCATCCCTACCAGCCATCAATCATTTGACGTCTCCGACAGGCGAGCGCGTTCACAGGAGAGGAAATGTCGGGGTGGAAGTTTCATCATGATTACATTTTAAACTTAAAATGACACGACCAGTTTTCGACGAACGTCTTAAAACTAGGATGCGTCTCGAAAGACCCCCTGACCACCCTGATGGGAACGTGCCTATGTAGGTGAACATTTCAAACTGCAGCTAAAACATTCCTGAGGTTTGGCTGAAACTCGGAAGGATGATGTCACCTATTTTCCTCAGTGGCATCAATTGTTTCAGTTGACACGTTTCCTTCTTTGGTAACAGATGGTAACATCTGTGTCAGAATGACTAAACCTTGCATTGGTCGGGCCTCAACAATCCCTCACCTAATCCAGGCTGTTGACGGGTTCAGGTCGGAATATCTATTTTTGGATAGGGCAGAGAGGCATTCTTCAGTGGGGGCTGCCTCCCCCAATGACCCCCAACAACTGAAGACTCATTGGACCCCCCCAACGCCCCCCACCCTCCCCCCACCGAGCTGCTCCACTTTTAACCCTGGCACCAGCGAGGTTAGTGAGTGTGGGCGGATGTGTGTCACTGTCCGTCTGAACACCGCTTGAGCCCCCCGCCCCCCCTTCCGAAGTCAGACAGCCAGTCCCGCAGCCAGCCAAGCAGCTGCTCAGTCTGCCAGTCAGTGGGGAAAGTGGACACTTGAAGAATTAGACCGAACTCTTCCAACGGCAAGATTTTCCTTGAGGTGGAGGTGCCGGATTCACCCAATACTGGTGCCAAGATGACTCGTGACTCGTAAGTCTCAGCGGGTGTTTGAGCAGCAGGGGAGCTACTGTAAGATTTAGGGGTCACGACATTGTAGTAGTCAAATATCAAATGGAAGGAGAGATAATCAGCTGTATTAAAGATTTTCCTTCCAGTACCCTTCAGGATTATCACCGTCAGTAGCTGGTCTAGCATTTGCAGTGCAGCACAAGCTCTTAGGGATATGAGCAGCCAGCTTATTGTTGAGGATTTCTTCCCGGTCTCTGAATATGTATGCCTGCTTTTCTACCTGTCTGTCCGTGCTGCTGTTTTCGTCTGTTGGGCTTCTCTTCCCACTAAAATGAGATACCAGTTTTAGCTTTTAGCACCGTCCACCTTTTTCATTCATTATTTCGGAGGCTCTGTCTAGAAAAGCCTCCCTCAGCAGACGAGAAGCTCTTATATTTATAGAACTGCAGAGGCTGTTGAACTCCTCGCGTTCCAGTCAAAGGGACTTTCTCGCTCAAATACAGGACAGGGCTCGTCTCTCCACGAGATGATGGGACACCTCTGGTGCTACTGTTTTATCTACTCTCACTTAGGGGTGGGCGATCTGGCCAAAAGATCATATGCTGTTCTTTTGGGATGGAATCAAGTGGAAGTGAGCCAAAAAAAAGTGAGCGTCTTATGCCAGAAAGGATCTTATGTATTTAAGAAAATAACACATCCGGTCTTTAACTTGGACCAGCAGATGTAGAGTGTACATTCACTTTCACTAAATGTTTCGACAGGTTGATTGTGTTACCTGCACAACATTTGTTACTCCAGTGGCAATGAAGGTTGTCGCCATCGATTTTGGTGAAGTACAACCAGACTTTCGACCGGTCCACTCTGCGTATGTGCTCCGTGTTTCGGGCAGAGTCCGACTCAGACGCACAGATCTCTTCCGGACGATCTCTACGATTCCTCTGAAAATCATATCACATACCAAATTAAGATCGATTACGGTATTAGACCGCCAGATCGCCCAACCCTGCTCTTACTTGGTCTGAAGAAACATCAAATCTCTTATTGTAAATGTGCATGTCTGCGGTCATGATGAGGAGTTTAAAGTTCCTGCGATGGTGAATTTCTCTACTACTGTAACGGTAGCTGCTTCAACACATGCACTGAAGTACATTTTCCAGAACTTTTTTCCCAGATGGGCTGTATTGGAGAGCGCAAATGTTGCTCTGGACTTTTTACGAGTGAGCCCTTGTGAGAATCCAGCAGGAAAATCTCTGCAGAATTCACAGCAAGTGAGTGGGCGTGTTGATGACTGTGAACAAAAAAACCCGTCTGCTTTCTGTAGTGGAAATATCCTGCCTCCTGCACGCTCTACTACAGGAGGTTCTGGAAATGTTCCTGCTGTGGTTTGTTGTCATCCTTATGGATTGCAGTACGCGTTGTCGATTACATGCGCATAAAGAGTTTATAGATTTCCAAAGCGTTATGGCTTTCCCTCATAAAGTTGCAGTGTTGACCTATAGCATCCATCGACTTGTCACCTTTTTGTCGCCCTTGCCTCGGGCATGGCGAGTTCACCCAGCAACAATGACATCATTGTCCAGACTGGACAACGAAAGCAGGGCAGGTCAAATGACAGCCAGTCAGAGTTGTGTTCCTGTGCCACAGAGAGAACTGTAGCGCCCTGCTGTCTGTGTGCCCCGTGGACAGAGCGGGGGATTAAGTCAGACTGCCTTTGTTCTCTAATTTGGAATTGTTTTGACACAGTCTCAGTATGTTTTAGAGTACAATGAAAAGAACTATTCAAACTGATAGTCAAACCTCGCCCTCAAAGGATATTCATATTGAAATTTGTGTTCTTTAAATTTAATTATTGGGATTATCTGCACTACGTCGTCACAATGGAAGGTATTGGCTTTTTCCAATGCAGACAGTTTGACATTTCATATGGCAAGAGACCCACAGTTGTAAATGACAACATTGAATGTCCCTTATCATGAAGAAGTGTGTCCTCTAGCATGAAAAACCAAGACCAAAACTAAAACAAACGTCCATAATCTCATATCCCAATACAGGACGCGATGGGCCTGGAACACCTCGACACGGTATTTTGTTCAACGTGCAGCTACTTTTATACTTTAGCTTACATCAAAGTTTGCTTCACACCATTGTTTCTTAGTCAAGATGAGAAATGAAAAAGATATCATTTTTTTCAAAAAGCCAAAGCAGCATATCAGCTTCGGTTTCAGCTCTTGCGCTCCCATGTAAAATGACCCGTTAGCATTTCAGCGTGTACCTGAAAACATCCCGCCCTGGACAGGGACAAAGGCTGCTCTTTTTGTCCTACTGTATTCTGGTCAGTTTTGCCCTCTGTTTATTTGGGACGTCTTCACACACCCTGCTGTGTCTCGTGAGAAAAGTAACTATATCATGCCTTGTCAGGATGCCTTTGTCGAGAATTAAATGCTCCATTGTCACCGCAGTGCCGGCGTATAGTCTCGAAGTCGAAGTCTCGGCGCACCTGTCTGCTATTTGATACAGAACTTTTTAGCTGCTTGCGTCCCCCTGACTCTCGTGCACGGCCGTTCACCGCGAAGCGCCACAGCGCCTCGCTGTCGGCTCAAGGATACTTTGACAGCGACGGATGGTTTGTGACCTCGCTGTCACCTGATCGCCTCTGTCGTGTTTTGTCCGTAAGGGGACATCCAGTCACCCGCTGATGCTTGGGTAAAGCTGTATCAATGATTGATGAACCTTTGGCGTGCGGCTACCCAGTCTATTATAATCAGGGGTTCCAACATTGTCCAGTGTCGTCCTTCCTCTCTCCTCCGCCCCGCTGCTCTCACGTCTTATTTTATTCTTCTCCATCTCTTCTTACTTCAGACGTTCTGCCGTTTCCTCAGCCCCCCCCCCCCCCCCTCCCTCTGTCTGTTTGGTTGTGCTGTATCCGTGCCTCACTTGTCAGCCCTGCTCTGTTGTCCCAGCTTGTTCTACAGTCACCGTGGGAAACGGCCTGGCACCGAAACAATGCATCCTTCTGTTTGCTCACTTTGCCTTCAAATAAGTCAGATCTTTCTCAGACGGTTTTCTTTCTCTCTCTCTCTCTCTCTCTCTCTCTCTCTCTTTCTGCCAACACATAGTTTTTAACATGATTCAGTGAAGCCAATCAAGTTTTCTTCATTCATTATTGCATTGGTCTAATCTGCAAAGCAGGTACAATGGCAATTGCAGCAGCATCAGAGAGGGAGTTTTTCATTTGATCAAAATATACAACACTGTCCTCACAAAACAAAAGATGTACAAATGCTATAAAGTAATTAAATAAAACGTAATAATGGTCATGATAAAGTTTTCAGATCTGATATGTAGAATAGGACAGAATAAAGTCTTGAGAGTTTTCGTCAGACAATTGATATGTTAAACTGTACTGCCCTGGCCCGAATAACATCCTGTTTTTTTGTGGACATTACTCATGATATTGATGGGGTCATACTATACTTCTGAGAAGTAGATTTTCTTTTGTACTCATTATAGCAGATTGTTACATTTTATTTTCTTTACATTGCATTTTAACAAAAAGTTAAAAACAAAGACACCTGCTGAAGGCATCAAGTTAATCCTGACTGAAAGGCTTTTAGTGTCTGTCTACTTATGTTAAATGTGTCAAATCACTGTATCCACTGTATGAGCATTTCCTCATGGTCAACATAGTATCTGTTTTTATCTCAATAAACGATACACTCTTGTCAAGTTGTGGACAGTGGAAAACAAAATGATGATTTACGGTCCTGACAGTTTCACGTTTTCTGTTGTTCAGTCTCTGAGCTTCAGCACATTCAGTTGAGCAGGTTGACATCAATATGGAAAGAACTGCGAGGGAGATGCAGTACAGCCCTTTTAACACACCACGCCTTAATTGGAGATCAGATCTTTGACCCGGCCAGTCGAGGTAATTCCACCTCTTCCCTCTGAAAAGCTTTTCAGTTGCTCTGGCTGCATGTTTGCAATCATTGTCCTGATGAATGAGGAAAATGAGTTTTCAATGCATCTGGGTGGAGGTGAGCTCACAGAATTATGTTTGCCTCTGCTGTCAGCAGTGAAATCATTAATAAGTCGTGTCAATTCCATTGGCAGCCATGCATGCCAGAGCCATGACAGTACCACCAGAGTGTTTGACACTTTCCTCTTCCCATGGTTGTGATTGAGGGAGATTTTTGTTTCATCGGTGGGGCTGGAAATGAATCCTGATTCTGTATTGGTTATTAAAATCCCTATAGATCGTTTTATCCGCCCCTTTTCTGATTCCAGATGTCCGTCTACACAAAATATTGTGTGTGCAGCGATGTGAATAATTACAGTCTACGTGTTGTGAACTGAGATGTTCAGCTGACCGAGCCTCCGATCTGAACTCTGTGTTGGCGTTTGTTGAGGAGAGATTCTCTCCGTCTGCGAGACGCAAGGCCGTGTGGAAGTCAACTGGACCCGCGTGCGGATTTGCCTTTATCCAGTCGGTTCCTGCTGCTTGGGTCGGTAACTCCAAACCAGCGGGCGACGTCTGCGCGGATATGAGGCCGACGTCAACACAAGCGGCGAGGGTGAATTAGTGAGCGGACTTTCAGTTTCCGTCCTTTCCTGTCTGGGTCCAAAGGGATCATAAGAGTTGATCTACTTAGTCGAAGCATCTGCTGCTGACGGTCCATGTGTAGCTGCGCAGGATTTATATTTTTACACGTGCATCATGATGACACCCTTGTTACCGGTGCAGATTCTTTTTTTTATTATTGAACTGTTTTGCCCAGTTAGGTCTAATAAGGTAAAGATATATCATGTTTTACTTGTTCTGCGTTTGCCAAGGAAAAAATAAATCTTGGGTCGACAGTTATACAACTGGGAAAAGTGTTTAGAATGTAGCCTATAATGTATTTTACACAGTTTCGTATTCATGGGAACAGCTGCTCACCTGCTGAATGTAGAGGAAATTTAATATTTAAGGCTGAAAAAAGCACTTTATGCAAAGTAGGTATTCATCCGATGGGTCCATAGGACTTTGCTCCACAACTGGTTTCTATCTATGTTTTTTTTTTTAATGGAAACTGCAACTTTCTGTTTTTGAAGCTCCTTCAGGTGTTTGGATCTTGTGGTGAATACTCTGAGGCGAAATCCGCATTACTCCGTTTTTGTTTCAAAACGAATGAGGGCTTCCACATTTTTTACGCCCGCCGGAAACATTACTCCCGAGTTTTTCCAGTAAAGAAAGAAGTTTGGAATCGCTGCGGGCCACGTTTCTGTTTGCAAACTCCGGGGCTGCGTCGTAGTCTGAACGGGCAGAGATGCACCTGATTGGTTCGTATCAGTCAAGACTCTACTACCTGCGGTGAAAGGCAAATTGTTGTAAACACTTGCAGTCAGTCGCCGTTCCACCTCGTCGTTGGTCTGAGAAAAGAAATTCCTCGTCTTACTTTTCATCATTGTATCTTTCGCATTCATTCTCTGTAAGTGGAAGTAGTGAAAGTACATAGTAGTATGGATGCACGCTGAGTTTCTGGTCATCAACTCATGATCAGTAACTGGAGACATGTCCTCCTACATCCTGGTGAGCGTTCTTTGCTCTTCACCGCGCAAATGATTTTCACATCATCCACAGGACTGAAAATCCTGAAATGTCTATAGCTTTTACCTTGAAGGTCGTACAAGCATGGGGATAGGCAGCAGAAGAGATCTGGGGTCAGTTGGTACAGTTACGACCACGTTGGCTGAAAAGACAAAGAAAGTGTCACAAGCTACAGAAAACGAAAGCAAGCGTTCTCTCTATATAGTCAGCTCTGTAAAAAAAAAAAAAACAAACTGCTGGCTTTTCCTCATGATGTCATAACATCCACCCACACTCGCACAAACACACACGCACGCACATTAAGAAGAGGAGGCTGTGTGTAGAGTTTAATTAAAGAGGAGGGCTGATGGGAAAATATTGTTCCATCACTGAGACTGTGTCAAACAGCCATTTAAAGACACACTGTTGATATTACTGGGAAAATGAAGGAGAGGGACTCTCTAATTAAATGTGGGATTCACTGAAATATTCATGGGCGTTTATTTCAGTCGCTCCCCGACAGACAAATGAGTGGTGCTGTAGGGTTCTCCGTGGTAGTCGGTGTTACCGGTGTTACGCGGTTTTCAGATGCTGAGCCGACGCGGGCTTATTGCCCGGTGGGAAACATTACCACACTGTGGCATCCCTACTGTACTGAACGATCTGCTTTCTAATATCTGTGTGTGTGTGTGTGTGTGTGTGTGTGTGTGTGTTCGTGTGTGTTCGTGTGTGTTCGTGTGTGTGTGTTTGTGTGCGTGTAAATGTGTGTGTGTTCCTTGACCTCAGTGGAAAACGTCGTTAGGGTCAAGGAAAGGTGTAAAAGAGGATTCATAGGACTTAATAAAAGCCGACAGCGCTGCTCAGAGAATCCGACTCCACAGCTCTTTTCATGGCTGCTGATGAAATACTTCCGGGTCACTTCAAGATTTCGGATTTGACAATTTGACCGTAGCCCCAAGGCTCTTTGGTTCTTTGCTGTCCAGAGTTCATGGAAGCTTGTCGAGGTCACTGGCAGCGGTGATGCTGCAAAGGGAGCGGCGAAAGTATCTTTGCTCTCTTATGACTTTATAGCTGCCCTGTAAGTCAAAGTCGAAGCCCAGTGTTTCACAATCCCTGTTCACACCAACATTGGTGCGAACGTGCAGGTTTTTTTTTTAAACCCGATGGAGGCAACAAGACGCCATTGCGGGTGTTATAGTGGGTGCTATTTATTTTTTTCTGGTTAGTGTGAAAGGGGCTTTGCAGTAGCAGCATGTTGAACCATGCCAGGCACATTACCGGACCTTTTTCTTTCGCAGTAAGCAGCTCCTGGTTAGTGCAGCTCGTCTCGACAGAGCCTTCGCTGCAGCTCTCGTGTGGAATGTTTTGAATGTTTGTGAAGATTCATTAAAGCGGAACCCTTTTTCACCTCGCCAAACAGCCAACAGGTGTACAACCGAGCTCTAAAAAGGTCAGTTTTCTTATACTGAACAGTAATGAGGCCCAGGGTCAGTACCTGCACACTGTGTGTGTGTGTGTGTGTGTGTGTGTGTGTGTGTGTGTGTGTGTGTGTGTGTGTGTGTGTGTGTGTGTGTGTGTGTGTGTGTGTGTGTGTGTGTGTGTGTGTGTGTGTGTGTGTGTGTGTGTGTGTGTGTGTGTGTGTGTGTGTGTGTGTGTGTGTGTGTGTGTGTGTGTGTGTGTGTGCAGTCAGGTGAACGAGGCAGTTTGAACTTTACTTCTGTGTGGTGATTCTCATCATATAATCTGCAGTGTGGATGTCTTCAAACTAAGTAAGATCTCTTTTTTTTTTGTGAGCAACTGAGGCTCATGATTTATTCAAATCAGTATTAAATCGATGTTAATGAAACCACTGTTTAAGTAAAGCGGGGAGCGGAAATGTTTTGTTGTCACTGTTACTTGGTCACAGTAGTCCCCTAGTTAAAATAAATGTGGATTACAGTGTTGTTCTTGTGCAGATTTCTTGTACATTCGCCAAATTTAGTAAAGGGGATAAATGCATTGAAAAAGGTTTGTTCTGTTTCAAGGATCTTTTGAAGGTGTCGTGTGGGAAATATTTTGTGTGCGCGTTTGTGTCCGTGGCATTTGAGCCACCTGTGCCCCTGCGGCCTCCCGCGGCGAGACAGCCTGAAATGGCATCGGGCCCGAGGGGAGAGAAGACGTCTCGCTGTTGCCCTCCATCTCTTGTCTCCTCCCGCTGCCTTTGTTTCTATTAACAGAGCTATCATCACCCTATCTCTCTCTCTATCCTCGTCTTCATTCGTCCTCCTCCCATCGTTTCCTCACATACCTCTCACCTCGCCAAGCGACATACTACCTCCAACGCGGGAGCCGTTTACCGGATCACCGATGTCCTCAGCCAGAGTGAGCTTATTGCAGGTTTATGGGTATCAGCACGTCTGCTGGCCGATGCGTGGTGGCGACTTGGCTACATGATAGGTGGTAGAAAGATATGTAATCTTTACTCTTTTTGACATTAAGACTGTTTTTACAATATTCTCTATCAAATATATATATAGTAGGTAATTGTAACTATGGAATATCGTGACTGCAGCCAGGAACCTTTGACAATATATATCGCGGTATAAACAGCAGAAGAGAGAAAACACTAAAGTGGTATTTTCCTCCCGAGATCATTTTCACACTGGTCTTTCAGAAGTTATGAAGACGTTGGTCCAACAGTTTTGGAGGCTGTTACGTCACCAGACTGCAAACTGTCCCAGTGGAGTGTGGACAAATCTAAATCTGGGGTGACTCGGGGCAGAAAGGGAAAAAAAATCTGCTGCACTCCTGTGCCGATGCACACACTGTACGTGTTGCCATGGCTACCAGAGGATTTGCATACATTTTATATTACATTAATGCAGATCTCTGACTGTAACGTTGCTTTCTGAACAGTTCACGATGATTTGGAGATGGATTTATGGTTATTACAACAGCTGTAATGATTAAACCATATGCTAAAATTGCATGTGTATTAATCATAGAAAGCGGATTTGAAATCCGCTGGCATGCAACACAAACATGTCCGCCAATGGGCTTGAATCAACAGAGGGATCCTGACTGAACATCTTTGATTTGGTAAAAATGTTATAATACCTAAAGACTGTGTAAAGATTCAGATTATATCTGGGGGTTGACCGATATGGCCTTTTCCGGGCCGATATCGATACAGATTTTAGAATACCGATATTTGAAAAAAAGGATGTCAAAAGGCGTCAAAATTCAGAATAACACAAACACTTTAATGAAATTCCCCAAAGCATATGTTTATTTTACAGAACCTTTCAACATGACCTTAACCAAAAAAGTGCCGGGAGCTGACAGCAGCATTGTCAGGAAGTTGAACGAACATGGACGGGATATTGTTTCGTCTAGAGAGTGGTGACTGTGGCTGCATCAGAGCCAAATCAGCACATTTTAAAATTAAATCATCTTATTGGCAAATTGGCTTAAATAAATGAACCGCTGCCGATAATCATAAAAATGTTGAATATCAGCCAGGCCGATAATCGGTCGACCCCTAATTATATCTTATTCTTGAGAAAGATATGAGCCAAAAGTTTCTGAGATATGAAGGCTTTTATAAATGGGATTAGGAGTGTCCCTTAAAAAAACCCAAGTACCACGTCAATGCTTGATATTTTCCGGGATTGTTATACACTATTCGATGTCTTAAACTTCTAAGATGGTTTACCGACATTTGCATTTTTTGACGAGTTGTTTGCTTGCTGCAATCTCGCCTAAGATGTCTTTTGTGCTTTGGAGACCACTGTATCCTTAAATGTTCTAAGTTCTGCACAGGCAAAGGCACCAGTCTGTTTTAATGTGTGAGAGCAGTATGACACCTTTACACCCGGCCTGACTCCAACTATGACTGCACCTGTATTATTAAACATGGACCTAAAGTTAGAATCACATTAAGGAGATGGGACTGTGGTGAGGTTCGGTGGGTCCAACCGCCTGCACTTTTGTAGCCCACTGTATATAATGACATCAAAACAGGGTGTTCAATCAGATCAGCGCATCAGACGCTCACCATCATCACTGCTACCTAAGCTTGTAGGAATATATATAGAATTATATATATATATATATTATGGAGGACCAATCAACCACCTCCTCCATTATGATGATGGACTTACCTGATGACTGTGCTCTCGGTCTCCCTCCCTCCGTCTTCCCCCACTCCTCCCTAACATCATCTGCGCTGCTAAAAGAGGCAGGAGTTTATTACAGGTGCCTCACTCCACACCATTTTCCCTCTTCCTCCGCACCCCTCTCTGTCATCCCCTTCCTCATAAATGACTGTAATGACAGCTATTGACTGTGTGCCTAACTGACTGACAAACTGCTCTCGTCGTAGACCTTTCATTCGCCGCACGCGCTGCCTCTTCCTGCTTTTAAAAAAGCCCTTTTTTAATAGATATTTGCATTAGTGTGGCATAGTTCCATTTTTCAGACCACCCCACCCCAATTGCATATAATCATACACATTCATTTATATGAGCCTAATGGTGGAAAATGCGCACATCTGCAGAGGCTGACGGGCCACTGCTGCAGAAGTGTTTTCGCACGGATGTTGCCACTACTGCTACAGTGTGTTTGCGTGTACGAGTGCGCACGTGTCAGTCAGTGACGTGCCGTGTTGAAGGCTCAGCTGAGCACAGTGTTTGGCCCGGAGCATCAGTGTGCATGGCGATGTGCTGCACAAAGGCACACACGTTTAAATCTCCCCCAGCCGTTGCTGTTCCGACCTTCAAGAGTTCGGTACGGACTCCCCTTGCAGCCCTGTCACTGTATGTCTGTATGCTGTATGTTTGTGTGAGTAGGTGTCAGTGGCACTTGTGCACCGCCCGGACAGTTTTTTCATCTGTGCTTTAGCACATTCCCATTCAGTCTGAAATAACATGAAGGAATAACAAAATGAAAGCTTCAGAATATAACTTTTTTTCCCCTCCCCTACAACTTTTTAGTTGTCACATGCTCCAATACATACATGTATCTTAATTTGGAGAGGTGCTTTCAAGGGCTTCCGTTACCCAGTGTAGAGATACTGTGTGAGCCTTGCCCTTCAACACCAGCCCCAGGACACCAGTGAGGTCAATATCCTCCACTCACCTCACCGACCCCGGTGTGCACGATTCGCAGAAGACCCGAGTCAAAAGCAGAGATATCCCCACAACAAGCAGCAGTGAAGCTCAGGGAGAGAATCCCCAGGGAAGATAGCGCGTGTCGGCTGATGTCTGCGGGTCAAGACTTTAGACAGTCAGTGGCCGCAGTGGATTTTCCACTACATATCAAAAAGGAATGATTTAGTTCAACTTATGTATCTGTCCAATTACGTTCGTGGCCCTAAACTGTGGTAAATGTGTGAACAGAGTGGAACTGTCCAAATACTTGTGGCCTGAATCATACGTCAGCCCTTAAAACAGCTCAGCCTTTACACGTGCTGACAGACATGCAGTCTGGCCCAATTTCGTGGGAAAAGAAACAGAAAAAGCTACTTTTACATACACTTACATTTACATTACGCCTTCAACAAGTTGATCCTTTTGTCAGCGAACAGTTGCAGAGGCAGCTCACAGCTCCACGTGAAGTGAGAACCATTGGTCACGATCAGTAAAACACACAAAGCTCTTCTTTCTTATGACATGGTACATTCATACCACATTGTTTTGTGTAATGTTCAGTGCAAGGGATGACGGGCCTGTAATGGGTTTGTCTGAGCATCAGCACTGCACCTACATTATATTTATTAGGCTGTAACTGTGATAGATGATTGTTGTTTTCCTCAGGGGTGGGAGCATGGCACATTTAATCTGTTCTTGGTTATGGTTTTAATAGAGTTGTGTTTGTGTAATTCCCCTTTGACCATATTTGAACTGTCTTCTTACACGGTTCGCTGTATAAGTCCAATGACATAGTGGTCGGATTCAAAATCATTTTCATTGATGTAAGACCAGTGTTGTCTCCAAGTTACAGAATCCTAATCCATTTTTTTTTTCTCCACGTCTTGTGAAAATCAGCGAATATCTACTCACTGTCCGGGAAAAATATCCGGGTTTCCGACTCAGCCCAGGCTCCGTAAATCGGAAAAAAACAAGAAATGGTGCGGACCGCACCACGCAACACTGGTGCTGCAACTCCTCGGTTTTGGCCTTGTCGGACTCACATACCAGAGGTCGGGGGTTCGCGGCGCGATCAGAGCGGTGAAATCACAACAACAACAAAGAGAGAAACAAGCCTTCTCCAAGCTCGCTTGCTGGCACTTTAATTTTTAATCAACTCAAAAGTTCGAATGGGCACAGTAGAGTGTGGTGATGAGTTTGGTTGCATCACACCCGTCCAGCCGATGATGATGCTGTCGGGCTTCATTGCGTCAGTATTTAACACATTTCGCCTTTTTTAATTGCCCGTGTCGCTCAACCTCGCGTTCACCACAGAAATGTAGCACGTAGCATGAACTTTTAAATGCCCGTCCACACTTTGGCACGGTGCAGAATGGGCAAGACGCGGCCAACAAGCTTTAGAGTTGGCATGGCAACCGGTGAACCCCAGTAAACACTGCGGCACAGGAAGCAGCATTTCAGTGGGAAAGCCCAAAAGTTTGGCTGCAAAAATATCCACAAAATATCGGCAGTGACTCACAAGGGTCGGATAATAAAACAGGGCTTGATGATGAATTCGCACTAGTGAGTATAATAATGACTGGCATTTTGTTTTGAGGCGCAACATTTGAGTACATTGTGAACTCCATTCAGCTGTGTTTTCAGTACTCTGACTCCAATCTATGTGCTGTGTGCTTTGATTCAGCACAATGCCGATTGATTCACCGCTGAAACGGAAAGAATGACAATGGACACACCTCCAGTGTGCCGCTCACAAGTGCACCATATTTAGACAGATAATGCAAAAGCCCTGCAGTGGAGAATCCCTCTCCTGTCAGGATTGAAGCAATGCCCGACTAATCCCTGTTCCGGTGCCACCGAACATCAGCGTTTCCGGGCTGCTCCCTTCCTCCCAGCTCTCCTCGGCGCGTCGGCTCCGGAGAGAGCGAGAGCGATGAGTTGGGTGGGTGTGCGGCGAGTTAGAATTAGGGAGATTAGGAGCGCGTGGATAGTCGCGCAGATGAAAGCGGCGTGAGACGCTGGGAGGGGGGGGGAGGAGGGAGCCACGACGAGCACATGAAAGAGATAGAGATCAAGTGATGAGGAGATGAGAAGGATGCAGCAGCGCGAGCCAGGCGACGGAAAGAAAATTGACTGAGGGCTAGAGAGGAGGACCCCCACACACACACCACTGCTTGAACCCTTCCAAGCTGAGCCGAGCCAGGCTCAGAGAGCCAGTTGTGCAGAAGGCAGGATCCTGTTGCCTGGATACCCCTCTGCTGTCGCCACGGTGGCAAAAAGCCAGGACGGAAACAGCGCGCGCGCGTGTGTTCTTGTTTTGCTGGCCGGTGCCGCTGCCATGGGGAAAACCACAGCTGGCTGACCGTCCGAATGGCTCCGTCGTGCTCGCTGGCTCCCTGGCTGACACGCACAAATGAATAAGGGAGGAATCACCCTGATACCGGGGCTTTGAGGAGAGGAGGTAGGAGGCAGGGGGCTGCCGGAGGAGGTGGCTTGGTTACGCTGCCTTCGGATGATGGAGAGAGCTGTTCGCTAGGTAGGGAGAGAAACGGGAGATTACCTTGCCGGGCGAAAGAGGGGGAAGCCAGGGAAGGGAAAGGCTGGTAGGGGGGCGGAGCAGCGAGTGGGGCTGGAGGGGGGGGAGGTAGCAGCCCGCAGGCTGCGTGGAGCCATGCAGGTCCAGCCTTCTGGTCCACAGTCCAAAGCCTCCAGCTTCCTCCTCAGTCCGAGATGTGCGCTGGCCCCGCAAATGGAAATTCACCGGTACGTACCAGCTGCCACGGCAAGTGGGTTCCTCTTAACGCGTTCCTCCATCGGCCTCTGACACAAAGTCTCGCCTCTTGTTGTTCTCACTCCACAAGCAGCGTGTCCGTTGATGATGCTGCTCGTGTTTTGATCGGTGAGTGCTCGAGGCCCCATGAATGAGCCATCCGAGGAGGCATATTGAAGATGGAATGTACAGTATGGTAGAGCCCTGGCTTTATTCTCTATTGATGTGTTGACGCTATCATATTTGAAGGTGGCCACACCTGCTGTGGAGCTGGGCGGGTCCTGCCTCTGCAGTGTTCGGCCCAAAGTAGAGTTATTGCACAGAGCTCGGCACAGAGTGTGTGGAGCCGAACTGAACCAACAGTCATTTCTGTTGATTTGAAACGGGCAACTACATTGCACTTCAAACTGTTGGTACTGAAGACCCGTCTCCTACAAAATATATGTAAATACAAGTTCAGTTCTCCTAAAACATAATTGCAACCACATTACTCTTTCTATTAACATTAAGGTAAAGGAAACGATTAAGGAAAGATTATGTTCTGCAGTGTTTTTTTTTTAAGCATTTAACAAAAACCACAATCTTCCTCAAAACGTCACCAAAGTGCATGTGTTGAGTCATGGTAGCCACAAATGGGACTGCTGATGCAAAACCCCCTTCATAATAGATGCAAGAATCATGATGCAGTTACAGTTTAATATATTTCAAGATATATCGCAATACTGTAAGCAAGGCCACATAATGCCATATAATCCAATTTTAGGACACAACACCATATGTACTTCAACGTATGAATTACATTGAAGTGGAAGAGCGAAGAGGCTGAAGATATACTTGTCAACACTGCCAACAGCCTTCTCCCACGAATCTTTGAATTTAAGCTGTTCATTGAATATTGATGCAGTGATTTTAAAAATAGATCAAGTCTCCCAAAACGTAATATCGCAATAAACAAGTGTAACAGCAATTTTCTTTTTTTACACCCCTACATCATACACAGTCGAGCATTTGGTACAGCCACTATTGTACAAAATGCTGTTTCAGTTTAGTTGTATACGTTTAGTTTTATGAAAGTACGACATGTTTTGCTACCAAATGAAGAGAACTTCACTTCCGCACCAGAAGCAGTTAACTTTTCATGAAATACAGAGGGAAGCACTATCACATTGTTAATATAATCTGTGATTTATAATCCCGATTCACAGCGAGGAATTCTGGACCAACTGCATCCATGATAAAAAATAACACACCACTGGGAAAAAAAAGACATCAGATAGATGACACCACGGACAATGAAACAACCAGTCAATGGGAGTTTTCCCACGTTTAATCGATGCCAGAGCTCTTCGTTAAAACCGTCCTGCCCATTTCAGATGCTGTGTTGAATTTGTCGTCGTTGCAGAAGTTCCTGTTTCTGCCTCTTGGCAGTCTCCCATTTGAATTTGAGATTTCTGGGCTCCGGCTGTGAGAGAAGGATTTCCCCTCCTCGTGTCCATGCGCCTGATCTCCCTCCCCCGAGGGCTCGGTGGGGACTCGCCTCCTTTCCACATCTAGCAGCTGTAACATCATGTTAAACAAGGAGACGCTGCTTTAATTATTGACGCGGTTGGCAAAAAAATGTCAGAACACATCTTCCATATGCTCAGTGGGCCAAGCATTACATTCACTCGAAGGGAGCGTTCCTTTGAAATCATGGCATTTGGTAAAGAAGGACTGGCAGGTTTTACTTTTTTTTACTTTTTTTATATTTCTTAGTAACTGAACTCTGAATGGCCTAGTGGATAAACAAGATGGACCGTCGCGTTGCTCAACAGACGTCACATGATTCGTTGCTCTCACTAGTCTATGCAATCGCGTCCAGGGGCATTTCCATTTGCGTCCGTTGGTAACGCCTCTTGGAAATTGAAAATGAACAGAGAGGTCCCAGACTAATACATATATGACTATTAGTGTGGCCACACCAGGCTCGTCTGTCAGACTTTTTCGAAATCTGGTTCAAATTGTCTGAATTTTGTCCGTGCTGCTATTGAGTGGGATTAAAACAACAGCACAGATGATGCTGAGCCACATGGCCACAGGGATGTCGTAGCCGTGGTGTACAGACTCTCCATTCTAAAAAACAATCCCGAATGCTCGGGAAATCAGATGGCAATCCCATGTTTCACCAGTCACTCACCTGTCGTCCCCCTTTCATTAAGCTGCAGTGATGGATGTGGTGAGCTCGGCTAGTTATTCTGGCCTGTCGGTCTTTCTGCATGTACCTAATGACTAATGAAAACCAGGCCTCTGCGTCAGTGTGTGTGTGTGTGTGTGTGTGTGTTGTATTGCCCGAGCGAGTCGTGCTCTGGAGTGAGAGGTGATTGAGGCACAACGTTCTTACGGGGTGGTGTTCAGAGATCAAAAAGAACACAGCCAACCCATACAAACACCAACAGCATAGTTCGCAGACGTTTCCTCCCATGTAAACGGCGGCTCGTGCGACTTTCCAGTAAAACTCATTATAAAATAATGAGCTCAGATGTTCATTTTCAGTTCCTCCAAGAATTAAAGCATGAAGAAGCCCCGTTCTTTGTGTCTGTACGTAGACAGTCAGGCTTCTAATATATTCAACACAACTAGCAACGGAAAAATGCATGAAATGCATTAATATAAACAACACAAACATAAAAAATAGAGGATAAATAAGCTGTGATCTGATTAATATAGAAGAGGCTGCTATGATAGAGGAAATGTAATGATAATGTTACTGTTATATATTCAGTATTGATACACATTGATTATGCGATTTGGGCAGTGGCATTTCATCCATTGAACAGGATTGTAATATTGACAAAAAAAAACTCAACAGTTTGTCCAACTATGATGAAATTGATTGTCTTTGTTTTAGACATGAGTATATCATATATACATGAATGACTATTCATTTTCTTTTGTTCACAACAGAACAGTGTAACTGTGTCGTAACTTTGGAATCATATCAACAATCATATCAATTATTTTTTTATTGATCATCCATTACTGAATCTTTTAGAGTCATTGTGAATGACCTTCATAAAAACAAATCTGGTCTCACTTAAAGAGGAGTATTTCTCTGGGTGACATACAGCCGTCAGTTTTTTTTTAGTAGAGGAACTTCCCACACTGAAGTTCCCACAGGCCACCTACGGTTGCCCGGGAGGGACAAAACGTCCCATTCACCAGGTGAACTTCACAGGTACTTTCATGACCTCTGAGGGCAGAGTCCCACTGTTGCACTGTTGTGTCCCGCACCGCGGCTCAAAAAACAAGTGCGCGCTGTTCACCTGAAGGCTTCCACTGTTGGGTGTCACCTGGTTGTGTACGAGCAGTGAAAGCTGATTGCCGCTCGGCCCCCGGTCCAGAGCCCGCTCTGCGGTCAATGTGTCCCCTGTCTCCGGTGTGAATGCGAACGTGACTGGACTCTCGTAAAAAGAAATGTGCCGGGCTCCCAGTGAACGCACGGCCTGCACCCGCTGTGTGTGTGTGTGTGTGGGTGTGTGTGTGTGTGTGTGGGTGTGTGTGGTTGTGGGTGTGTGTGCAGTGTGTATACGTCGTTAACATGCTTAGTGACCCAACACATCCTAACATGCACACTTCCACAGAGTCCCAACAGGAAAACAGAGTCTGGAGTGTGCTGGAGTGCTACAGTGTGTGAAAGAGAGGCCTCTGTTTACATGTACTGTATGTTTTCACTCAGCTTTTTCTTTTGACAATAATTTGTGAGATGTGTTGCTTGTGTAAGGTGTAACTCGCAGTGTTTGTTTTTGTATGTGTCCGATCTAAAACACGTCACTGCTGCTACGCTTACGCCTGCCGTCCGTCCGCACCGCTCTGGAGATTCTCAGTACCTAAAACAGAGAAGTTTAGAAAAGTTTCAAAAGTTTTAAAACCCGGGGGGGTAGCCTGGACTGGTTAAAAGATATTTGGAAACAACGGCGCAGTCATTGGGTTGCCAGAGGTGAAGGCAAAATGTAGTAAACACTTAAAAGTACTAGTTCCGTCTCGTGATTGCCCCAAACAAAAAGAATCCCTGCTCTTACTTTCCACCATTGTTGTTTCCTCGTTTGTAGTATTTTCTGTAACTCAGTTCCTGTTTTACACTGCACCATCTCAGTGTTAGTGAACGGTCATGTGATGTACGTTTTCAGGTGCGTTCGTATGGACGGAGATTAATATTGGCGTGGAGCTTCAACATTCACCTGGAGGTAGATCGTCTTGGTTTTAAAACGAAAACCTAGTAGTCTGGATGTAGCCTCATGCCTCGGGCACAGTACACGATTATCTAAATCGTAAGATCACCGTACCAGCCATACTGCCCCAGGTGCTGTCTTGTAATCGCGAGGCTTTCAGTCCTTGTGCCGTTCACACTACGCGACTCATCCGCGACGGGGGTCAAAACACTACACACTACACGACCAGGAGAAATGGCTCCAAGGTACAAACACAGAAGCGAGACGTGACACGGGAAAAATATAAGACACGTGCAAAACAGGAATTGTTTGTCACTTGGATGTCAAAAAGAAACTGTGATCAATAGATTGCAGAATATTCTTATGTTTACAGGTCATGAACAGGAAGTAGGTTGAGTGGACGCTCTCTGTGTCTTTGTGTTAATATGTGGTTCCGCGTTAAAGTCCGATCGAGGTTGCGCTCATCGTCTGTTGCAGTGCAAACGTACAACATTACAGAAAATAATCCCGGCATATAGTCTGCGCGATGATTTTTTTTCCAGACACGCGAGAAAAGGCAGAGAATATGGGTGAAGAGTGTTGCTGTGCTACCGGTCCTCCCCAGGTTTTCAGGTTCGACGCACTCGCTGCCTGTCACACCTACAGGAGATGAGTTCCCCCACAGATTTGTAGCCCGCTAGATATCTGGAAGACGCCGGCGAGGCCTCGGCGAGTCACTTTGACCGCGTCGTTGCCGGTTCACACATAGCGATCGAGTGCCGATTTTTGCGAGGCCCCCGATTTCACGCTGATCTTCCTTTCTTCTGGATATGACGTCTACCTTCTCCTGCCTTGTTCTTACCAATAAATCCGCATTAGGAGGCCTACAACTTTTCTTTGGATCGCCCCAGACCCATTTGTAACCCACTTGACAAGACTGTGCCATTCTATTTAATGAAAGGGCAGACGGGGCTTGTTGAGGGGATTCCCACCCTGCTCCCCGGGGGGTGATAACAAAGGTTCTTATTACCACGGTGCTGAAAAGGCCAGAGTCATTAAAGGCAAGGAGAGAGCAGAGAGGGGCGTGGCGGGTGGGTTGGGGGGGGGGGGGGGGCACCTGTGGATCCCTCCTCTGGGGATCTGTGTCTGCAGTCGGCTAATGGTTTCTGAAAATGACTTGCTCAAAGCCCGATTAAATCCTGGAGGATTCTGCGTGTCGGGCTCATTAAAGACGCCCGGTGCTCGAATGGGACAGTCGATGGTCCAGGTAATTACTGGGGCAATAAATGTTTCATACCGTGATGAACCGCATTAGCTGACGAGGAAATAATTAGGGGAACAACAAAGCAGCGCTTATGTAAAGCAGCAGTGATGTTGGATTTTGTTCTCGGTAACATGGATTTAAAAGGCCTAAGATAAATATGGAAACTGAAAAACAATGCATGGGACAACGTTTGGTAGCCAGTACTAATACGTATAGCATGAAGTTTCCCTTTTCAAGTTGGGTTTTCTGCAAACCGCTGACTGCGCTGGATAAGCTGCTTCCCCGCCAATCAGTCTCTGCCACCCACAAAGAAATGGAGATTGCTCCGTCTGTCAGTCCTTCGATTTTTTCGTGACGGCCGCTCATCCGATTGACTTGGAAGGAGAGGAAGTGCAGCGTCGACTGAAGGTTTTTTCCTTTTTGGACCAGCTGTTCAGATGTAAACATCGCTTTCCTTCTTGTCAATTGAAGCTGATGGGAAAAAAAAAGAGGCTGAAATACGCCTCGAGAGCACCCAAACTATTTCTCAACCATTTTTAGCAATCTACTCTCCCTCAAGCTGGCCCCTCCCCAGGCCTCAGTGCTTTTTCTGAGAAATCCTTTGGATGATGCTCTCACCGTATACTGTAGCTGCAAGCCGGATTAAGGCAGGCCGAGCAATCAGCAGCACCGCAGGCGTCTCCTCAAAGCGGCGTGTGCTTAAGTTAAATCTCCACCATCTTCATCACGCCTCCTCCCTACGAACAGGAAATGTGTTGGGCTGCGTGTGAAGTGCCCTCGCTGGCGTTCCACAAGTGATACCGTTCAATGGCGGCCTCAGGGTGAACCACTTCTATCCCCTTAATCTACAGTTCTGATGTGCTACCTTGTGCTCCCCTTTTTTTCTTCACTCTTCCCCCGGCAGTTAGAACAAAAATTATTACAGTGAATGTAAACCCCACTTTTTCTCTCTCTGTGTGGCTGTTCATCTGATTGGACGGCCCTGCGTGTCTACCTGCCACACACACACACACACACACACACACTCACACCCACAGACGCACGCTGTCTCACTTTGGACTGTGCCGGGGTTATATATAGTCGCCGGTGATGGTGGCTCCTTTTGTCACACTTCAGGTGTTTTCAATGCTATCATGCCACACGCTGGTCCTCTCCTGCTCCGTCGCCGTCTCTCCCGCCATCTGCCCGAGTGGATGAGTCATGCGCGGGAGCGGAGGGTATTTTCTCATGGCTCCACCATATTGTGTGTGGGTGTGTGTGTGGTGTGTATGTTCCAGCAAAGTGGAAAGTGGGTAACCTCCGTGCAGACAAACATCTGCTAATGAACCAGTGGCCAACAGATATGTGTTTGCACATCTGCACACATCTGGGCTCGTGCCCCCCCCCCCCCTTCGTCTCTCTTCCTCTGTTTTTAGCGGCACACAAACCTTCGCCCACGTAAGGCTGCGTTGCTAGGGCGACGACCCTGTTTGCAGTTCCTATAAAAAGGCCGCAGGGTTGGAAAGGGGAGGTGATGGGGGAGTCCTGTGCAGGGTTGCAGACCTGTTGATCACCACCTCACACTGCGCCGTGTCTGGCTCTCGTCTGCTGGGTCTCCTGAGCAGTTGCTGCTCGGTTCTGTGGCACGGGCCAATTCTGTGATATTTAGATTAGTGGTAAACAGTAGGCGTCTCCAGAGAAGGTACTTGTCTCTTTGAGAAATTCAGTTTGTTCTGTTTGTATATAATGGAAAAGTTCAGGAAAATGAAGTAAGAAATTATAATTTTTGTTAGTTTAATTTGGATATACCCTAAGTAAAATTTGAGAATCTTAAACCATAAGAATTTTTTATGTCAAAACTGAGATATGAATTGAGGGCAAGGTGAGGAAATACTACAGGTTTTGTTAAGGCCTTGGAGGTAGCGCTGGGTAACGTTAAGCTGGTTGGTCAGACATTAACCAGACGTGCCAGATCGTTTGTTAAAAAAGGACTTGGCAGGTGATTGGACGAACCTGTCGTCCATCACCGTCTATCACGGTCGCCGAAGCATGGGCCGGTATGAGATTTTGACGGTATGATAACCTTTGGCAACAATACCACGGATTCACGGTGTCGCGCACCTCTAAAATGTGCATTAAATGACAGTTGCAGAAAAATGCACACTGCTTAATCCGTTCCTTACACATTAGCTCGTTTTTTGTTTTGTTTTCAGAGCTGCCCCATGGACACAGCCTCAGCATCCCAAAGTCCAAATCTTGGTAGCACATTATAAACTACGATTGGACAGTAGTAGCTCCCTCGGTAGAGGGGTTTAGCATAGGGGCAGCGGTAAATCAAATGTTTCAGCAGGGGATTTGGTTGTAGGACAAAAAAAAAAAAAAGCAAGGTTCAGGTGTCTCTCAGGGCTATGAGACCTCATTGAAAAAAAGGAATCAATTAATCCGGTGATAATGAAAAGAATCATCAGTCGCACACGTAGACAAAGTTACAGCTGCACTACAACTGCACACTGACTTTCTCTTGTCCGCGGCGCCGCCGCTGCTCCTCCCTGCCCCCCCCCCCCCTGATCACTTCCACATGGGCCGGGAGCAGTCAGCATCTTCTGCACCGCACCATAAGTGACGGCTGATTAATGAGAGAGAGAGGGAGAGCGAATGAGAGGGCAAGGGGTGGCAGAAGGAGACAGATCGGGGGGGGGGGGGGGGGGGGGGGGGGGGGGGGTACACAAAGTTATAAATTGAAACAGGGTGAAAATAAAAAGGAGGAAGGTGTGAGCCGAAAAATGAAAAGCCCGGTTTGCCGAGGAAGGAAAAGGAAGGATGCAGATGTGGCTGCGATGCTCCCCAGAGCTCCTCGCATCCTTCTGAAGCCAACTGCACTCCTCCCTCAAACAAACCCTCGGGTCGTCCCGGTTTACCTCTCCCTCTGTCTTTCCTTCTTTCTTCCCTCTTTTCTTTCCCTTTCCCCGCTCTCGTCCAATTTCATAGCGGGGACTCCCCCCCCCCCCCCCGGAGTCCCCCCACCCGAGCTTGGAAAGGCCTCCCCTCCAACATTTGTGCGCCTCTGCCTCGCATGTTTTGCCTCGGCTTCACGGGATTTATCCTCCTCCCCGCAGCTTGGAAGGAAACTGACTCTGGCCCTCCAGAGTGTAGCCCCCCCCCCCCCTCAAAAAAAGAGGCCAGACTGCTAAAAGGCGAGTCGATTTCAAGAGAGACGGAGAAATACAGAAAAGAAACACCCTCTGTTGTAAGACAAACTAGTTTACTCCTATACAAAAAGAGTTTAAAGGTTTGTGTGTGCGTGTCCCGTGTCATCTGTGCATTTAATCATTTCGTTTCCGGAGGAGAACTCAAAAACCATGTCGATTCCTTTTTTTTTTTTTTAACTTCCCAATCAGGTAGTGAAGTGGTTCCTTTCTAATATTTTTGGGTTTGCGGGGGGGGGGGGGGGGGGGGGGGCGCTCTTGAGGAAATTGCGTTGTTACAATTCTTTAAACGCAGGAGCGAGGAAGTAATTGGGAGTGCGACCGAGTTGCCAGTGAACCTAACCCGCATGACAGTGGACCGTGGGAGGAAACCAGAGCAGAGCAGAGGAAACCCACACGGGGCTCAGGGAGAGAAGAGAAGATGCAAACTACCCCTAAAACAGTCCCGGCCACTGTAGCGCGTCGGCCTCATTGTGTAAAACCCAATCCGGTTTTAATCATGTTTCCCTGAAAAACAAATTTTGCTGTTGCAGTCCAGTTGCGTAGAAACCCGCGGGAAGACGGGCCTTTTTTTTCTCCTTTCGTTCTTCTTCCGTCTCGATCGAAAACGGAGGGAATGGACGAGGCGGAAGAGAGAGTCGCACTGTAATGGCAACCAGCTGATTGAGCAGCTGGAATGCTGACAGTCTCTGTGATTACATGGGAAACTATGAGAGGACACGTACTGTTCTTTTCCGAACCCCCCCCCCCCCCCCCCCACCCCTTCTCTCGAAATGAAAAAAATATCCCTGAGAGTAAAATAAAATTAACCTCATAACTGGCAAACGAATGAACGCTGTAAACAGGCAGCTGTTGTGTGCCAGCGAAGTGCCATAAAAAAAACGGCGACTTTAATGAGAGTGCACTGTGAACTCTTCCTCGAGTGGGAACACAAAAAAACAAAAGGAGGAGCCCTATGAAAACCATATCAGCGCTGGAGCTAACTTCTAGATGTACGGTGGACGAGGTAAAGATCTCACAGCTCTAACACGAAGACTTTAGATCATAGGCCGGTTGTCTAGTGTCTGTAGTGTGTAATGTAAAGAACTCTTTATATAACGATAACACAAGTGTGCAAAATACTCTCCCGTGCTGTTTTTTAAAACCTGGACACATTCATGAGGTAGCTTTTGATTTTAAAAACACAACGCAAACACACACACTCTGCAATAACTGCAGTATCTTTTTTTCTTGACACCTATGTACTTATTTCTTTAAGTACAGTACAGGTGTACAGTACACAGATTAAATGCGGGAGATGGAGACATTGCTGTTATTGGATTGGATTGTGTCAGCAGATACAATTTAAGTATCGGGGGGGTAAAGGTCTTTGTGTCCTTCAGCCGTACGGGGCATTCATGTATTTATTACATTCTGTAAAGTATGTACCAAAGGTTTGCGGATGTCTCTGTAAACTGTTGCAAAAAAAATTAAAGCATAAGTGGATTACAAGATGCCCAGTTTCCTGCTGTCTAAATGTGAGTGAAATCGGTTAAATCAGAGAGGTCTTTTATCTAGATCATAACTTTGATAAGCTTCCTTATGGACCCTGGAACCTAAAGTGTTTTGGGAGTTTTCCTCAATAACTAAACATATTTTTTAATTTGGAGAAGTCTGCTCTAAACTCTTAGCAGTCTGCCACACGGAGTCCCAGTGATTCACCACACTCGCTCAGAGGGGAGCGGTGTAGCCTGGCATGACAAAAATGAAATCGTTCCTCATTGCCTTCGTTTTTTGTTGAATAGTTTTGGGCAGACGCAGCATGAATGAGATTTCAGTCCTTTCTATTTTTAGACGAGCCACCGCCTGCCTGCTTACGTAACTTTGGCGAAATTAGTCAAAAACTTCCATCGGTAGTGGTGATGCAAATCAGACATTGTATCAAGGATGTACTTTCTGCCCCTGTGTGAGGCTGCATTATTTACTATCGTCAAGAATACTAATGCTGACCTATCTTATTATTGAACAATAATGTGTGTGATTGTTTGTGTGTGTGTGTGTGGGGGAGGTTATTAGATGGATGAAGCTGCTTTTTTTTTCACGGAGCATCCTGGGCAAAATATATCTGTATGCCTTTAGCCATCGACTTTCTTTCTGTTTTAAAGATCTCATTTTGCTTCCTCTCATCTCTCCGCCCTCTGTACACCCACGCCCCGCTCCCTCACCCTGTGTCACACCCCCCCCAACCCCATCCCGGCAGGGTGGCCCCCGAGAACTGCTCTGTTCCTCTTTGAAGTCGGAACCGTTTTTCACTCAGAGCCTCATTAACATTAATGAGGGAGATGAAAATAGTCCCGTCTCATATCCCATTATCCATCCCTGTTTCCGTCAGATCCGCAGATTTTTCCCCTCTCTCTCTCTCTCTCTCTCTCTCTCTCTCTCTCCATTTCTCTCTCTCTCTCTCCATTTCTCTCTCTCTCTGTGTGTGTGTGTGTGTGTGTGTGTGTGTGTGTGTGTGTGTGTGTGTGTGTGTGTGTGTGTGTGTGTGTGTGTGTGTGTGTGTGTGTGTGTGTGTGTGTGTGTGTGTGTGTGTGTGTGTGTGTGTGTGTGTGTGTGTGTGTGTGTGTGTGTGTGTGTGTGTGTGTGTGTGTGTCCTTCCTTCCACTCCATTAGAAAACCTTTGTACACTCTTGTGCTGTATATAACTGGGATATATTTCTGAATAGGATTCCTGTGGTGTGTCAGTGAAGCCGTGTCATCACCTTCAAACTGAAATGATAAAGACCAGGTCAACCAGGGATATCCTTTGTCAAATAAGTTGAAAGCACACATACATACATTACATACATATGCTATTGAAATGGTCTAAAATCCAGTGACAGTCTGTGTAAATAGATATTAAGCCATGTTCTTCAGTCATAATAAGCAACTTAAATTATGAATGGTAATATTGGAAACCATGTGGGGGGGGGGGGGGCGTGCAGTGGGAGTATAGCATCTCTCTAAGTGCATTTAATTTTTTTAAATTTTTTATCCTGTCATTGGAAGTGGAAAAATACTCAGCCACGGTATCCACTGCTTGTTGCGCTGATGATAATGTCTTAAAAAATACAACAACACCATATTGACACGATAACAAGGTTAAACTCTTGGACGGGGGGGGCTCTGAATAACACCCTGTGTAAAATGTATAATTAACACTCAGTAGAAACAGTGCAGATGGTGTTGACGAAGAGCTACTCGAGATCATCCGGCAGGTCGGCTCGATACGGAAGCGCACTGCATTCACGGAAGAAGAAGAAAGGGAAAAAAAAGACACCATATCTCGTCATTATGAGAAAAGATCTTGTAATTATGTATTATTATTATTGACGGTTCCGTTGCCTTCCGTAGCTGTTCTCCTGGGGGACCTGGGATATTGAGTTCGGACAGTTCTTCTTCTGCACCACCAAGGGTGCATTTCAAATGCATCAGTTCATGAACATAAAGCATCCCACGTTGGTCTAACTGCTCCTGCGGGAAGAGAGCGACTTCCAGCGCGTCAGGCTTGGCTTTTTTCCGCCAGAGTAACCCCGACGTCTCTATTTCCCAGTGTCTCAAACCGAGAGGGAGGTAAAGGCAGATCAGTTGCGACGGCACCACGATTGCTCGCCGTCTTGTGTTTCTCGCAACAATAGCGAGAGCTCCCATCCTCTCTCGTAATTACGAGTTCAGGATCTCGTAATTATGAGATAAGGTGTCAATTGCTCTTCTTTTTATCCAGCAAATGCAATGCGCCTCCGTAGCTTGGGTTAAGTCGGACAACATCTGTTTTTCAGAACCACTGTTCCTGGCAAAGAAACGCCATTTTTCCGTGGACACGTGGAGCCTGGCACACAGACAAAGAGGCAGCGCCTCAGCACGTGAACCTCAATGGAGGTGGAAGACGCGACATGTCATGTCCCTCTGCGTTCTCCACCCGTGTGGTTTTTCAGGGCCTGTTTCCTCCCGGTGTGTCGTCCTTGCGCGCGCTTGCCCTCGCAGCGGCGGCCACGGTTCCCTCCTCTCTCGCCGCACTCTGGGAGGAATTTCTCCGCCTTTGCGCCTCCCAGCGGTTTGCAAAAGACGCGGAAAAACCCCCCCCGGGGGGCCCCCCTCGGCTGACTCACGCTTACAGTCGCCCCCTTCCACACAAACGCCGACCACAGTGCAGTCACCGCACAAAAATTTGGAGTTTACACATGTTTACAATACATGTGGAGTTTGTCAGCTATTTTCAGAAAGGCTTTTAGTTTTGGTCCTATTGAGTCAACCGCATCCTTTTTTTTATTTGTAGTCAAATAACAACCACCCAGCCCCAGAAAACGCTACAAACTAAATCTTGTTCTCGTGTTCTCCTCACTTTTTTTCCCCAGACTGCAGGGTCACACGCTGAAACAATGTGTCTTGAGCTAAGATGTCAGTCCATGGTGTTGACAACAGCAGTCATTTACTAAAGGAATCATTGGACATTGTGGTAAATTCTTCAAAACCTTATTGTACAAACCGTATTAGATGAAAAGATCAATACCAATTTCGTATCTTTCTTGTCAATGCATAATTAGTTTGACCTTTTTGGAGAATAAGCACATTCGCTTTCCAGACAAGAATCTGTAAGAAATTTGGTTTGATACCGCTTTCTATAAATATGAGGAAAAGGTTTTGTTTTTTTACACTATGGTAAGTTTTATTCTATAAAATAAAAAGTTGATTGGTGAGCTTGTGCAAAGAGCCCGAGTAGCTGTTTCCTTTTTTAATCCTAATCTTTATGCTAAGCTAAGCACACTTGTTGCTTCCCTGTGTCTTCACATGTGTTGAAAGTGCTATGGATCTTCCATCTGATTTTTGGCGATAGTAATTCATATTATGGTAGATTTAACCCCGTTGGGATATAGGGAGGTGGTTGGCCAAAGAAAAACAATGGAAGACGTCATCCCTGGGCTCCGAGAAAAAGCCATGAGCGTTTTTTTTTTACCAACAAAGACAAACTCAACTGACACGTCGAAAGCCCAAGTGCAACGTGGGAATCTGCGTGTAGATTGTGGGCCAACTTCTCGAGAAGCCGTGTGGATCAGCATATCATCGCATAATTACATAACAAGTCTGGCCAGCAACATCGTCTCCTACCCCAACCACGCCCTGAATCTGCAGAGCTGCAGGGAAAGGAAAGTCAGTGTATATATACAGTATAAACAGAAACTCCCCTCACTGTTTCCATCAGTTTGACCTTCCTGATCATGATGACGTACCGCCTTAAACTACAGCGCAAATACACAATTGCTGCTCTGAGCCTTTGTGAAAAATGAATGCATCCTGTAGATGTGAGGTTTCGTCCTTCGCCTGCAGAATATGTAGAAATCCTCAGACCGAGCAGCGAGTTGAAAAAAGGGATGACATCTGCCATCATGTCTTTTTCCTCCACTTCAGTAGCAGCTCCCGTTTTTGTTTCCATTCACGAATAAGTTACGGGCCAAGGTGTCGACCCATGGTCTGTACAGGTGTGTGAGAAAAAAAGCCCAGAGACAGAGAGCTGGCGATGTGAAGTTGGTCAGCTGCTCTACTGTGGCTACTGAGTGTCAACACAGTTCATCTTCTGTGGGCGGGGAAGTGTCCGTGAAAGCTGGATGCAGGTGATGAAGGTGTGCAGGGGGAGACGCACTGGAACGCGCGTGCGTGTCTTCGCCGCACGTGTGTAAAATACGAGTATGCAAAACTCCCATCAGATAAGTGCTTCGCGGCCGTTTTCAAGAAGATTCCCTTTCCTGTCTTTTTTCTTTCTTCCCCCATGCACATTGAGATGCATCTGGAGTAGCTTTGGCTCAGACAGGAGACTGCTTGCAATGGTGTTTGTCTGCGCGCGCGCGCGCGCGCGCGTGCGTGCGTGCGTGTGTGTGAGTGTGTGTGTGAGTGAAATGTGTGACAACCTCGTTCACACTTGACATTCAGGGCGCTTTTCGGTGCTGACCCTCCATTTTCACGCATTTCCAACCTTTTAAACACATGCATTCATAAGAACACGAGGTCGGGAGTCCTGTTGCCCATTTACACTTGGCATTAAACAATGTTTTGATCAGATAGTTTTTTTTTGACGCCACGTGTAAATGCGCTCGAGATGCATTGGAGGCGGCGTTGTGATCAGATCAGCTAAAGCACCACCGCAGGTGGTCAGGGACACATTGCGGCCACAGGAAACACGAGCGCGTGCATGCAAATTGTGTTGCCAATCTACATGCATTAACTATGTGGGCGGAATTGATATTCGCACGTGACTGTTCCAGCCGGTAAAAACACGTGGCGCGGCCCCTTCGCTCCTCAGCCCTCAACCGTGGACATTATTCCAAGAAGAGGATGTGACATGAGCTGGACACTGATCAGATCACACATAGTTCACTCTAGAGACGCATTTCAACACCAGACGTTGTGGTGATCCAGTTAAAATCCTATTTAGATTAGGATCTGGATATGAGACGCATTTGAAATGGAGTCTGAGTGGAAGTAAATCTTCCCCCCCTGTCATCACTCCTCCGGCTTCTTTCTTTTTTGCCCTCTCGTTTCGGTCTCTTTCCCCTTCTTGTATTCAGGTTGTCAGTATTGCGGTGGCGTACGGACATCAGTATCTCTCCTCCGTCGTTCTTTGGTATCGGCAGTTTGAGCAGTAGCCGTGCAATGAATAATTGACCGTTTCCCTCGCCGCAGTCTGTCACTCCTGCTTGCGCAGCAGCCCACATCACGGATGTAGTAACACACATTAACTGGACAAAATGAAATATGTGTGCATGTAAATAAGTATGCTGATGTAGGTTCTTTTTATACACGGCAAAGGTAAATGATGTATGATGATTCTCTCCCTCTCTCTGTGTGTCCCCTGTCCCTCCAGTGAACAGAGTATCTGCCAGGCGCGAGCCGCTGTCATGGTGTACGACGACGCCAATAAGAAGTGGGTCCCGGCCGGCGGCTCCACCGGCTTCAGCAGGGTCCACATCTACCACCACACGGGCAACAACGCCTTCCGCGTGGTGGGACGCAAGATCCAGGATCATCAGGTCAGTGCGTGAAGCGAGGAGCCCGCGCACGCATGCATGATGTCAGCTGAACTCCGCGGGGGAAGAGACGAGTCCGGCCTGAACGACTGTTGTTTTTGAAATTGTTCACTGGAATACTTGTTTGAATCTTTGTAGCTATAGAAAAAGACAGTGGAGTTGAATTTTCAGAGTTGCAAATTATGTCATTGTCATTTAATGGCTTTAAATTGTTACTTTGTAACTGACTCATCAGTTGGCAATGATGGTTCAGTCACAATGGAATAATCAAATCAAAATGAAAAAGGGTCAATAACAACCACATCAAATCAAAAGACAGCACAACACAAATTGAAACTGCGGCCACTCTCAGAAAAACACAGATTAACAACGCTCAGCAAATAATCCTCAGTTATTAATGTGTTCGGATGGTTTATTTACATCAGTAAAGTCTATTTGATTATGAGAGAGACAGAATAAGGCCTTTTCACTTCCGTAAGTCATCTCTTTAAATTTTGTGTGCTGGTTCAACTTGAAGTTAAACGACAAATGGTATGACACATATTGAACACACGTTGTAACACTGACAACAACTGGCACACTAGCTTTTGTCACAGTTAAAGGGGCAGTAAGCGATACGTAAGCAATACACGTTTTCTGAAAATCAGCAAATATTTCCTCACAATCCCTAAGCTGTCGGTTCTGTGTGTGGCAAATTTGATTTTTTATGGGTTTCCGGTTCAGTCCTTCCTCTGTAAATTGAAAACAAAAAAATTGGTGCGGACCGCACCACACAACAATGCGAGTGAAGTCTGTAAACATCACTCGTCGACACCTTAAGAGACGTGCTGGCGGGTGGCGCTGCAACTCCGTGGTTTTGGCCTCGTGGCTAGTGCGTTGGACTCCCATACCGGAGGTCGCGGCTTTACAGCCCGGCTAGAGCAGTTAAATCACAAGGACAACAAAGAGAGAAACAAGCTTTCTCTAAAATCGCTTACTGCCCCTTTAAGGCCCAACTAACTTAAATATACGATGTCTTATAGGAGCTATATCTAAAAATGTTGAAATCTGGCTGAAATGTTGTGGCATCATAAAAATCTTTACTCGCCAAGAGATGTCTAGAAAAGCATCACCGATGTCAACTCTAGCTTTGCTTCTATAACCGGAGCCCGGAGACCAACCATGTAGCACACTGAAGGCAGTCCACGCTTCAAGTGGGGAACCGCGTTGAGTGGCAGGAACAGTGCTTCATACCCAACCACAAAGTTTCAATCGCAAAGTTTATCGGGACTATTAGATCTGAAAGCGGGATGGCAAAGCTTACTGTTACCAAATATGGTGTATAAAATATTCAGTTTTATGTAAGCAGCGAAATGTGCATATGACTACAAAGCCAGGGAATCCCGTTGCAAGAACATGTAGCCTACTGACTACAGCTAATGCCACCAGCTGTTCGGCGAAGTTGATATTAAATCTAATATTCATATCATACAGTTTAAAGAATCTGAAGTCGTCAGCAGGTATGAGTGGTAAGAGTGGAGTTATTTTGAGGTCCCCAAGGTCAGCAAGTTTATGGAATATTCCTTAAAAAAAAAATCCATATTTGTTGACATCGGCTTGTTAAAGTACACAGAAAGTGTTTTCTCACACTCTCGGACTGGAACTCTGCCCCGGTGTAGGGGGAAAAAAGATGTACAGACTCACACATAGAGTACACACACTCGAGCTGACCTGCCGCTGAACCTTCTTTCTGAATCTTGAGCTTCTGTTTTCCTTGAGTTTTGCTGGAATCGAGGCGCGCTCGTCTTTTTCTCGTGTTGACGTTTCCGATTATCAGCATTTCAAACAGTACAATTTTTTAAGTCTTCGCCCGCGCAGATAGTGGCGTGAACATTGTCAACAGCCAACGGGTGAGCTCTTTCCAGAACCAAACAAGAAGCAGAAAGGCTGTGGGGGAGTACATGCTGCAACATCGCACGGAGACTCCGGCGAACGCTGCGGTTTCTAAACCACCCGGTTGCATGAACGGGGACATCGCAACCAGGTCGTTTTGAGACTGCGGCGTTCGAGGCTTCACCGGAGTCCCCATGCGATGTTCATGTTGCAGCATGTATTCCCGTCGTCTCCACATTCTGTGGAGACTAGTCTTTTTCTTGTTGGCTGTTTTTTCTGTACAAACCATTGCACGCACTATAGGGCACCTGTGGCCAAAAGGAATCTAGTTGCAGTCTTGTAAATAGTTAGCCTGAAAGATTCCCAGTCTTTGCAAAATCCTAGACTGCGACTAAAAACTCTGCGACTAATGACACACTGTCTTTAGATGGGAGAGTCTTTTCAGTGTCTTTTGAAAGGGTGGTCTCATGTATCTGGGAAGCATAAGACCAAATGAAAAAGAAAAGACTACATCAACTACTAGTATGAAGGAAGCAGAAGTGTAGAGGGGCTGCTGTGGACCCGCGGGTTCTGGCGTCCCCACTTTGTCAAATTCACTCCGTCTGAAGAAGTCACAGAGGAGTATATAGCTCGAGGTCTTTCTCCTTTGGCCGGCTGCCCGGGACACTAAAAACCCCTGATGTTAGCTCTGAAAGCAGCTTAAACACAAGACCGAGTGGATCATAAAGCCCCCTTTTACGAGCAGGTACAAATGATATTTTACCACACCGTCGGCTGTCGGCCGTTTCATTACACTGAGGGCCTTTTTGCTGGACAAGAATCGGAGAGAGCGGATTTGTTTGGAATCGTATCTGTGACTGGCTGGTGGCAGGCGGAGGGGGTTCGTGTCGTGGGCGGAGAGACAGAGAGATTGACTGACACCCTGAAACCTGAATATCTCCACTCCTTGTTTTTATGTCTTGTGTTTTTATGCTGCCGAGCTATAAATCTCAGGGCAGCCCAGCTGTCACATACACTTTCCCAAACCTTTTTTCCACAACGGTATTTAATGTCAGTTCAAGCTCCCTGCACTCCCAACGCAGCTATACAGGACGAGGCAGCGTTCCGTCATCGTGACTGCTGAGGTTCGAAATGCATAACGCAGCAGATACAGTAGGGAACATTTGAATTGATCTGGTAGTGGTGTGTGGAATTCATTACCGTGACCCAATGGTACCTCTTTTTGGTATTACTTTTAGGAGAGTTACATTTTCTGTCATGTCGTTGTTGTTGTCATTGTCACAACTGCAGTGCTTATTCAGTACTGCAATATTTCCACATGAACGTGTACTTGTACGTGTATTTGTTTTAGGGCTGCAACTAACAATTATTTTCATAATGGATTAATCTGTCGATTTTTTTTTGTCGATTAATCGATTAGTTGTTTGGTCCATAAAATGGTGAAAAATGTCCATTGTGTTTTCCAAACCACCAATACGACGTTTTGTTTTGTCCACAGACTAAAGATATTTAGTTTACTGTCATAGAGGAGCAAACAAACCAGAAAATATTCACATTTAAGAAGCTGAAATCAGACATTCAACTTTTTTTCCCCCCATAAAGCTACTTGAACCGATTAATCGATTATCAAAATAGTTGCCGATTCATTTAGTAATCGATTATTAGTCCATTAACTGTTGCAGCTCTTATTTGTTCCATACTAAGGTTTTGAACATACTAAAATAAAATCTGCCACACTGTTTCAGCGTTCTAAGTAGCATGTAAGGAGTTATTGACTGTGTTGGCAAACGTTAGTAAGAATGCTTAACTAATGTCAACCAAGATAGCAAAAAAAGAAAAAGCCAAGTTATCTTCAACAACAAAAAATTCACCTGCCGAGCTGATCCTTTGCCTGAAGACGTTGATTAAGTTGTCGATGTTGCCTCACTTCGTTTATTGCCGTCCGTGGAGGGGGTTTGACTTTGCCAGTGGCTGCGACTGCTGCCGATGGGGGACTTTGCGTTTTTTGGGGTCTGTCAAACACGACACACTCATCATCGTTCGAGGTGTTTTGCTTTGGTTATCGACCTGACTCACTTTGACCAATATCTAGCACACTTTGACGTGATGTGAATCAAAACTTACACAAAGTGAATTCAGTGAGAGCAGAGCCCATTAAAGAAGAGAGTGCGCTGCCCAACCCCAGGCCAATTGTGAGCACATTGTCTTGTCCCCCTCCCTCTTCAGGTGGTGATAAACTGTGCAATCCCCAAGGGCCTGAAGTACAACCAGGCCACGCAGACCTTCCACCAGTGGCGCGACTCCAGACAGGTCTACGGCCTCAACTTTGGCAGCAAGGAGGACGCCAACGTGTTCGCCAGTGCCATGATGCACGCCCTAGAGGTGCTCAACTCCCAGGACTCTGGTAAGTCTGCCCTATACTCTGTGTGTGTGTGTGTGTGTGTGTGTGTGTGTGTCTGTGTGTGTGTGTGTGTGTGTGTGTGTGTGTGTGTGTGTGTGTGTGTGTGTGTGTGTGTGTGTGTGTGTGTGTGTGTGTGTGTGTGTGTGTGTGTGTGTGTGTGTGTGTGTGTGTGTGTGTGTGTGTGAGATACTACTGTGTGAAGCACGGTAATGTGTGTATTGTCTTGTTTCACCAGTTTGTCTGGTGTTTTTCTGCCACTGTCCTGCTAAGGTGCTACAAATGACAGTTAGCCTTAAGCCAACGGTGATACAATTAGGGATGGGACGATAACACGTTTTCATGTCCGATCCGATACCAATCCTGCAACCTTGAGTATCTGCCGATACCGATCCGATACTAATCTGATACCATTTTTTCCCCACTCGTAAAATTAAACATTAATAATATAACAAATAATCAACTCCCCTTAAGGAAGACGTACATATCCAGCAACATGACTGAGTTATGGAATGCTGCTGTCCAATTTCTCACAGAACTTTGTCAAATGCTTTTCTAAGGGGAACTAGAGTTACTAACGGCCCTCGGCAGAAGCAATGATTTGAGTTAATTCACCACAAAGAGGGGGGGGGGCTACTGCAGCCACTGCAGCCGTGACTTCTCTTAATCAAAACTTCCATTTGGAGCTGCCTGTCTGAGCGCGCAGCAGGCAGTTACTGACAGGCGGCTCCTGGTAGCAGCATGCCTTAATGGGATGATGGAGGTTTTTAGCATGAGCGGGCGTGATTGGTACTTAACGCCTGGCACTTCCCAATCATTTCTAAACAAACCTTTCAAATTGAGCTTAGATCTAAGCGTCAAAAGGGACAAACGTCACGGCGAGAGGCTGCCAGTGCACACGTGGAGCATTACACACACACACACACACACACACACACACACACACACACACACACACACACACACACACACACACACACTGAGGCTGCCACAAATATTTGCAGGCTGTACTCTTTGAGTCGTACACCGCGACCTTGGTCCTCTGAAACATGCCCTCATTACGTAGCTACATCCTCGGGCCGCACGTCGACATTCTCATACTTGCCAGAGGGGCCGGCGAGCTGGGGGGGGGGGGGGGGGGGGGGGGGGGGGGGGGGGGGGGGGGGGGGGGGGGGGGGGGGGTTGTTATCCGGATGATTGTGCGTTCGTGTGAGTCTCTGTGCTGCCAAAGTGCAGCTAAACTTGCGGTGGCTCTCGGCCCCCTCACCCCCACTGCCCCCTCCTGCTTTGCCAGTTCACTTTCTTTCTTTCTTTCTTTTCTTTTTAATCCAACAAAGATGCAGCAGAGGTTTACTTTGTGTTTGTGTGACTCCAGATGCTGCTCCACATGACCCACAATACCCCACTTCCTCTCCTCTCACCACTTTCTAATCTCATCCACTAATTAACCTGATTGTCGTGCGCCTCATTATGCTAATGGTGCTGTCTGAGATGTGTGTGTGTGTGTGTGAGGTTGAGAGACAGAGGGAGAGGGGGAACTTGTTGTCCGAAATTTGACGATATGAAAGCAAAATGTATCTCAACTAGGGCTGCAACTGTTGATTATTTCCATTATCCATTCATCTGTTGATTATTTTCTGGATTAATCAATTAGTTGTTTGGTCCGTACAATGTCATAAAATGTCGATTGTGTTTCCAAAACCCCAGAAAATATTCACATTTAAGAAGCTGAAATCAGCTTTTCCTCCATCAAAACTACTTGAAGCGATTAATCGATCATCAAAATAGTTTGGCGATTAATATAGTACTCCATTACTAATCGATATCAATTTTCTGTTGCCGCTCCAATCTCAATAGAGGATGTTTATAACTGTGGGAGTCACAACTGGCACTGTCCTGCAATGGCACACTAATTATCCACCTTTTTAAGTTAAGTTTAAAAAAACATGCCATCACACCTTGTTCAATAAAGGCCATTCCAACATGAATATGCTTTCTGTAACCGTGTTACAAGGCTTAAAGCTAAACTAAAGCATAATGACTTTGTATAATTTAATAGGGACAAAGAGCAGCATAGAGCCTTTTAGCTCCTGTCAACCTGCGCTTCAACCTGTAACTTCACCGTTTTTCTGTGTCCCCCCCCCCCCCCCCCAAAAAAAAAGAAGCTCTTATCCTCCCGCTCCCCGCTCCGCACTGACAGGCCGAGTCAGCGACGAGCTGGAGACCAGGGAGCGAGGCTTTTAGTCATTTTGAGAGCCAGATACTTTCAGGAGCTGGTGCAGGCAGAGACAGAGCAACAAGGGGAGGGTTCAATCTTGAAACAGAAACACAGGTGACCAGAACCTCCCCCCCCCCCACTGGTCCTTGAAAGTTTTCTAAAACTGACCTGGAGACATGCGTCGTTGAAAAGTAACACGACTCCCACCGTCTCTCAACTCTTCAGCTCCTAAATCAGTCTGTCGCTCGACTCCGACATTGTATAGTTTTACTGTGCTGCGTCGGAGAAGGCGGGAGACCCCACTGTCTGCCCTCACTGTAACACATTTGAGTCACTCTTTTTTTTTTAAAACTGTTGTCTCAGTTGTAAATCCTGTTAGTCGCAATTCTAAAAAACTCTTAAGGTGCCGTCAGACCAAAGTTGAAGCAAAGTTTTGCGTCGTGTTACTCGCGCAAGTTTGGCCGTACGACCATTAAATCATGAGCAACACCCCCAAAAATGTGTCTCTTATTTCTGATTTGTCAGGATGTCGGACAAGTACATCAGTGGCGTCGGGAGAATCTCGAGGCTGATTGGCTTTTTGGACATCGCGCCACGCAAATCTTTTGCTCTAGTTCAAATATTTCCACTGGAGCGGGTGGGCACCATTTTGGGCAAAATTTGTGTCTTGAATTGACTTTGTATGTTATCACATCACGTTTGGTCTGAACGCACCATTGGTGTTGGAATAATAATCGACTCTGATCCATTATTATTGATTCAAATTATCTGATGCAGAAAGGGAAGCGTTTTCTAATACATCCAGTAACAACTTTAGAGGCTGCTTTCACAGCTTGTTCCTTTTCCTTTAGTTCCTGGTGGGAACTAAACTGCGTGTGAAAAATCAGAAATCGATGTGATCATGCCATAAACATGAATCCAGAGAGCTTTGCTGAATGCAGCTAATTTAAATGGATGGACACCGACGCTGAGATCGGGGTCAACGCTTCCCATGTCAGTAGCAACTTGCCTGAAAGTTACCCAGCATATTACTGCACACAAACAAGAATTGAGGAAATACTGATGTCTGTAGGCCTCTGTTTCAATCAGTCGTAAACGTACCTCATCCCCTGCCTCGGCGGGGTTCGGCGAGCTGCGCACCGAAAGCCCAGAGGCGGCCGGCGACAGGGTTTCCCCCTTTCCGCCCCCACTGTTTTGCTAATATATTTGTGTCCTGCCAGCTGCTCTGTGGTGGCGTCTATTCCGGTCGAAGTCATCTGTGGACTTGACAATCCTTCCCCCGGCACACGGGGGGTCCACCCTCCATCACTCGCTCGGTCCTGCCACACCGCACAGCGTCAGGTCACTTATTTCAGACCTCCATTTGTCTGTATGTGGTCATACAGTATGAGCTGTGCGACTGATGAAGAGGAAGCTTTTAATGATCGTCCCGATGCCTGAGCCGTGACGCGTCGTATCTGGCTGAATGCCACTATTAGCTGCCGGTGTGTTTTTGCGATCCTTACACCACCGCATGAGCTTGAGCTGCTTCACTGCTTCACGGAGACGGCTGTCTCCGCTTTCGATCTAAGGCAGGAATTCGTGTTCAGGGTGTAACAGGAACGGCTCGGTAATCGATGGAGACGCACAGTAAATCGCACCTCGGTCCGCCCCGGGGCCAGAGAGGACAGTTTAATGGAGCAAGACAAACTGCTGGACGGGCAAAGCAATGGCAAGCTTTTCCAACTGAGGACACTTTATGCAGCTTCCTTCTACATTTACAGTACAGTCTACACTTTATAGGTCTGTTCCGGATTCTGATCTTTACAGTTGGCACGTCCCTTCTCTCATCCCGGGGCCTGAGAGCACTTTTTATTAGCATTTATTAGACGTCTGCTGTCGGGGCGAGTTGACGCGGGGAGAAATGTATTTTCTTTAATCTCTTTCTTGGTAGAATTGGCTTTGTGTGATTGTTCCTTCAAAGATTTTTTTTTGATTTTTTCAGTGTACTAGGGTAATCCCCTCTCTGCTTGTCTTTGTCCTGGTTTTCAATCACTCCAGCTTTTGATTACAGAGATTTGCTGCCTAAAAAAAAAAGACATCCTCTGCAATCTAAACAGAAGCTTACGTAAGAACATGCGGATGCGCCGCATGTTTTATCATAAACTGGTGTTTTTATTCAGAGCAGCATTCTCCCTTCCTCCACATAGAGTCGATATTTCTTTCTACTAGTAGCCGATTAAAAGGTCACCATAACTGGTCCCAACCTCGTTCAGACCATTTCTCCCTTCATGGTGATATATTTCCCTTCGTATTATTAGTTTATTTTATCAAACTAACTAAAACTAAAATAACAGTGATGTCACTTGTACTAACCAGGTCAAATGTCAAGTTAAACATTTTGGCCCACTCTCGGTTCGACAGTATTTACTGACCTCACTCTCCGCTTTTTCACTACAGTGATAAGATACTTATTTCTTCCATTTTGCTACAGTTAAAAAGCCAAATACAAAAAATCTAGTTGATGTTGCTTTGTTTTTTTCATGTGGCAAAATTAAATAAAGTGCCACTGCGTCTACCACAGGGCAACTTCACCGCCATGGTGGGGGGGTGTTTCAGTTGGGCGACCTCTAGATGCTGTAGAACATATGACAGGAGCAAAGGAGGAAACAATTTGACGTAGGAGAGCGTTGGGGTGGATGGCCGGGTTGACAAAAGCACAGGACTGTCACACAGGAGACAACTTTCTTGTATTAAAACAAAAGTCTGCGTTGTTTTGTTTTTCGCATGACTGTTCTACCACTTTAAGCAGGCTTTTAATTATTGTAACCATGACAACAAATGTCCTGTAAGCTTAAGGAAGCATTTATTTCAATCCAAATTTTCCAGATTTTATTTTTTGCCTAACTGCGACCAAACCCTGTTCATTTCAAAAGCTTAACTGGATGTTTATTGTCGTAACCATGGCTACAAAGGTCTGCTATGCCGCTGCTGATACACCCTGACGACCAAGGTCCAGCATGGCCGCTACCATCGGAGAGCTACTTCAGGAGACGCTCCTATAGGGTCGCTGGTGTACGACGACTTGTCGGCCTTACCACATACTTCCATCTGACTCATAAAGCCACCAAATCCTCCGGATAAAATGACAAGATATTTTGTTTGTCCTCGCCTTCTAGAACAATACAAAAGAGTCCTCTGATCCGACGCCCCTCATCACTTGTCTGTGCCATCCGAAGCTGTTGCAGATATCTGTTGAAAAAGGGATCCGTTTTGTGCCGTGTCAACCCTGTGGTCAAGGGTTTGTTTTGACACAAAAACCACTTGGTTAGGCTACAAGAAAGGTGGTGGTTCGGACCGAAACAGCTGCTTAGTTAAGGTTAGTGGACCTTCGTCATCACGGTTCCAATAAGTTACACTTGGTTAAGGTCATGTCTTAGTGAAACAATGTTGACTCTTGGTCAGTTTGGGAAATGGAACAGCTTTCGACCGTGCTCCACCCACCACAACGCCCTAGACGGACGCTGTCGCTCTTTAACGGCCTTGTCCGACTTCCTCCTTTGTTTTCAGCATATTTACCACACACAGTAGAAAGTGAACATGTAGTTTTGTCTGTCACTTTGCCAAATGACAGAGGGCGCACGCGTTCCGACTCACATTGCCGTCGCATACGGTCGTTTGGTCAGGACCCCTTGTTGAATAATGGCACTAGGAGGAGGACGCGGTGTGTTGAAAGACGACTCGGAGGGATCCTGACCGAGTGTCCAACGAGACTGTGTTGATGATGTTGCTGGGAAGCGTGTGTGTTAAAGTGCTCCATTGTCATTTTTTACTGACTTTGCAGGCGGTGTAAAGAAGCAGTGAGCGGCAGAATGAACATGCTGACAGGGGCGTGTACACAAAAGGATATGTCGACATGTCGGAGCTACAGTGACAATTATATGCATCACATCTCTGTCAAATAAGCCCGACGCCGATGTGAGGTACTCCTGCGACGTCATAGCACCACATGGAAACCGACTCATGACCCTCAGTGACTTGCTTCCCTCCCTGTGATCTCGCTCTGTACCTAAGGACGAACGCGGTCTACAAAAGGACGAGCACGGCGTAGGTCCTCTCTCACGTACGCCTGATTCCTCTCTCCCCTGAACGCCCCCCCCCCCACGTGGAATTGCAACTGCTTTAATATTTCCCTCTCCGAAGTCCACTTTGAGCCAGATTGCCAAAGAAGCTCTTCTTGAGAGATTCAAGAGGCAGCGGTGTGGAACGAGTAAATGCACGAGTGTGCAGTGTCTTTGTTGTCAGTGTTCGGTTCGACACAGAAAACCAGTCTGGTGTTTCCTAGAACTAGTGAGCGAATCACAGAGAAGTTTCTATCTTTGGAAGCAAAGTGCGTGTCTCAATAAACATTGCTTTGCTTACTCCGTGTGTGCACTTATATGACTTTTGGCACCACACACACACAAATTTCATCACTTGGCCTTGCATCACTGGAACCAGCTGCGTCTCTGTCTTCGTCGCTATGTGCCGACGAACAGGGCGAAGCGACGTCGTTTCACAACTGTGAGCTCACGCGCCGCACAAGTGGCGATCCGGCCCGGCGCCACGCTTTTGTCCGTCGGTGTCTCTCTTTTTCTTCCTAAAAAGGCCAAAGCAGAGCAGGGATTGAAGGAGGGGACGCGTGGGTCACAAGTCACTGGGCGTCTGTCTGTGTTGTGGTCTAGGCCGGTAATCCACCTCTCCTCTCAGATCCTGGCAGGGGAGAGGGGGTCAGGGAGGAAGAAATAAACAAGGTGAATGACAGGAAGTCTCAGGTATAAAAGTGGAACGACCTGTAGACGTATAGGCATGATGTCGGGAACCTAGAAGTGGTTTGACGGGTGGATATATTTGCGTCTGACAGACAACACTCCCTGTCCTTCCAGGGTTTCACCATCACAGAAAAACAAGGCCGCCCTGGCCTAACCTGTGTCATTGTGTTGGACGTGTGTGTTGGACGTGTCAACAGCTCGCCGCTTATGAAACCACTTCGGGATGAAAAGGCTGCAGGAAGAATGTGACCAGCAGCATGACTGTCATGTCTGTCTGTGGACAAGGATGGGGCACAGCATGCCCTGCAGCTAAATATGTATTTCTGACTATAGCTGTTGTTTTGACTGTGTGCCTTTAGTTCCGCACGCAAATACACACGCACACACACACAGATGTAAGCATTTTAGTTCTGGCTTCTGTAAATACAGTTACTTGCTTCGATGCAGTTGAGTAAAAGTACAACATTTAAAAATGTAGTGGAGTAGGAGTTGAAAGAAGTTTTGGAATGAATCGTTGTACATGCTTGCTTTAATAGAGCAAACAATTACTTAATTTGTCAAGAGGCCTGGCCAGACGAGCACGCTCCTACCCTCCGGTCTGTTCGCCTGCACAGCCGGACTCGGATTTGGCAGCGGCTCGTCTCCACGGAGACGTGTGAAAACCTGCTAACTGGGGATTGTCACTTATTTTCAGTCTTCGCCGTCCCTGCCAACAGTGCGCCATGTGGCTCTCCATCATGTGAAACCTTTGTGGAGAGGAGGGGTGGAAATGTGAGAGAGAGCTGGCCTGCGGGGGGGGATAGAGAGAGGCACGCAAAGCGACTCTTCCTACCCGTCCCCTTGAAACAGTCCACGTCCCCCCCCCCCCCCCCCCCCCCCCCCCGACCAGTTTGTTTTTGCGGGTCACAAGGTTGAAAATGTGGCGTAAAAACCTTCAGGGGCGCAACAACACCTCCTCCGCCTGCGCTCCACATAGGTCTGGTATGTGTTTATTTGTTTCAGATAGTGACAGCCCGCCATCCCAAACCCAGCCCTCCCTTGCAATCACCCACACCCCACCTTCTAACCCCCCCATCTGCCCGCCGGCTCCACTTTTCTTTTTTCTTGATGAGCTCATGGTGTCGAGCATCAACATTTAGACTGGCGAAGCGGCGGGCTATAGGGGCCACGAGGCAGACAGACAGACAGACAGACAGACAGAGACTGCGATATCACAAGAGCAGGAGGAGGCAGGAACCGTGAGAGGGAGAAGCTTAGAAAGGAATCAGGAAGAAAAGAAAAGGGAGGGCAACTCCAAAAGACTTTGGTGAAGCGAGGAGCCCCTCTGAGGCCCCCTCGCAGTCGTATCCGCAGACATGCCCGCTGCGGCAAGAGTTCATCGATTGGCCCAGGACACACAGAAGATCAGCCGCGCTCAGATCATCCTCAGGAGTGAGTAGTCAACACGACAGCACCGCCGGAGGGGAAAGGTTGTGTGTGCCCGTGTGTTTGGTTGGGGTGCATCTGTTTCCTAAAGGCAAGTCCCGTGGGTGTCTGTTTCGTCTGCGATTATGAAAGACGGGACGTGGGAATATTCAGGCACAACTGAGGTGCAGGTTTGTTTGTTTTAATTTGTTAAATAAAAACTAAAAACTGCCAACGTGTCTCTGGTTCCTGCTACTAAAATATATGCATCTGTAGCTTTTAAAGTGCATGGCTTTTATATTCTGGACACATTTTCAGATAAGCAGTTAAAGACATAATCTGGGTAAATGTTAGAGGCATTTTTTCCTATTTTCTGACATTTGATGAATGCAGAAGTACACTCAACTAATTGATCTATCATCATTAAAAATGAGCTGTGTCAGTGCCTTTATTGATACCAAACCTTTTTAATGTTGGGATCAGGAAACGATCAATCCAGTTAAATACTGAAGTTTAGAATCTGTCAAGACTGACAGGCAAAAAGATCACACAAGCAAGAATGTTATTGTAATATCTCATTAATTACAGATTTTGATCCGAGTCAGGCCAATGCTCCGCAGTCCAAGTTCGACAATTGGCGAGGCGAGGGAACATGTGGAAGTCAGTTGGTCGCAAACTAACGCCTTCCACCGCTGCTTAATGTACAAATAGTTAGAAATTAAAAAAACTCATGTCAGTATGTGTTTAAAACGTTTATGTCCCGCAAACCTCAGACATATTTTAGCGAGGAATTGGAAGCCAGCAGTCCATTGAGCCCTTCCGACCGGCCACAGAGCCGTTCTGCAGTCTCATTGGTCAGGCTGTGCTGCAGTTGTCATGTAACGACAGTGTACGAGGGCCGGAGGGAGGAATGACACGGTTGCCACGGTCTCCTGATCTTTTGGAACACGTTTAAGGCGATGTGAGCCACAGCACACCACAGTTTTTGTGCATTCCATTCGGCGAGCCATCTATGTGCTGCAATTGCGAGTGTGTGTGAACAGTTCAAAATGGTATAAAAACCAAACACAAAAACCCACTGGTGGACAGAGCACGAGGAAACGTGGACAAGTTCAAAACGCGTGCCGAAACACACTTGTGCAGCTGGCTCCAGAGCTCAGAATAGCTGCATGTGTCTCCAATTTTTTTCACAGTGGCTACATACTGTAGGTCTGTTGTTGAACTTGTTTGACAGCTGTTACCTGGTAGGAAGAAAAGACAAAAAACAATCAGATCTCTGGAGACACTGTTGAGAATGGAGATGTCATATTCCTGTGCCAAAAGAAAAAAGATAGACAAATTGCCACCGACAAACCGTATCCAAAGGGTCCAGTGTGGAGGAGTCAGGGGAGCCAATTGGAAGAAATAGCATATGATATCCACAATTGTGTTTTCAGTGTAGAACCACCTGAACCTAAGAACCATTCTGTTTTCATTAGCTTAGTGGAAATTTCACAGTGCAAAATATGAGTGTGTCCCTGCTCTCGGGTAAACATACAATGGAGACACTGTTTCTTCAATTCTTAGGCCAACACACTGTTTACACTGATACTGATTCATTTCAAAATGAGCTCACATGTACGGGGCGACAAGCGCAGCCCTTGATGTTGTGGAGAAGCATGTCTCCCGTTGAAAAACCCAACATGCCTCTTCAGTGCTGCTGTGCTTTTTCGGAGTACAGGGCCAAAGACTAAGTGCTGGTGAGATTATTATCTCTACACAAACACTGTAGTGTTTCCAAAAGAGAAGTCTACGCTCAAAGAGACTCATCTTCGTCGCCAACATCATCTTTTGGCAGAGACAAACAAAACATCCATTGACAACCACGAGACTGAAGTCACGCTAACGTGTTTCCATGCTCGCGCCTCACGCCACTCATGACAAATCCGTGCTCTCCCATGAATCCGTTGACCTTTCGTCTTCCAGTGGGGGATCCACTGATCTCTTGCTCTGACCTTATTGGTGTCCTGTAAGCGACCATCATAAATGCCAGAGGTCAAAGTTGAGTTAAGTTGTATGTTGTTGTTTTTCCTGTTTAAAAAAAACAACAAAATCTGCTGCCATCTACTGTAGTTGATCTATTTCAAAGAGACCATTGATTATTTGTCGAAGGGTTATTCTGCAGAATGACCTTTTGAGTCATACTTTGGAGAGGGGACACATGCGGACAACCAGAAATTGCAGTGAATTAACAACACAGAAATGCACAAATCCCAGCGGGTCGCAATTTTCTGTGTAGAAGAATCTCTCGGGCCTAAAGAAGTCGTGCAAAAACCAACATTCCTAAATGCTGCTGACCGCAATTGCGTATTTGTGGTGACCTCTAAAATCTCAAGGCAAGGCAACATGAACGTTCTGACGGATAAAAAAATATTAGAAAACCTTTTTTTTTTTTTAAGCCCAGAGGGTGACTGTTATGTTCCTCCTCTCCATTTAAATGGTCTGCCGTTGTCTCCCTTTAAATTACCAAAATGAGCCTTTCCCTAATTTGTGGAACGCTAACTGCCAGCTATTCCAGAGGCAGATTTGTGTACGCTTGCCTCCTCCTGTGTTGCTTTCCTCGATTTCCCCCTCATTTCCTCCTCACGTCATGCTGCTTTCTCTCTTTTTTCTTAAGTGTTTTCATTATTTAAAGTTTCCACAATGTGGATTCTTGTCTGCAATGATTGCTCCTCTCTTCTGGCTGCGTTCTCCCTCTCACTCACTCTAGTTCTAAGGATTTGGTCCTTGCCTTTGGCCTGGTCGAACAGTGATGCATAATTCATTGCAGTATTGGTTTTGTGTGTCTAAAAGATGCTCATGGCTGAAATGGAGGTAGCAGCTAAACAGGAACATCCCATTTCCAGAGCCATTTACAGCCCGCATCTCAAATTGCTAGATCTAACATTGTACTTATAGTAGTATTTAGCCTTTTCACTGTGAAATTAAATAATGGATACCACATGAAAGAGCCAAGCCTCAGCTTTTATTTGTGTAGGTTAGCTTCACATTTGTCGGTCTGAACAAATTCAAATCTAAAGCATCTAGAAGAGCTTCTGTTGATGTTTCTTCGGTTTAGTTGGGATGCTTTTCACCCCGTTTCCGCTTTTCACCCCAAGTACATGATGGAGAAGACGTCATCTGGCGCCTGCTAACCCTGCACACCCCCCCCCCCCCCCTCCACTGTTAGCGAAGGCAGCCCACTCGTTGCCGGGCAGATCTGAAACTATATTAAGTCCATGTTTGCAGGTTGTGTCACTCTGACATACGATCCGTCTCGCCTGACACTGGTATCGGGATCGTCCCCGTTCCTGTCGCTCAGATATCCTGACAGGGGTTGTGGGTTGGAATCAAATGTGCAGCAGTCAGACTTGAGCGGGTGTGGTGGAGATGTGGCGCTGGGCGAGGACGGCAGGTTTAGATGTCGTTACCCTGCTGCCCCTCTAGACATCCTGACTCCCTGGAGCCCCGAAATAATCCCCAGCATGTAGGACACGGCGAAGGATTTAGAGGTGGACACACGAACAGGTGGAAACTCGGTTTATCACTGGACCTACGGCAATTCTAAACTCTTACGTCGGTACGTGGATCCGAGGCTTTTTAATGTATTAAATAATTCACTCTGATCATGAGAGAAAATCAAAATCCAAAGTCATCCCAACTCTTGGCTATAATTCCTCTCCTTTTTTCAATGTTGCATTTCTAAATTAGGAAGTAAGAAACTTTAAAAGCTCGACGTAAAATAATTTATTCGGCGGAACAAGTTTATTCCCTCACCTTGTGACATAAGTTCATTCCTCAACTCATTAACTGATTAATTATTCAACAGCAGTTCCACAGGCCCTGGTTCTTCAGAATTTGTGGGTTTGAGAGAAAAAAGGTGAATGGATCTCCTTGAAAGTGAGAGCCCTTTTTTTCCTGTTAATCAAAGAACGGCATTGGAATTCATCAGTGTGCTTCGGGACATAGGGTTTTTTTAAGGAAATGATTTCACTCTTCACAAGATGAGTCCCAAGGACCTGACTGGTTGTAAAACTTTTGGGACCTTGAAACACTGATGAAAAAAAGACCCTGAAAGTCAGTAAGAAGTCACAGCTTTAAAGTCTCTACATACTGTAGCCTTCAAATAGTTAAAGGAGACATATTATGCTTTTTCAGTTCTTTCCCTTTCCTCTAGTGTGATAGGTTTTTTTGTGCATGTCATAGTTCTCCAAAGTTAAAAAGGCAAAAGTCTGCAGTAAAGGGAGCTCCTCCCCCCGACAGAACTCACTTCCCCTGACGTTCCTGAAACGCCTCGTCAGTAATCCGGCCAATGCTTCGGTAAAATGGTGACATCACCATGTTATAGGGAATTATGTCTAGCAGCTAGTCTGGCACGCCCCCCCCCCCCCCCCCCCCCCCCCCCCCCCAACAAATCTGGGTAAAGCGAGAGTGAGAGAACTTCCTACATGTGGTGGAAGCGGTGGACCAATCACAACAGAGTGGGCCAGCTGGCCAATCAGAGCAGACTGGGCTTTAATCAGGAGGGAGGGGCCTAAACCAAGCGTTTCAGACGGAGGCTGGAAAGAGGAGCTGTTTACTGCACATGAGAGCATGTAAACCTTTTCAAATAATAACCCAAATTAAAAATATTGTAATATTTAATCACCTTTAAGCTGAAGGTTGGATAATGTGAGCAACTGCAAGGATGCTGACAGAGAGGACAGAGGTAGTGGGACAACAATTGACAAGGAGCGTCGGGTGCCAGATAGAAGATTTGAAGTAGGTCTATGGTTGCCAAATAGCCCATTTTCATTGGCCATCTGATATAATGGTTATTGATGGCACATCCCATTGAGACCGTAAAGAACCATTTCACCTTCTTGTGGCTGGAAACAGTGATGTCAGCAAAGAAGCAGGAAAAGGAGGCAGAGCAACAACAACAACAACAACAGAGCCATTAGGCACATTCCCAACTCTGTGATAAAAGCATTTAAGTTTCTTAATGAATTATATTACTACTGGATACAGTGCATACTTTAGCAGTCTTCTATAAAGGTCTATATTTGTCAACATTTTCTGAGTAGGAGTTTAGTCATGAATACTAAGCCAAAGAATTTCCAGAGTGTAATTTGTATTCGGTCCTGCTTTCTCGGAACTAGGAGCCGAGGCGTTTTATCCAACTTGGATTCCTCCCGTCTGGGCCAATATGTTCAGGCGAGCTGCAGAGGAGATGTAATTGGTTGGATGTCCTCTGCCAGGAGACGGTGTTCAGAAAGTTTTGTGAAAAAAGCTCAATGGAAGTTCATTAACAGGCTGTAGCCTGGCCAAGGGATGAATACTTACTGTGACTGATTATTTGTGCATACGTGCTGTCCCCCTTTTTTATATTGCAGCAGGGAAATTACAGCTGTGCAAAAGTGATGATCCATCAGAACTAACAAATAAGTAATGAATCAAGCTTGACTCCCACACAGTCGCTTCTTGTAAGATCAGTGTCTACAACTGTGTCCTCCTCCTAATAGCAGGTCAGATCAAAAAAAGCGTTATAGAGCTCATTTATTGTTTATTACACATGATAGCAGCTGATGGCTGTAATATCTTAAAGATGTGTTCCTATTGTTATTTCCCCCAAGATAAAAAAAATAAAATACATTCCTATCTATAGGGGATGATAAATGAACAAGTAATGGAAGGAATGCAATGGTGGACGAGATGATGTCATGCTCTCCAGGGGCTAAACTGGTGGGTTTTCAACATTACTTACATACTAGGCAATACATGCAAGATATGAAGTCATTAAAGGCACAGTAAGATAATATGGTAATATGGTTGGACAGAGCTGATTGAACAATTTCACACCGGGCAGTTAAATTACTCATTCTAATTTGTATTCACGTATACAGTAAATCCCACGGTGCTGTATTCGGTATTTGAAACGTTACCCTTGACTACAGCTACAAACTTCGGTAACTGAGAGTCCAAGTAGGAAGCTTCACGGATAACTTTAAGATAAGACATACCTTTATTCGTCCCACAATGGGGAAATTTGGGCATTACAGCTGAGGTACAGTAAGAGAGGTTTTTTTAGTCCCAGTTTAACTTTTAGCACGGTTCCAATGAGGAATTCCAAGAGGCTTTATGAATCCAGGCCAGGACCTCCTCCATGTGGCCCGTGTCCAGAATGTCCTACTATTCGATAGACCCTAATATTCCTATAGATCATGTGTCATTTTCCTTTTCCTGCCAAGCCCGGGGCTGGAGCCTGCCACAGGTTGTATCTATAGATGCGGTCACTTTTACCCGACAACAGATAGCGGGGGGGGGGGGGGTGGTGACATCATGACCTACATTCTGACACTTGTGTGTGGATTCTATCTTGTTCACCACCTCGTCTAAATAAACCTGCACATGGACGTTCGTCTCGCAGTCAGGGCCGACTTTGACAGAGTGCGGACAGTCGGAATGTGCCTTTGCAATTTTTACGCATGAGTCTGTCTGTTGGATATGCGGACGTTTGAACGCATATGGCACAGACGGGAGGTGAGGCCTCAAGTGGGCAGACACACATGTTAAGTTGAAAAACCGTCATCTAAGGACAGTCTCTTGTGTGTCTCTCTGCCTTTAGTCCGGTCTTCACCGGAGTCAAACGCAGCTCAGTCGGACTGAGATCAGATGACTGACGTGGCCAGTGGAGGATTTTTCACCCTGAACAACCTCTTCGCTTTGGCCACATGTTTGATATAGTTGTCCCGCTGCATGATTGGTTTTTTGGTTTTTTTGTCTCATGAGGCCGTAGAATTCCATGACAACATTTTCAGCACATTTACAAGATTGTGCTCCTCAGTCTAACGGGTCTTTTTCGAATGTTTTGTGTCTGCACATAGCAGGCACTCGGTTTATAATTGCAGCATCAAACTTAGTGTTAGTATAGTAGCAGTATAAAGTTTGTTTTTTTACTTCATCAACGTGGGAGCCGTTGGTCAGCAGTTTCAGAAATACTCAAACCAGCCATCCGACACCAACAATCATGTCACCGGTCAAAGTCCCACTGAGATCACATTTCCTTTCATTCTGAAGCCCCTGCCCTCCATCCGGGGATCTGAGTGAATCAGTTCGGCAAAAGTTTTTTATATGAAACGTCAAACTGTGGACATATTGAGAGCAGCAGCTTTGTTTCCTTATCTGTATCCAGAGAATGAATAATAGATTGGATCCAGGAAGTACAAACTGGCTGACAAGCCCATCAGGTAGCGAGTCCTACCACATCCTATGCACATCTCTCTCTCTCTCTCTCTCTCTCTCTCTCTCTCTCTCTCTCTCTCTTTCCCTCCCTCTCTCCCTCCCTCTCTCCCTGTATTCCTGTCTCTTTCTCCGCCTTTTTGTGTTTCATCCGTTTGCTTTCTCCTCATTCTTTGTCCGGCTTTTCATTCTCTTTTCCTAATCTCGTACGCTCTCTCCCCCGTCTCCCCCTCGTACGTGCATCCCTCCCTCCTTTCCTCTCTCTCTATCCCTCCCTCCCTCTCTCCTCCGCCTTTGTTTCCATCAATTATGATCTGTTGGAGAAGCGGCACAGTGAAGAACCACACCCGGCGACTTCGGCGTCATCTCTGAGGGTGCACCGTCAGACTATTGAGGCATCGCATTACTGGCTACTGCAACAGAAGGAAGGCTCAGTATTCTCATGATTAAAAACAGGTTCATCCATGTCTGTGAGCTTCTGGACGATGCAGAACTGAGCCACAGGAAACTGACTGAAAGAAGGAGCTCCAGAGCCGGAGCTATGGTTTTGTACGCGACCTCCCCGGATTGCGCCGGCGGAGCGGGGTTTGCGAGGCCTGGAAGTGGGTCAGACGCGGCCCAGCGGGGACTGTGGTGCTACGTCTGCTGCCAGAGGAGGCCCGCGCTGACGCTGCCCTCATGTAGGTACACAGCGGCGACGGGAGCCACTGCCGTTTGTCTGTGTGTCTTTGGGAAACTGTGTGTTGGGGTTTAATAGTTGGCGTCAGCGAGAAACTCGATCGTCACTTGTAGTGACGAGAGTTATATTTATGCGCGTCCTCTTTCGCAGGGGGTCTCCACATGCACGTCCTCTCTGTCTCCTTGGTTTGTTCTCTCCTCCGTCGTGTGAACGGCTGTCAGTCTTCTGTACCGAGAAGTGATGTCAATGCCAGCTGATATTTTAATCTTTCTGCTTTTGTCTGTAAATGCCAGACTTGACTTTGTGTCTTCGCGCTGCCTCCGTCTCTGCTTCTGTCCTCTCTTTGGCATCAGATAGTGTTTGTAGGTCACTGAATCAATGCTTCCCATTTGAAGAGAATGGAGAATGACTAAATGTCAGTTTTTGAATAGACACCTTCACAGTTGGTGGGTCGAGCCGGTGTTGAATTTTATAAATGGGAAAATTCTATGAAAAAGACAAAGCTTGGTCCATTTTTAAAAAGCAGGCTGAAGCGAAAAGCCCGGCCCTGCTGATCTAATCGTAAGACTTCCCTCCTGTGTGTGTGTGTGTTCTGTCGTTAGCACATATGCTCTATTATAGCAGACAGTAACGCAATTACGCCCCACAGGCAGCGGAAGACGGAGACGACCATGTCAACAATTACATTCGCAGATATTGACTTAGTTTGGTGTAATAGCATTTCAATTCGTCTCTCACAAGCAGGAAAACTATGAGCTCCAGTTGGGGTCAACTACATTTTCTGCCGTGATGTTCACATGTAACATAAAGTTTATTGTAAAGTGAAGTGGCGTGAGGAATTCAAGTTTCTGCATGTGTAGAAAAGGTTTTTATTTGGGGGGAAATGAATGACGCGAGAGGTGATTTTGAGAGACTGTGGTGGGTGGACGCCAGACCCCGGAGAGGGGTCAGGGGTTAAGCTCCTGCGGAAGAACATTTTGTATACATTTCAAAGTTATTTTTTAATTTAGGAGGCTAGATCTATGAAGAGCTTTACACTCGTGTGAACAATTGTTTGCTGTAATAAAGAATTTAATCATAAACGCGGGTTGTAAGGATATGAATGATGATCACCACCATTAATATCCTTACAACCTATGTGTTCTATGAACACTGATGACTTCCACCCTCATACCATTGCAAAAAACTGGGGGGAAGTAGCTTATTTTGAACAGCACAGCACAATTGACTGTAAAATGATCAGGAATAGTGAACTTGATTCCTGCAGAAATTTTTGTGTAATAGTAGCAATTTGTATAAAATTATGAACAGATTATTTCCTATATTGCAATGTATCAGATGATTTTCCCCTCATATTTTTAAGACCATAATTCAGTCTGTACTATGAAGTTCTTCAAAGAAATTAAGTTATTATTCAGACATTTTATACATAAGGGCAGCAGAGAGGCTACTCTCTACAGTCATTCAAGAAATGCGTCCGTCAGCACGTCCTATCTCGAGAACCGTCCGTCTAATCAGCCTCGCACTTGTCACGTGTGTTGTTCAGGGTCCGTATTTGGACACGCGTTGCGTTCAGTGCCGATACATTTCGATTAAACAGGTGATCGGCGCTCTGGAGCAGACATTGACGTTGTCAATCACAACAACAGCACGTTCACGACAGCGGAGACAACAGCTCAACAACATCCTCCGGGTCAGGGTTCTGTGTACTGAATCGAGCTTTTACCGAACTGTGTGCCGGGTGTGTCTCATACTTAATATTCTTGTGGGCTGTATAGGCATACATTTCTCGCGCTCTCACAGGGGAAATCATAATCATAATCGTCCAGCAGGTTGTACTGCCACGTTTCTGTGGGAGCACAGGATGAACAAATCAATCACTGTTTTTGTGTGTCACCTGAAGGCCACCGTAGATTCTCCTACACACTTGGTGGGAGAGGGCGAGGCGAGGAGTATTCGCTTGGTTACAATTACGATCCAATTACAATCCCTTTACCAAATGCCATTAAATCCTTCGCACAGAACCTTTAAGTTAGAGTAAAATTACAATTTTTATACACACAAAAAAAACCGACTTCATGTAATGTAACTCGATACTTCCACCCCTGGAGTTGGGATTGTTTTTTTTTTAATGCTGACTGGGATAATAACTGTCTTCATTTTGCTCAGCACTGTGTGTTTGTGTGTGTCCTGACAGATTCCTGTTAAGTGGTGTCACGGAGTGGTTTCCAGTCAGTACACACACACACACACACACACACACACGCGCGCCTACACACACTGGACAGTCCATTGATCCACAGCAGCCCCTGAGGATGTTTCGCCCCTCAGAGGTGAAAAACTGCTCAGTGAGATATAGATCGAAAAAGAAACACAAGCTTAGAACCCAAGTGAATAAACCACGTCTGATGAAAATATCTTCCACTCCCTCGTCACACATGTCAATAAAAAGAGACGTTTATTGCCCCGATGGCTCTGAACTCGCCGATACACTCACCAGCCAGTATAGCCCGGCTTCCAGTAGACCTCCTAATGCTCGGGGCTCCGCGCCATGATCGTCCAAGGTCACGCTAAAAGATGACACAGGGCCCCTTTGACCGGGAAACTGTTTCCATCCAACACGAGTTCACGTGCGCATGTTTGTGTCTTCCTGCGTTCTCGTCTTTGGAGATCACGTCACTGTCCTTACGGGGGGGTTTTTTTGTGTTGTTCAGTCACAAAACTGTGTTTGAGTTTAGGTCGTCCGGGTTTTTGAAATCTCTTCGCTGGCTCCCTGTTGCATACAGGATCCAGTTCAAGATTCTCACTCTTAACCCTACAGAGCATTGCACACGGTCAGGCTGCTGCGTATGTGACAGAGCTACTTCACCCATACTCCTCAGGTCGCTCTCCGAGATCAAACATGTTTTTGAGCCTGTCCGCTCCTAAACTACGGAGCGCTCTGCCTGCACCCTTACGGTCTGCGGTGTCCGTGGATGCTTTCAAAACTCGGATAGAGACATGTCTGTTTAGACAGGCATTTAGTTGACCTTTATGAACTAGGTCAACTAGACGCCTAGGTTTTTAATTTTGCATTGTTTTTTTTCCTTCATATATTGTTTTTTTTTCTTCTGTTTTCTCTGAATATTGTTTATACCTTTCTTGTTACATTTAGTCTGTGAAAAGCGCTATACAAATACATTTTACTTACTTACTTACTGACTTAAAAGAAACTGGATAATTCATATAACATGATAAAAAAACTGCACTTTGGTTTGTCTGACTCGGACATGACAAACACACATTTTCTTCTCTTGTGGAAATGTGACGGCAGTGTCTCTCTGTCTCTACAGCCAGTTTACACTGGAAAAAAGGGCTCAGCTCCATCCAAGTGTGTGTGTGTGTGTGTGTGTGTGTGTGTGTGTGTGTGTGTGTGTGTGTGTGTGTGTGTGTGTGTGTGTGTGTGTGTGTGTGTGTGTGTGTGTGTGTGTGTGTGTGTGTGTGTGTGTGTGTGTGTGTGTGTGTGTGTGTGTGTGTGTGTGAGAGAGTGTGTGAGAGTGTGTGTGTGTGTGTGTGTCTGTCTGTGTCTGTGTGTTGAACTCAATTAGCAAGTATAAATTAGACAGTGCTGCTTGAGTGTCTCTTGTTTTCATGCCAAAGGCCACTGAGTGTGTGTTGTCTCTCTTTCAGAGTTGATGTAAGGACTGTGCTCTTCCCACAAAACAAACATGAACCTGGTCGTAATTTGTCCCTCGTTTGTTACCATTTTGTCTCATCATCACCATTAGTCCCTCTGCTAATAAGTCGACATCAAGTCTGCTGTGGGACCTCCTCACCGCCCGGTGTGAAAACCACACAGACACACACACACTGACGGCAGTGTTTTTTGGAACAAGAGTAAGACGCATGAACAACCTCATTGTCCAGATCAAAAAATCCACTCATGTTCATACTTGACAGGATGAAACAGTGCTCTCTACCCGTCAGCGTGGTCTTCGATACACAACATCTTCGAAAGAACATGGACGCAAAGAGAGAAATATTCCGCAGCCACTGAAATATAAATGCGAATGCAGGGGGAGGCTGTGGAGGTGGAGGGAGTTGAAGTTGGCTGCCGCTGTATGCAAAGGGAATGCGCCCCCCAAATCTGATTATATGACCCACTTAGTGTACAGTTATGGTCATATATATATGTTTGGACCTTATACGACGGCCATACAACTTTTTTGCCTGCCTGAACTGCTGCAATGCTTTTAACTGCTAACACATGTTGGATGCAGCATTTTTCTTATGTAAAAAAGTAAAAGTAATGCTACTTTTACTGAAGGAAAAGGTTTTCAACGCAGCACATGACATGCTACCACGTGGAGGCTAGTGCACCTGAAAGGTCACAGGCTCCGTTTCCACACGGGGTCATTCGTCCCATCTACTGTACCTCCGTTTTTGACCCAAGCTCCAGTCAGCTGCTTGACCAAAGGGAAAAAAAAACGATTTTCTGAAAGAAATCACGAGAGCACTCCGAGAGAGCAGTCATCCGCCAAGGCTGTTTCACCCTAAACTCCCAGTCCCATCTCCATCTCAGCCACCTTTTTTTTTTTTTTTTTTTTTAGATGTATTTGTGGTATTTGTGAAGATATGGCTCAAAATGTCAAGTTTGGTCCGATCTTGCAATGGTGAAGAATCCTTAAAGAAAATACTGTGTGGATCCAGCCAAAATGTATTCACCTGTTACCATGGTCGAGACCTATATTACTATAAGAGTTTCCTCATGCAAAACCGCCCGTAACCTTTGGAGTAATCCTGCTAACAGGGGAGCCGAAACCAATCACATCCGATGACACAAAGGCAGAAAAGCACTCTCTGACCCACTTTATGTGCAGGCGGGGCGGCACACAGCTTGCTATGTCTATTGGTTTGACAAGAGCCTGTAAGTGTCTTGTAGCACAGTAGCAAGCCAATTTTTAATATCGATGATGTTTTTTCTAAAAGTAAGTCTGTATTTTCCTTATTATGATGCTAAGTGTGATGATCCCAGGTCAATGTCTAACAGCAGCTGTCCCCCCTCCAGGCCCAACACTGCCCAGACAGGGTCCCCAGGTCCAGAATGGGCCCACACCAGAAGAGATGGAGCTGCAGAGAAGGTGAGCACCGCACAGACTCTAACATGTCCACAACTCACGTAGAAACGGTCTGTTCACCCCAGTCAGCCCGCCGTCGCCTCTTCCATCCCTGTCTCTCTGTCTTCTTACGTTTCATTTTTCTTTTCAAATATCAGTGGCTCATAGACTCCCGCGCTCAAATGAGTGCACGAGTCTGATAAAGCCCCGCACGCGAAGTTGTTTTACTTCCCCATACAAGGGCAGTCTTTTCCTCAGGTAATAATATGAGGCTGTGGAAGAGCCAGAAAAACACATCACACACTTACTCGCACAAACACAGCTGCATTAATGGAGGCCAGCTGTCGGCCAAGGCTTAGATCCAGTTTACCATAAAAGCTTGTTCGAGGGTTTAAAGCTACAATATGTTCTCTTTTTTTGCCTAAGTTTGTAGTTGAAACATGCTCCAAATTAAAAAGAAATTTGATCTGGAGATTTTTTGGAGTGAGCCTTGCCCGTCCAACCAATTGGAGAAGGTCAACGTAAGGTGCGGGAACTCGGTCCACAAGCGCCTGGCATGGGGCTACATCCACATTTCTGCGTTTTTGTTTTCAAGCATATCGCTGCTGCCACATTTTCAACACCCTGAAAACTGAGAAGTTTGGAAAACACTGCTGGCCACGTTTCAGTTTGAGGACTACGGAGGGGACGGTTGAAGTCAGGACGGGCAAAAAAAAACCCGCGACACTTACCGTCACCGCTCAGCTTACCAAACAGCACCATTGTTGAACCGGACTGGCAACAGTTGAGCGGTACTTTGTAGAACCCGGAAGTTGGTTGTGCAAGTAGCCCATTGGCTGACATGTAACCACTCCAGAGACCCGCCTCCTGTGGCCCCAGAGCTGATCTTGTGGACCTAAAAGGCTCGTCTGGACGGAGATGGTTTCCCTGTTATCATTATTATTATTATTATTATTTGTATTATGTGCTGAAGGCGTTGCAGAGCCTGACTCGCAGGCTACCGAGCACCTGATTCCTGCAGTAGCTGACTACAGCGTACACAATGAGGGAGGAGCGCAGTGGGTTGATTTTCGAGTCTTGTTTTTCAGAACGTTCACATCGTAGCTTTAATGAGTAAGGATCGCTTACTCACACATACACACACACACACACACACACACACACACACGCAAACGCGGGAACATGGACACACACTGTATCGGTGTATCAGCCTCATCTCCCTTTGCGATAGTGTTGGTGCTGCACAGTGACAGCCTCACAACCAGACAGAGGCATGTCATGGACGTTTTGAAAAGGATGGCGGGGCGGTGAGCGTGTTTATATTCACTCGTCCCTGAACCCAGTCCACGACCACACACGCACACACACACGCACAGATGTAAACATGTAACTTTAGCATCAGTCACACGAGCCAAACAGTGACGACTGATTGGGAAACCAGTAAAGACAGACGCCGGTTGCTGCACAACACACACACACACACACACACACACACACACACACACACACACACACACACGTGTCATGAAAAGGCATCTGGATGGAAAACTCGCCACGGTCAAAACAAAAAGATGTGATTCATATAATTGTGTCCAGATCTCAAGTTCAACCAACCGCCTTGTTTCACTGTGCTGGACTGATGTGTGAGAGAGCACAACCGACTGGACAAGGAAATATGTTGGCTGCTGCTCAGTAGATTTCTTCAGGGGGTTTTCTGACCCTAAGCTGATCTGGACACTTGTGGCGAATCAATGCATGTAAATCGATAGGAATAATCCTTGAGGAGAAATCAACTAGACCGATGATGATGACGATGATGATGAAAATTCCATTATGTTGTAATACATTTAGAAATTTGTGAATCATGATGAAACTTTGGCAGCATCTCATTCACAAGACACTCAGCAGACATGCTGTCTCCGTTTGCTCAGTTTGTGTTCCTCTGTCCATGACACACACACACACACACACACACACGTTTATAGTGAAGCATTCTTCAGGTGTGAGTCAGTGCAGTGCTTCTTCTAATTCTGTTTTTAGGTGAACTTGGATCTGCCAGGAATTTTAGAGACTGTGTTGCCCTTAGAGACCCCCCTCCCTCCCCGTCTTTTGGCTTCGTGCCCCCCACCACTCAAGCTTTCTCACTTTCCTCACCCTCTTGTTCCCGTCTAGCGTCACTTTCTTTTTCTTCTCACCTCTCCTTCCTACTCTCCCCCCCCCCCTCGGTTGCTCCATATTTAGCAGCGGATGACAGACAGGCAGCGAGTGGATCAGTGACTGAGGTCATCTGCTGATGCAGAGGTCAATATCAGCCCAGTGGGAGAGGGAATAAAGGATGTGTGGAGCGGAGTGAAAATGGGATGAGAGTGAGCAAGAGAGGCGGGAGAAGAGGGGGGGCGTCTTTAAAAAATAAGCTAACATACTGTAAGATTTAGTGTGGAAGACATTGCCGTAAACCTCTTCAGGTTTCTGTCACATCGAGTCAGTACTCTGCTCTGCGATGCAGTCAGCTTTTCTGATTGTTTTTTGGAAGTGTACAGACTGAGAAAAGCATCTGCACTCTAACATCTGTTAAAAAATGTTATTGGATCCAAGCTTTTAATCATGAGCCTATTCACGGATTTCAATTTGGAACAAAAATGACTTTGTAGTTTTGGCCAAAGTCAAAAAAACCTCACTCAACCCTGCTCCTCAAAATTACTTGTATAGATTTTTTTTTCTTTTTCTTCTTGGCTGGGATGTAACTCCGTAACATTGCCTCATTTAATATTTGCGGATCTAAAAAAATAAATAAGCAGACCAGGTCCAGTATCCCTCTACTGGACCTGACTACTGACCAGTAACGGTCCCAATACGCCAGGACCCTCCCCCCATATTACTGGTGTCAGACTGTGACTTCATCATGTCTTGAATATTACATTTAAAACTATCTTATGTAATGATAGAATGCATATAATTATTTGTTTTCCTCAAATTTGGCACTGTAATTTACTAAGTCCCAGTCTTAACAAAAAGTCCCCGCTTATGAGTTTTGTTTTTAACTTTTGCCCATTTTCCCTGTCTTCATCTCTCTCTCTCTCTCTCTCTCTCTCTCTCTCTCTCTCTCTCTCTCTCTCTCTCTCTCTCTCTCTCTCTCTCTCTGTCTCTATTATGTAATGATAATATGCATAACTAAATACAAGGACGTGCACAAGGACACGGCTCAAGTTGCCCGAGCAACAGCCCATTTGCCCTTTTTGGTTTAGCTGCTCTCCTGGGGGAAAAATGATAATGACAGTTCAGTTTTTCTGTTGAGGCTGCATATATGAGTAGCTCATACAGTGTGCTCATAAGAGAGCGTATACAGTATATACAGTATACTGTTTTTATACTGTATATATTGTCTGAGTGTTAAAATATTCAAATTTGCAAAAAGAAAAGAAGAAATGATTTAAAGGGGCAATTAGCAGTTTTCAAGAAAATTTGTTTTTTTATGTAGATGTTTTGACTGCTCTGGTCTGGGTACAACCCACCGCCTAAGGTATGGGGGACAGACACGCTGACCAAAAGGCCCAAACCCCTCAGTCGTAGCGTCAGTCGCCAGCACTTCTCCTCGGGTGTGTGGAGTTTTTTTGGCGCACACAGTTGTGAGGCCACAACTAGTGGACCGCGAGGAAATATTCGCTGAATTTTACAAAAGTGTATTAAATTATATTCACTTACTGCCCCCTTTAAGGATGCATCTGTGCAGATGTCGGACAGAGCAGAAAAAAGGTGGATGTGGTTGGTACATGTCACCGTGTTCCGGTTGGTTATATGCAAGACCCCAGCTTAAACTGGGTCAAACAGCCTCAAGTTGTTGCAGAAACCAGGATTTGGTATTATTCATGTACTAACATATAACCTTGATACTCCAAAAGCTTATCATAACTTGGGCAGTAGATTAAATGTAAACATACTAATTGCAGAAGACAAAGTAAAGATTTGGTTAAATATCAAGAATAATTTACCCCCCTCCCCCAAAAAATATTTCATTCAATAATTTTCCATTCATCCATCCTATGGTGATGCTGCTTTTACAGTGTAAAACTTTAACCCCCGGACCCCAAACTACATTGCAATGTATAATATGATTCAAACAGTCTAAATTCACTAAATTCAAATTAATTAAAGACCTAGTGTGTAATTTTTGTGCTTTTCTGGCGACATCTGGTGGTAAATTGCAAACCGCAACCAACTGCGAATCCGACAGTTGGTGTCCTAATTTCCGGTTTCCTGCAGCGCTGGAAATTCAACGCGAAAGCGACATATTCCAGTCCGTTCTCTGCAACCGTATTTAATGCTGCGTTGCTTTATACTTCGGAACTCTGAACCCGGGAAGTCGGGGTGAGGATTTTTTTCCGACCTCCCGAGTCACAGTGGAACCGATACCGAAACATGGCGATTTACACGGAGGTCGGGTCTCCCTAATGTACATATGTGTATATATATATTTAACTGTTATGCTTGACTAGACATGTATTAATACACATATTATGGACAATATATTCAATTTCTGTGAATACATTCTTCTAAATATTACACACTGTAGCTTTAAATGAATATATTCGCTTCAAGTTTTGCCCGAGTGTTTTTACAACAGAGTTGTGACCCTGTAAACCGCTCGGTACGCACAAATGCAAAAATGGAGAAAAAGCTTGAAGCCGTTTGACAAATGATTTCTAATCTGCCTCTCTGACTATGATTTTAGACTCCGCCAACATGACGGCTGACGTTTTGTCTGTGTCGTACGCCAGTCGGTCACAATGCTGCACATCGGGGTTGTGTGTCACACTGAGCCGTGTAGTCTGAAATGGAGACCGAGTGGGAGAGAAAGGAAAGAATTGGAGATATGGATGAGTGTTTACCATTGGGAGGGAGGGAGGGCCACTGTCCTCCGGTCATTGAACAAGATCCGCGTACCATCGAACAGGCCGCCACATACCTCAGCGACCACACGTGTTCAAGGCCCTTTTCTCCCTTTCCTCCACCCCGTAAGTCATCTGCTTCCTTTCTCCATCTCCCCTGCAATCCTCCTTTCCACCGACACACAGGTGGGGGAGTGCTCACTGCGTGATGTGAGAGTGGGGTCTGTGGATGGCTGGCTGGCTGGCTGGCTGGGGGAAAACGACTGCCAATGAAGCACCTGTTCAGCGATGCAGGGCGCCGCCCTCAGATTAAAAAGACATGAGCTGCGAAAATAATAGGCTGCGGTATAAATAGCTGAGTGTCGCGTGGGAGCGAGAAGACGTGAGTGTGACAGGAGAGAGGGAGGGAAATGTGTTGCATCGCCTTGAATGAAAAGTGAGGATCGAGAGGTGGCAGAGCAGAAGGATCTGAGAGTGTGTGTGTGTGTGTGTGTGTGTGTGTGTGTGTGGGGGGGGGGGGGGGGGGGGGGGGGGGGGGGTCAAGGCCAAGTTGCACACTTGGCCTTGATCCTGACCCGACTCGGACGATGTGGTCCATCATGGGCTCCAGCTAGTTCAGTTAACGTTTCCTGGTTCTGTGAGCCAATCGGACGACCCGCTGAGTAGTTGGCCGGCAGATTTGGCCGGACTTTCAGCGTCTCCGGAGGTTTAGCACAGTTGTCACTCTGTGGCAAAGTGGCAAACGTGAAACAGAATGCGTCATGAACTGCATTGTTCACCTACTATGAAATGGGATTTCATGAAACAAAGAAATCAAAGAAATATTGCAGTGCAGTAGGCAGTGAAATGCTGATTGAATTCAGCAAGCCTCACAAAATATTTGGAACACCATTTGTGATTAAAGTGAAACCAAAGTCACATAGATAATATAAATATGACATAAAATAATATGTATTTTTTATGGGTCCTGTCCATCCAGTCCGAACATCTGATTCGTCGTTTGGCAGAAAAAATGATCAGCAACTTCCCTGATAAATCATTTAGTCATTTTTCAAGCAAATGTGGCAACAGTTCTCCCTATCTCCAGATTCTAATTTGCGAGGAATTTGCTGCTTTTCGCTCTCCGGTGTCAGTGATCCTCAACCAGGGGATCAACACTAGAGCTGCAACAGTTAATCCATTAATCGTTTAGTAACCGATGACTAAATTATACGCCAACTATTTTTGATCTGCAATTAATCGGTTCAAGTAGTTTTTAGGAAAAATAGTCTTAATTCTCTGATTTCAGCTTCTTAAATGTGAATATTTTCTGGTTTCTTTGCTCCTCCTGAACTTTAATATCTTTGGGGTTTCTTTTTATGAAATACTCTGTGGACATTCAACATGTATTAGAATCAGTGGATAACAAGAAACCACCGGTTCATTTTGACATGTTAAGAGTTGGAGAAAAAAAGGGCAATTTGATCTCGTCGAATCAGATCATTGGAACACGTGAGTGAACGCGGTGTGGTGCCACGCTCATGGGGAGTTCTGTAGAGGCGTCGCAGCTGATTGGCTGCGGGAAAACAGCGGATGGGTCTCTGCTCCGGTGCCTGCGGTGGGTTTGATGGCGGAGAGGCGAGAGTAGCAGCAGCTCACAGAGCAGCGAGGAAGTGGCTCCAGGCCGTAGCTGGGGTGACACCTGTCAGACCAGACGAGCCGACAGTGATGGTGAATTTAAAAACTGATCCTCTTACTGTACAGTCGTTACCTGTCTCATTTTAGTCCACTTTCCATCAACCATTGATCTCTCTCTTGCGATGCTCCTTCCCTCCTTGTAGAGAGTAGTTTTTTGTTTTTTTTGTCCCTTTTGATAATTTGGTTACTAATGAATAAACTCCTAACCTGAAAGAATGAACCAGTAAATCCTCTGATTTGTAAACCCTCTTACTACAGACCCATGTTGTGATATTATTTGCATTTCGTCAGTGCAGCCGTCCTCCTCCTCGGCGTTTCCTGGCTCTTAATTTCAACAAGCTTTTTTCATCTTTCCCAATATTCCCCACCCCCCTCGAATTCCTCTGTGACTCTCCCTCCTGAACCCGGGCCGTCGCAAGTTATGGCAGATAGTAAAGGAATATGTGTGCGAGGGCATGTGGGGGGGGGGATTCAGGCCGTGCCGCTGCCCACGCTCCCTTAGCAACGGTTTCCCTGGCAACTTTTGTCAGGAGGCGAAGGGAGATGCCAGTTAAATGGTGCAGGAGGCTTTTCACAGCTTCCAATCCTGTGACGTCTCACTGCGAAGCCGGGGGGGGGGGGGCAGCAACCTGCTGTAGATTCACACGTCGGAGCAGAGAAGCAGACGGTGGAGGCCGGAAGATCGGATGTGTGAGTCGTTGCGCTGGTCCCTCAGAAGTATGATGGAATGCTCAAATTTAGAAAAAGTGTCAATAGTTTGGTGACAGTTTACTCGAGACTCAAAACAATTCAACATTGCGATGGAGTTTAAAGGCCACTTCGAGGAAAAAACAATAAGAGTGAGACTCCGAGAACAAAGTCGTAATATTACGAGAATAAAGTCGTAAATTTCCTTGAAAAAATCGTAATTTTTTTAGAACAAATTCGTGATCTTACTCGAAAAATGTAAACTTCATTTAATATTATGTTACGGAAATAAACAGCAACCGGGGAAACAGGCGTGGGCCCTGGCAACAGCCTCCTCTGGTGTCGTGACAACAGGTACGTTAAACGTTAAACGTTAAACGTTTATTAAACACTTTGACAGAAAGTACAGCTTCACAAAGTTTTTCCACGTTCCTCATTTTAATGCTTGGGACTGCTCTTGATATTACCACTTTATTCCCGTAAAACATTACAACTTTATTCTCAAAATATTCCTCTTCAAGAAACTTGATCTGAAGCTTCTGGTCCTCACAGACCCCCGGACCTGAATATCACTGAAGATCTGTATCTCTGTACACACCTTCATCTGGATGCCCTCGGTGGCCTTGTCTCTGTAAATCAGCATTCCATAAACCAGATCAGAATCACTGACTTTTTTCAAGACAGACATTTGGACTTGGAAAAGCACAGGCGTGTAAGTAACAACCGTAACAATGGCGTTTCGCAAGTCATGTGTGTGGTGTCGTTGTTGGCACGGTCGATCAAATTCTTTTCAAGACTTTTATTGATTTATGTTTTTGAACAATGAGCGAGCGGGTGAATGAAAGGGACGTCAGCAGGCAGCCGGCTCACATGAGCAGAGAGCGAAAAAGGTTCCCTCTCCCGCTCTTCATAATCAAAATTACAGTGTTGGCAGCGAGAGGAGCCGCTCTCACTCAACAGGAATGTGTGTGAGGAGGAGGAGGAGGAGAGCGTTACTACCTCATGACATCAGCTCAAAGGCCGTGTCCTAAACTCAGAGGTGTCCCTCTGACGAACGACAGGCTCCCTGTCCCCTGTTACACGCACACACACACACACACAATTTCCTCACACGAGGACACTCCCCTCAAACATATCTCTCTAGATAGGTTATTTAAAATGGTGTGCACATTCTTTAGGAATGTCATGATCTCCTGTTCAGGGGAATGTGTGTGTGTGTGTGTGTGTGTGTGCGTGTGCGTGCGTGCGTGCGTGCGTGCGTGCGTGCGTGTATAGTCTGTATTGCACAAAAGGACCAACCGGTGCTGAACATGTTTCTTCCATCAGGACCCTTCAGGGCAAAATTAGCCGACAGACGAACGTTGAAAAGTTTCAGAGCTAAACACTTTACCAAGAGAAACGAAACAAAAATCCATTTGCGTACAGCTGAGTACAGCTGAGGCTGCCTCTCTTTTCCGATTAGGATCGATTCTGCAAGCGTGATGCCAAAAGCTTGCATCTCTCTGAGGCCATTTCCATGGTGGAGGGATGGCGACGGTGTTATTTGTTGAAGATCTTTTTAGAAACTTTGAATTGGAGCAATAGAGATTCTTTCATTGAGGACGCGAATACCTCCGTCACGCATTTTCAAAAAATCATATGTTTTTTTTAATCCAGTGTTGCTCATAGTCCGTGAATCAGCGTTTGTCAGCACCTTGATAGTTAAGTACTAGATTTCTTTTCTATCCAGATCTTTGTAAACCTTGAAGGCTGGTTTGTCTTGGCACACTTAAGCTTTCAATTATACATAATATGACCGTGTAAATCAGTCGCAGGGGAAAAAATCCTGGATGAACTGGTTCGATTTTAGGGTCAAAGGTCACTGTGGACTCACAGAAACATGTTTTTGGCCATATCTCAAGAATTCATAGTCGGATTTTGATTTTAAAAAATTCGCACAAATAGGAAGGATAATATGATGAAGTAAGGACATTTTGTATAATAGGTCAAAGGTCAACTTTACTGCCGACATCATAATGCTCCGCCAAACCTGGCCATTCTTTTTTCATAACTCTGAGAGACCATATTTCATATTTGTTTGAATACTGAACACGTGACACTCATTTCGGAACTGGGGTGTAGATCTGCCCAGTTCAACACGTGTGTGAGGCATCCACCTTTTAGCCTTTGTAGGTTTTTTTTTTTTTTTTTTACAGCAACAACCATATTTAAAAGTCTCTGTTTTATCAAAATCAGCTTTATTGGCCTAATATGTGAACACACACACACGGAATTTGACTCTGTTTTTTTTTCATTTTCTCAGTGACTTGCACACAGCAGAACAAGAACAAACAGAGCCTTGAGTCCAGTCAAATCAATTCCTTTCATGCTGTTTATGCCTGTATCACAAATCAAACTTAGTACCTTTTTATTAAATTCCTTCAGTCTTCCCCACATGTAGTAAATCATGAGTCTGCACACAAACTGCGACTCGACTGGTTGGCAGAGGAATAAAACCACGAGGATGTGCTTCGAAAACAAAGAACCATATTTAAATTTAATTATGTGACGCAATAAGACCGAAAACTGATATAATGGATTTCAGACATATGACGCGTGTGCGTAATAGATATATATATTTCCACTGCATGTAGGTATTGTTGAGTCAGCCGGTCTGTGTGTAGTTCTTGGGGCTGCCTCGGCCATTTCACCCCATTCAGGCGACAACTGAGTCACAACGAGCTGCTTCTCTTTCATTAAAGTAGAAACATGCTTCCGGCTGCTCTCGCTGCTTTTTACACACCACAGTACCTTGTGTACCTGCCATGGTGCGGGCCGACAGACCGCTGCACCACCTGAGTCCTACACATGATACACAGAAGAGCGCAACGTGATCTGCCTGATTAGACTGGGTTTATACTGCCGTCACCCCGTTACACGATCAGATTGATCCCATCACGAAGATGACACGCTGCTGAGGACCCCGGCGGGGCTAATTTGCAATCAGAGAGAACATATTCTGGACCGATGAGGGAAGCCCCCCGTGAGGAGAGACTGTAAAATCCCCTGAGACAAGGCACTAGCGCTGCTTCCACTGGCTGTGGATGCAGGGTTACCGCCGTGTGTCTGTGTGATTACATCAGCGGACCACGGGAAACACCGTGGGAACTGGGGCGCCTCGCGTGGGTGTGCACGTGCATGAGGGCGCGGGCATCCACGATTCCCGCAATAGAAATGAGCAACAGAAAATGTGTTTGGTGTAGCGAGGCAAATTTTTCCATTTTTCAGCAACAACATTTCATGCACAAAATTTAAGGAATGAAGAAGAGAGCAAACAAAACATTGATCTGGCTTGGTCGGAATAATCCGGTGCTGGCGTTGAGGCCGGTGCCGTGTCCATAGTCACTAAAGACGACTAACATAAGTAGAATAACAATGAATCCCGTTTAACTCAATCAAGGATTCCATAATCATCAGTGGGGCTGGGCGAATTTGAAATGTTTTTGATGTTGACACTAATTCAATACCTTAGTAACTGATTTAGTTGATACCAGAGTCTGATGCAAAATAAACAGAGCAGAATAGACCAAATGTCTCGATGCATGAGCGATGAATCCGATGCCAGACAATCAGAGGAAATAACAGATGTCACTCACAAGGGAAGAGGTTTCATCCGCAGGCCCAAAGAGTGACACAGGAAACCTACCATATTAACACGAAATAAAACAAGCAGTTTGGTCCTTTTCTACCTTGCCTGGGAAACTGGCGCGGTTATGTGCTGACAGACACACACACACACACACACACAGACTGGTGCCAACTTTCTGCTGTCTATGGAAAAATCGTCGTTATGACAAATTTATGATCCAAACTCGGCATTACACCTGTCGGGCAGCGTGTGTGTGTGTGTGTGTGTGTCTTGTGTGTGTGTGTGTCAGTGTCAGTAAGTAGAGGAGTAGGGTTCCTGTATTTGAGTGTGTCACCAGGGCAGATGGGAGGAGAGGGAGTTGTGTTTTGTAAGAAGCAACAATAATGCTGATGATTAACTTTTAGCTGTGAGTCAGCTCTCAGCAGAACAGGACGAGTGAGGGTAAAGGACCTGGCAGCTTGATTTGGTGTGTGTGTGTGTGTGTGTGTGTGTGTGTGTGTGTGTGTGTGTGTGTGTGTGTGTGTGTGTGTGTGTGTGTGTGTGTGTGTGTGTGTGTGTGTGTGTGTGTGTGTGTGTGTGTGTGTGTGTGTGTGTGTGTGTGTGTGTGTGTGTGTGTGCACCACCATCCTCCGTCGCTTTCTGTAATTTATGACGGTAACACTCACTCACGTACAGCCGGCGCAATTTACCACCGAAATTGCGCCGAATGTGACAAAACGGTTGAGGTTTCCAATTAGACGACACATTTCCCCCGGGAACCTCGTGTGTGTCTGTTTTGTGCTGCGTGTTTGAACCTGACGCACTACAACCTCCCACAATTTGTATCCGCTCCCACCGTTTTCCTTTCTCTCACTTGTTCCCCCGTTCACACCGCACCCTCTCTCTCCCTGAACCAGTTCTTTGTCCGTAAGAATAATTCAGACGAAGCACGACTCGTGCACATTTTCCATTTTCATACATCTGCAAGACACTTGTAAACCAGTCAGGGTGAGTATGGAAGCGTGCACGTGTAGTATATGCAGTTTGCTCATGAGTTTCTTCATGAGGTCTACCATTACATACCTGTTACCCAGGTGTATGATTAATGTATGTATGTTTGTAAATGCTGCCGGATGCCTGAATTTCCCTCGGGATAAATAAAGTATCTACTAAACTAAACTAAACTGAGGTAGTTATCTCTTCAGAAATCCTCGGTCCCACGTGCTGCCAGGGTAATAAATGAAACTAGGGTCCGGTAAACTAGGATACAGGGAGGCGTGCCTGAATTTGCTGTATGCTTTCTCTCTTTTCCAGTAGATTAGGTCTTTAGGATGTCTCATGGTGAAACTGAAGGCACATTTCCACACAAAGTACTGTTATCCTGCAGTATGTTGTATATCTTCGATTTACAAAATGCGTTTTTCAATACAACTCATGTGGCGCTGCTGCAGAGGTTAATCTGTGAACAAACACATTTCCGCTCATAGCTCATTGCGTCATGATGCGCTACATCATACATCATACATCATACATTTATCACCATGGAATACTGTATTGCGCATATTCTCTCTTCGCTCTGCGCCTCTTCTCATTTGTCTCCTGCTCCCATTTGATATTCTTGCACAAACTGCTGCGGCAACAGTCCTGTATCCCCACAGGCATCATTACAGGTTTCTTTTTTTTCCTAAAACATGGAATCTCAGATGTAGTTATAGAGAAATGGCTGCCTTTCCCTGTAACGCTTGAACTCGTTCTCACACACACACACACACACACACATGCACGGGCTCACTTGCGCTCGCTGCTCACACGGTCCATTTCTCCCGTTTCCCCCCCTCCACCGCTTCTGCTCTCTCACATCGCTTGAGCCCCTCTGCCGCTGCCGTCCGCTGACACCTAGTGGCCAAACGTGAGTCTGCAGACGCAGTTTGTGCCGGCCTCCACAGGAAAAACCTCTATCATCGTCATCATCACACCACCATACTTCAACATCACTGCCATCGCATGTTGGGATTATGCAGCAGGAAAATAAAACCCCCCCAAAAAACCAAATGAGATTTAAAATAAATCTTTTATTCATTCTTTTGTGTGTACTCCGTCAGTCAGGCACACATGTGGCTCTTTGCAGCCGTTTGCAACTTAAAGAAGACTTTCGCCCCGGGCAGCTCGATGTGTACGTTTTTGAACGCGCCAAAATTTGAGCAAAGCTGAGCTGTGGTTGCATAACAGCAAGGCTATTGTGCCTTAAGAGTCATATTATATAATGACATGTCTTATATAATGACAACAGGGTCCCAGGGGTCAAGACAGGCCTCACACCAATTAGCTTGTTTCATTTAAATGTTTCACGATCTTCCACCTCCTCAAGTATTGTCCGTGTCCTTTCATTTGTGGTGTACGTTGGTCTACGTGGATGGAACATGGAGATCATTGGATGAACTCGAGGCTTCACTGGGTTTTAATGTGATGTCGCCGCTATGCCTTTCCCGCTCCAGGCAGCTCCAGGAGCTGCAGCGGCAGCAGGAGATGGAGCGCGAGCGTCAGGAGAAGGAGCGCCAGGAGCAGGAGCGCCTGGAGCGCGAGATGCTGGAGCGCGAGCAGGAGCGCGAGCGTCAGGAGCGCGAGCGCCAGGAGCGGGAGGCGCAGGCAGAGAGGGAGCGACTGGAGCGCGAGCGCCAGGAGCAGCAGGAGCGCGCCGAGCGTGAGCTGATGGAGAGGGAGAAGGCGGAGAGAGAGCGGCTGGAGAGGGAGCAGCATGAGCAGTTGGACAGAGAGCAGCAGGACTGGGAGAGAGGGAGACGCGTCTCTAATGCCGGTGAGCGATACACTTTGGTTTCCTGCTTACACACACATGCACACTTTCATACACACTAGGGTTTGAGGTTTTTTATGGCCAGTGATCAGACTGTCAGTCTGAAGGTGTAAAAGAATTAATAATTTCTATAAAAAACGAATGAATGGTGATAAGTACAGGACTCTTTTGTTTTTAAATGACGTTCACAATTACATACTCAAAATGGCAGACATTCTTGGGTTTCACATGGTCCTATCAGGACACTAGTGAGTTCATGGCAGAGACAGTATCATGGATTCATCAGCGAATGTTTCAGTCCTGACTGTTGAATACTTTTAACGAGGAATTTATTTCCTTTATGGATTTTGAACTGAGGTCATGTCTAATAGTCGTGATGTGGAAGTTTGGATTGATTCCCAGTTTCCATACTACATGTCAACTGTAAACAGCATACATGTATACTCTACCTATTAATTCACCTTAAGATACTGTTTTGAAGAAAAAGAAATACTGACAGGAAATCATGCATCATGTGCAAATCCCTGTCAATCGAACCGTTACTGTCACTGGCAATTCAACTGAACCAACAGGATTTAATCCCTCCTCTTTCCTGTGTTATTCACAAAAGATATTTTATCACCATTCGCAGTTTGCTGTTTCTGCTGCTGTCCGCATCGATCATTTTTTTCCGTTGCATTGTGGGAGAACATTGCACGTGGCTTACTTAGTTTTAGAATATAGTCAGGAATTGGGACACGGCTTCCATCCTACACCGCGGTGTCGACCAAAAGCTGAGGTCAGCGCTAGTTTTGGTTTGAATTCTCGTCTGTTAGTTTGAAGGTGCGATGGCGTTAGAAAGTGCGGCTCGAAGAAGATGAGGAGCTCACACCCAGTGTGTAGAGTTGAAGTGGCCGGTGAACACTCTTCCAGTGAAGAGGCCACTGGATGAAGGCCATGCTGCCCGGGAGCTGGAGTGTTGCCCCTCCAGTCAGTGCCAGCGTTGTTAGATTGGCTTGTTAGTGCCTCAGTGTGGTTCACACTCTGCTCATCTGCCCAGAGGGACAGGAGATATGGACAGATTGCTAAGGCACTAGGGAATGGTGGGGAAATAACACAGACGCACACAAAGCTACTGACACTTCACGCACACGTTCAAAAATACACATAAAAAAATCTTTCATTTTTTCATTTTTCTGACTTAATAATTAATAATTAGTCTTATTCTTGAACTCCTTCAGCTTGGAATGTGTTAAACTAACAACTCAGCTCAATAGCTTGTGTATAAAAAAATTGGGCAAAAGGAAACTGTGATGGATCAGGTTTTGGTCGGGTGATACTGTTCGGGTGGGGGGGCGACTTCCGACATTTAAGGACTGGGTCAGTAGGGAATGCCACGCATGTGTGTCATGCTTCAGTGCCACAGTCGGCCTATTAGCATATGCATGCACGCACACGGACGGACGGACACACACACACACACACACACAAACACACACACACACACACAAACACACACACACACACACACACACACACACACACACGGAGGCAGGCAGGCAGGCAGGCAGAAACCGTTCGGTGGAGTTACTCATAGGCTAAAAATACATCATCAGGGAGACTGCTGGTGATGACCCCCAAGGGTGTGTGTGTGTGTGTGTGTGTGTGTGTGTGTGTGTGTGTGTGTGCGTGTGTGTGTGTGTGTGTGTGTGTTTGTGAGTGTGCGTGTGTGTACACATGCAATAACCCCAGGATAGGAGGGAGGAGTTATTTCACATGTCATACACATCAGAGATAAGCAGCACACATCCACGTGCATGCGTGTGTGTGTGTGTGTGTGTGTGTGTGTGTGTGTGTGTGTGTGTGTGTGTGTGTGTGTGTGTGTGTGTGTGTGTGTGTGCGTGTGCGTGCGTGCGTGCGTGTGTGTGAACACAGTGTGAGTCTGTGATTTGACATTTAACGCTCCACAGTTCTGCGTTCCGCTAAAACGTGACGAAACATGGTCTCAGTGTGAGAGCTACGTGTTGACTTGCGTGTTTTGTTGCATCAAATCAGACTGTTAACTGCTCACCACGTTCCTACAACCTCAGTGCAGTACAGTTGTTGCGATCTGTTCTTTTCTGAACAAGCCCTTCAGTTTAGCGCCAGGCAGATACTCACTTGACTCAAACTAGAGCTCTTTTATGGAAGTATTTCCGTCTATTCTTTAATTTTCCCTTGACGAGGCATGATTTGTTGAAGGACCCTTATTTGGTGCTTGAGCTGGCTGTAAATGGCTTATTAGCATATTTGGCATCTTTCATTGATCAGCGCACAAATGAACTGAAATTAAAAAAGTGAAAGTGTCTGCCAAGGTACATGCATACTCCCAGACACCATGACGTCTATAGCTGATTTCTAATCGCAAACTAACTAAAAATGTACGCTGTAAGATTGTTTCTTCCAAAAAAACGTGTTTCATATGAAAGATTTTAAAGCCAAACTGCTCCGAAAGTGGTCCAGTCGACGTACTTCACCATCAAGGTCCAGCTGGGTCGGCACAGAGGAGCTGGGCTACAACATGCCCCTGTGGTCTTCTTCATGTGTGCACGTGCGCTCGATATCCCTGTGTGCACGTGTCCCGCAGTCAGCATAATCGGCGTGTTCTGGACGCGCAATTGCCGTGGATTGGCGCTGCAAAGCCGGGGCCTCTCCGTCACATGGCCAGCCCAGAGCTGCAGAGAGACGGGGAGAGTGGAAGGGACGGGGGGGGGGCTAGATGGAGAAGAAGTATAGAGAGCAGGAAAAGAAAAAAAGGACAAACGGATAGGGAAGGAGACGGATGTAGAGGAGTGGATTAAAAGGAAATGAAGGATAAAGAAAAGTTGGCAGAGGCACAGGAAAGCCAAAAGTATGAAGGGGAAATTCTGGGTTGATGAAAAAGAGATGGGAGGGCACGGTGCACTGGGAGAGTGTGAGCGAAAAATGTGTGTGCGGTGGAGCGGAAGTCGCAATATGAGCAGTGACTCCTATTGGAAAAGGATAAGTGGCGCAAAGCTGTCAGATCGTTCAGCTGGGAGAAGCAAAAAGATGTCCGCCTGGCGTTTTCTCCCAGGCGGCTGATTAGGCCGTGAATTCCAGTAACGTTTGTGTCTGACCCCGTAGTGTCCGTGGGTGCATTTGAGTATGGAGATCTGAACCACGTCTGAGAGTTAGTGTGAGATTTCATGTATGTCGGGTTCCCCCCGGCACGAAGAAGAAATGCCCCAAAAAAGAGCCATCTTGTGAAAATGTTCACGGGATCATTTGTATTTAAATATAATAACAAACACGTCACATAGATTTGGCTTTAAGCAGCTGTCTGATACTAACATCAAGCATTGTCGATAGGTCATGAGAATAAAGACTGAAATAAAGTGTGGAATGGCATCAATAGTAAGGCGGGGAAGTGGAGCAGAAGGTGAACTGTGGATCAACAACGTCACACCATCCCCACGTACACGTACACACAAAACATATGGCATGCCCGTACAGTGCTGGAGTAGCACATACAGTAAATGAACACAATAAAGGTAATGAACCAGAGAGGGCTGAAACGGACGAGAGGATGAAGATAGAATCAGTAATAACTCGTCCTTACCCGCCACCTCGGGTAATGGGAGTCCGACGCACTAACCCAGCCAACTAACTAACTAGGCTAGAACCAGTGGCATGTTGCAGCATCGCCGGCCAACACGTCTCTTAAGGTGTCGACGAGTGATGTTTTTTCAGACCGAACTCGCATTGCATTGTGGTGCGGTCCGCACCAATTTTTGGGGGGTTTTCCGATTTACGGAGCCTGGGCTGCGCCGAAAAACAAAAAGGGGATTTTTTTTCGGCAAAACAAGGGACAGCTAACAGACGGTGAGGAAATATTCGCAGATATTTACAAAAACGTGTATTGCTTTGGAATCGCGTACTGCCCCTTTAACGCTAATAAAGTGTGTCTATGATTTTTACTTTAAATGTCACCGGTAACACTGACAGAACAATACTGACTTATACTGTAAACAAACTGTTAAAATTACCTCTTAGATATATATTAACTGTTGCATGTTTGGTCTTTGTGAATATGGAATATTTATCACTGCAGTACTATTCTATGGGTGAGTGGGACATGGTAAAGTCCTCAGTCCATTTGTATTTTTGTCCCTCCTCCTGTGAACCAGACGACGATGAAAGCTTTGTGTGTCTGGCTCCGTCCACAGTGCTAACACCTGTCCACTAACATCGTAGCTTCAGCTCAGGCTGAGAAATCACAGCCTGGAATCAGAACGTGTATATGCAGTATCGCTCTGTGCTGGTTATTCCTGCTTCATCTGCCCCCTTCTCTTTTTTCCTCCCTCCTTCCTTCCTTCTCTCCTGACCTGCTGTCTTTCCCTCCTGTGTGCACAACGGCTGCTTCCTTCCTGCCTTCTCTACTTCCTTCTGTCTCCCCCCTTCCCTTCTGTCCTGTCCTGTCTTGTCCTTGGTTTGTCCATTGGCGTCGCGTGCGTCCAGCTTTTGAAAGCACCCTGTACACCCCCACACCTCAGGAGTACGGTAGAACATCCTCGACACCTGTGTCCCCATCCACGCCCACCTACCCAGCTCCTGGGACTCCATTGTCGCCGTCGAACACCACACCCCCAACGCCGCCGCTCAGGCACTCGGCCTCCCGATTCGCCACCTCGCTCGGTTCTGCCTTCCACCCGGTCCTGCCTCACTACGCCACGGTGCCGAGGCGACAGCAGGCCCTGCCGCAGGCCCCGGCCCCGGCTCCGGCTCCGGCCCCCGCCCCTCCTGCTGCACCCAAGTCTGTGGTGTGGTCGGCGTGCAACTTTACCCCACTGCCTCCGTCGCCCCCTGTCATGATCAGCAGTCCCCCGGGAAAGGCCGCAGGTCCGCGGCCACTCATTCCCATTGCGGCGCCTTCCCCTCTGACCCAGAAGCCTCCCTCGCCGTCCCCCAACGGCCCACCCATGTTCCCCGCACCCTCTCCTTTGACCATCCCACACAGCCACACCCCTGTCGGCATTGCATGTCCAACCCCACCTCCCCCACCCACCCCGCCCCCTCTCCCCTCCCCTGTTGCCCACCATCCGTCTTCCTCCTCCACCTCGTCTCCCCCTTCCTCATCCCAGGCTCCTGGTGTGCCCTCTCCCTCCACAGCGCCCCCTGCTGCTGCAGCCACTGCCGCCACCGCTGCCTCTGTTGAGCACCTCTCCCTCCCCGTGGGCCTGGGCCTGTCGGGGCCGGGGGAGCTGGACACAGAGCCCCTCTCGCCTCAGGGGGGCTTCTCCTGTCAGCCCCAGGGTAAGGCCTCCAGTCTGGATTCTGCTCTCTCTCTTTCTCACTGCCTCTCTCCCCTCTGTCTGTCACGTCCTCTTGACTCACCCACTAACGGGGTGGGGGGGGGCTACTTCAAATATTAATATTAGAAAATTGAAATGTTAAAGTTGAGAAAACCTGTGTTGTGTTTTGCATGTGTTTTGTGTACTAATAAACGTTCAATGCAATACATGTATTGAAACTTTATTTTAACATAACAGCGGTAAAACACATTGTTGTAGACATACTCTGTACATACAAAATATTCAACGCACCAATTCTTCCTAAAAGAATACTTAAGAACACCTGGTGCAGTTCACTGGAGTACTGCACCGCCCTCCGAGATGATCCCCGCCTCTGATGGGCTCAGATGAGATCATAAGTGAGGGATGTCATTCAGTCAAAATTCAAATTCAAAGTCAAATAATTCTGAAACAAATTGTCAAGGAAGTGAGTGAATTATCCACTTCTAAGCCCGCAAAGAGCTGCCATTATTTATTCGTCATAGCACAAGATGTGATAATTGTTACAATCAAACTCAGTATTTATCAGAATTTTCTAGGAAGAAACAAAGTGCAAGTGAGCATAGTATCGAGCTGGCCACGTCAACAACGGACGATTAAGATTTCCGGAATATTGTCCAATTGAGCCCATACAGCGGAAACATCTGCGGAAGATTCACAGCGAGCGCGGAGTGGGCGCCCTTCCCAGGCGCCAACCCTCGCCTGAATGTTCCGCAAAATGCTCCTGCTCTTGTGAGCCCGTCCGACTCGGACAATCTCCCCGCTGCGTTCATCATATGTGAACGGCAAACTCAGGAAAAAAAATGTCCGGACGCGTTTGTTTCCTCTCTTTCGAGGTGCGCGTCGTCCTTGGTAACCCGACTCCAGATTTTAATCTACTAAATGACTTTTCCTCCTCTTCTGACAGTGAAAGTGCAGCTCGGGTTGATTCTCTCATGGTGGCGCAGTCACCGCTGCACAGGCCTCTTCCCATAAAACTCATGTGATGTGCATACGTGCCTGGTGTTTGAAGGGCTTCGCCGGCTGAGTGTGTCTGTTCCATCGGCATGGCATTCTGTCCCATCGACAGGAATCCGTTACTGATCACTGGCCAAAGTCCGCGTGGAACCACCGCCTCTTTGATTTGCCGGCCGCTCGTTCGTCAATCCATTTCACAACCAGCCAAAGTTCGGCATACTTTTTGGTTTGTTTTGTTTTTTCGCACCACTGTGCTGATCTCATGGTTTTGCCATCTGATTTACCCTCATTTGACTCCTCCATGTGAGGTTTCACTCATAAAAAAATGGAGAAAAAAAGACCCTAAAGTGTTCACATAGATTGGTATTTTAAACTGAACAGGGACATGAAACACTGTATTTCATCAGTTGTCCCCATGGTAATCATACGTTTCCTATATGATATGAGCTCATCCGTCCTCATTTGTCGGTGATGAGTTGTCACTAAATGTTAAAAAGAAAACCTGGTTATTAACATATGTTAGTTTTCAATATCCATTATATTTGCTTTTATCTCCATTTATATTCGATTCATTATCAATTGTTCCTTCATGAGTCTTTGGCAGTTTTTGAGAAAATCGCTAATTTGCCTTAAAACTCCCGTTCTGCTTTTATATGCAAATTCACATTTGTCCCCGGGCATTTCTGTTAATAGCTGAAGGGGAGTCTTCAATGACCTTTGACCTCCGAGATCATTGATCATGATGGCTTTGAAAGGACTTAACTGCTGGTTCGACATCGATCACATGTTCACATTCCCCCATGGACCATCTATCATTGATTCTTGTCTGGGATGAGAACAAATTCACTATCCATTTTTTTCTCACAACTATTATTAGACATGAAGTAATCATCTGTTTATTTATCGGAGAAGACCAGTTCATTCATACTCATACTCAGTTTTGATCATCTTTTGGCAAACGTTGGTGAATCAGGGCTTGTATCACATGCAGACGGATGGTATCGACCGAAATACAACTGTTCCTGTGTTGATTGCCTTTGTGGTCATTATATGCAACTATGAGCGTGTCATCGTGTGAGTGTGTGTGTGTGTGTCTGTCTTTTAATGCTTGATGTTGATCGTCTAGTCTCATCTATGTTTCTTGGCACGTAAACCTTCCATATGTGGCCGGGCAATATCAATCTATGTGGACATTTTTACTGTCCACAAATAAGAGCTATTTTGATGTCTAATTTTCCATGTTGCCCAACCCTACTTCTAACCACAAACCCATCACTGCTAGCTGCATGCCGACGGTAACATTTGCTGTGATAATGATGTGGCATGCTGTCATAGCTAAATATGTGTATTCAATGTTCTGTTTCATTTTGAAAAAAAAAAAGACATCACCTGTCGCTCTATCCCGACAAGATGTTCAGGTCACTTTATTGGGAACACCCACACACATTGTGATTCATGCAACTGTCCAGTCAGTCATGTGGAAGCAGTTTCCAACACCTTAAGGAATCAATGCCACGAAGAACTTCAGGTAGAGACTGTTGGTATGGTGTTCCTAATAAAGTGCTCACTGAGTGTATATGGCGAGTTATTGAGCTAGTTCCACAGTCTCCGAGTCATACTAATCCAGTGCAGAATCATGTCTCTGAGTGTCGGACTGAAGTCCACCCTGTCCACAGGCTTTTTGCTTTGTGATTTTCTGAAAAATGACAGTTGAACTCAGTTTTCCTTCCCTGTGTCTTTGCCCATCCCCCAATGTGTTCCCCCACCACCCCCACCCCTCCTCCTCCTCCCAAACAGACCTTGTGCAGACCCCAGGGTTGACCACCCCGACTCCTCCCCCGCCTCCACCGCTGCCACCCAGCTCCACTGTGACCTCCGCGGCCGCCACCCCCGCCGCCCCGGCCAACCACCCTCCTCCACCCCCTCCTCCTCCTCTCCCTCCCACACTGACTCCATGTGGGACGCCCCCGCCTCCGCCGGGTCCACCCCCTCCTCCCGGAGCCCCGCTCCCTCCCCCGGCACCCCCCCTCCCCGCTGGACTGTTCTCTCCCGCAGAGGATCGACCACTCTCGGGCCTGGCCGCCGCCCTCGCCGGAGCCAAGCTGCGCAAAGTGGCACGGGTGAGCGCTTGGTTGGTTATGTGATCAGGCGAAACTAAAACTGAAATCTACAATTCTGTGTTTCCATTAATCTTTGCGTCCTTCCTCTTTCAAGTTTTTCTGCTAATCCGCACAGCACTCAGACATGATCTTCAAACACAATCACATTGAATCGCTGTAACTGAAACAGTCATGCACACACACAGACACACACACGCCAAATTCTTGCATGATCTCACACACACACACACACACACACACACACACACATGGTCATCATCTGTCACGTCTCATCCTGCCAAACAATGCTTGTGTTTCTTACATGACAAAATACAGAAATCAACTTTAAATTTAATGGGGAAAAAATTCATTAAAATATTTATGACTTTCCTTACATAAAGACCCATGATACATTTTCAATTCTTGTTTTGTAATACAAAATGGCAGCCAATGCCTCCGTCCAATCATAAGGAACCGACTATTTCACTGGGGATGTCGCTTGTGTCTCTCCAGAGTGACGATGCGGTGGCCGCACTGGCAGCGGCCATGTCGGGGGCCGGAGCGGCCGCGGGGGCCAAATCTGAAGCCAGAGGCAACGGCCCTCTGGCCGGAGGAGGAGGCCTCATGGAGGAGATGAGTGCCCTGTTGGCCAGGAGGTAGTGTCACCTTACTGCGTTCATCACAATGTTCGTCACGATCAGGATTTTGTTCTTGTACCTTCTAACAAATGAGTTACTTGCGATCTTCACTCCCCCAGTATTCTTCAACGTTATGGGCTGAGTTGTGGAGAAGTCCTGATTTAAATGGATTTCTGCCGCACATGATCTGAATTAAGTCTTTAAAAAATGTTGACCCCAGGAAGGAATTGTTCTTTACGTGGTTTATGATGGGCTCCATATCTTACAGGAGAAGAATTGCAGAGAAGGGCTCGTCGCCTGAACCTGACCAGAGATCAGTAAGTAAAGATCAGTGCTGCTCCATTTTCCCTCCGTCCCTACTTTATGGACAGCTTTGTCTAATATGATTCCAAAATGTCAGAACTACAGTTCTGCCTGAAACGACTCCCCAATCACTCATTGCTCTATCTGTGTGATAGTCCACATTCCTCATGGGCGCATGCTGTGCACCAAATTCCAGTCTGTTAATCCCCACGTGCTGATTCCATCACGTGTCAATAATTACTTGAACGACAAAGAAACCAGGCCTTATGATATTTGAGTACATATTTATATGTTGTTGTTACCCTGTTGCTGCTCTGCTCCAGGATATTAAAACCACTTACTGATTTTATTATCCCGGCTGATCGGTAAAACTCCTTCCCTCTGGACCGCCCGTCGCCGTCCCCGTTTCATATCTGCAACGCTCACCGATTATCACCCTCTCGGTGTGACGCCTCTTTGACCTTTGCACGCTGTTTCTGTGTGTCCAATAGGAGGAGGGCGACATAAACACGACCCCGAAAATGTCAGCCTGTAGCACACCAGGTAAGTGTCAGAGGGAACCGACGGAGGGGCGACCGACCAAAGCACCGCGGCAGACACTCTTTAAAATGCATCTTCCTAACGCAGGCGACGAGGAACCAAGTTAGCATCGCGCTGAGCTTAATGTTTTACAGTTATTGGAAGCCAACCCTACATTTCCTTGACTCCTGACGATTTCAGGATTCAAATATGATCTGCTGCTGGAATGAACAGATGCACCTTTTGTGACATGGTAGGGAGAATTTGCTTCTCATAATTGCCCTTTTTTGTTTTATTGTTCCAGACATGCCCAGGAAGCCCTGGGAAAGAACAAACACCATGAACGGTAGCAAATCTCCAGTTATTGGAAGGTACAGCATTCCCCTCCTCTCCGCTTCCCTGCAATGTTGCACTTTCGTATCCTTAAAAAATGATTCAGAAGTTTTAATTGTCAAAGGGCTCCAGGGGAGTATACTTTATCTGCCCACATTCTTTGTGTTTTGAATGGCATCGCTGCTACTAAACCTCATTTCCCCCAGTAGAGAACCATCTGCATCCCATAGCTTTGGCATGGTGCGGGGCAGCGGGGGCCCGTTCAGTGCTGGCTAACGTCACTAAAGCTTACGTCGCCTTCGTGTGCACCTTGGGTGTCAGACATTATTTTTCACCGTTATACTTTGGGTAATATTCAACGTGGATTCAACATTTAGGTAGTTTTATACCTCCTCAGGACATAAATGCACCATTAGGTCAACGGTAGTTAATGTGGAAAATCTTTTTCTCCTCAGAGACCCCTTTTTGGCTTACATGTGACCTTCAACACGTCAATACAATTTTTTTAAAGAGCGTTTTCCGTCGCACAAACCCTCCCTCAGTAAACAGATGAAGCCATCTGCCAGTACATGTACATCATGCCTAGAATAAACTCATTCCACACGAGCACGTGGGTGCAGCCGGAGCCTCGTAATACCACTAACTTTACTTTCAATGCTTTTGAGGTAGATCGGCGATGAAAGCTCATGACATAGCATCCCCTGGAAGTGTTGGAGTTAGTGTCTGACACTCCTGCCTGTCTCTCCCTGGTGTCACGACACAAACGCCGTCTCATTAGTCCCGGAGCGGAGACACAGACAGTGCACAGACAGGTACCAGGCCGTAATTTGTAAAGTCAGTGTCTCTGCTGCTCACACAGACGAGAGTCTCCGTGGAGATATCCTCCGGGAGCAGATCCCTCCAACAGGTAGAGAGAGAGAGAAGGCCGTGGAGACTTTGAGAAATCCTTTTCTTTTTAAAGCAGTTTCTTTCTTTTTCCCTTGAGGTTTGCTGTGATGGACGTGTTTTCTTCCCTTTTCTTTTTTGGGAGAGCAGTCATTGTTAAATGCCTGAATTCAATTTTTTGTTTGGATTGATTTCTGTGTTGTCTCTGCGTAACAAATTGATCGGCCTGCAGGGACCAGCTCTGTCCGTGCGTCTGGATGATGGATTTCTAATGGAATCTAGTTATTGTCTCTGCATGCTGCGCCGCTCGCTGACCTCAAATAACCTTCCCCCTCCCCTCCTTCAAAAGAGGGAAATCCATATGCGCAATACACCCACCCTATCATACACACAAACGCAAAAAAAAAAAGTGTCCGCCCAGTGCAGAGCAGACTTGGCACGGTATTATCACGGTCTAGCCAGAACAGGTCCAGCAGGCTCACAGATAAGGCCGTGTGTGTGTGTGTGTGTGTGTGTGTGTGTGTGTGTGTGTGTGCGCGCACGTGCGTGCGCTCACAAGAGAGGAGACCAGACCAGATGGGTGTTTTTAATTCCAGCTTATTAAAATTGACTCGAATATGTGACCCCGGGGGAGCCGAGTACACCCACCGCTGTTGTGTGCATTACGTTGTCTTATCAGAAAATATCGAAGTGCAATTTGCATAAAAAACGATGGTGCTGACACACAACTGTGAGTCGTTTTCCGCAACATGCATTGAGCAGCGTTTGTGGCAACGTGCCAAAAGAGTGAAAGAAAACACACTTTCCCTCAGCGCAGATGGCTATCAAATCCAAACTGTCGTGTCGACATCATAGTCAGTAACGTCATATAAGTTTTTTTTCCCCTGTGTCAATATTGGAGCAGATATGGACGCTGTACTAAAAGCTTATAGAGCTGAGTGTAGAACGTCGGGCTGTGTCTCCGACCTGAATCTACTTCTCACCTCCTCCTTTGTCTTTTGTTCTGTTCTGTGTACATTGGCTTCGAACCAGAAACAGCCTGAATGATAAAACCAAAGCACCACGCATATGTAATTTCCGCCTACCGGTGAAGTACAGTATTTCCGACCCGCGGCTCCTAAATGACCTGCTGCCGAGCTTGTTTCCCGTTTTTCACTTCTCCCTCCGCACACACTTCCTCTCTGGAAAGTGATTGGCCGCTTGAGTCAAGTTTCATAGGCTGCTCTGAAGTGTGTGTGTGTGTGTGTGTGTGTGTGTGTGTGTGTGTGTGTGTTTACACGCATGTGGTTGGTGAGTGCACTTCCTCAAATGTGTGTGCATGCTTCAGCCAGAGCCAGCGTTGCAAGCATCATTTTTCAATCATCAGGTTATGAGACATTAACTGAAGAAATGAGATGCAACAGCAACTTACTAATGAACTGAGGAAAGAGCTTTACTGGGTGTAATGAAAATCACAGTTTTATTATTTTTTTCTTGTTGAAGGGTTTATGGGAGAAAATGTTGCAACACTATTTCTTCACATTAGCACGCACAGTACATTGGCTTAACAGGAAGCAGAGCAGCTACTGATATTTTGTGTCGTGTTTATCAAACCCACGGATCATTCTCTAACAGTTGCATTGTCTCCTAATGATGACATAAACACTAAGCAGCATGCACACTTTGGGTGATGTATCCAACTGTGCATCGATTTTCGATGTTGACCATCAGACCATCCTTTTTTTTTTAATCACCTTCATCCCTCTCAGCTCTTTATCTTTTTTTCTTCTTCTTTGTCCCTTCTCGCAGACCCAAATCCACTCCTACACCTACTGCATCCTTAACTGCCAACGGTGTGCCAACAGAAGCTGTTGACTATGACAGATTGAAACAGGTACGCAAACACAAGATTGATTCATCACTGTACATTATTGGTGGTTGTACATATATATAATATGTAGACTGTAATGCTCGTGCCTGTTTGTGACACTATGTGAGGTGTCTTTAATGGTCGACTGAAATCGTACCTTCTCTTCAACCAATTAATTTGTTTAATTTATTTAATGATTTAATGCTCCATAAAACCACAAAAGGCTGGTATTTGCAGCATATTCAAATCACTTGAACCAAATTACCAAAGCAAACATATGAATACAACATAGAAATATGCTACCGCTGATGTGTTCAAAGGCTCAGGTGACCTCAAGACAAAGTTGAAGGAGCTTCCTAACGCAGACCGAGTCAATCGACTGTTTTTAAATGGTGTGTCATTTTGTTACTTGATGTGATATGCGAAGCCTCATTTTATCAATGCGTTTGACTGAAAACGTACGCATTTTTGTGCTTATATAAACACAAATATGGGGGTTAACGTCTGAATCATTTGAGGTCTGTTTGTAATACCTCCATTTTCATTGTTCAGTCTTTTTTTCTAAATATAATACTAGTTATGCAGTGAAGAACAGTGTGCGTGTGCGCAGTGACCTCCGTGAATGAGCCCGTTAGATAAGTCGAGAGTCTGTCAGAGTCCTGCCTATCTGTCACTGCAACTGGTCACAGCAGCAGGACTGTGACGCAGGCGACACCCTACGGACCCGCTAATGAACTCACCGCCGGCATCCTTTTTTTCTCAGTCTTTGTGCTTTGGAAACAAAGGATCCCAGCTCAAACTAATACTAATTCGCCCGCATGCTCTCTCTCTCTCTCTCTCTCTCTGTCGGTTTGTTTACATCTTCGCATCATATAAGTAAAGTCTTTAAGGCTAATCTCACCGGGATTCCCTGCGCACGCAGATTAGCTGCTTCATTAAGTGGACGGAGAAATCTCCCTTTGCCAGTCGTCAGTGCCTCCACCTCGCTCAATTCCAAAAGCCAAAGCAGACCCTCGGGTTCGCATCTCCAGCTGAAGGTCGAAATTTGAAAGCTGCCAAGCGGTGAGCGTCTGGTTTGCCTCTCCTCTGACATCTGATGAAATGCATTGTTTTGTTTTATGTTTTTGTAGGACATTCTGGATGAGATGAGGAAGGAGTTGTCGAAGCTAAAAGAAGAGCTGATTGATGGTAATCGTCATGCAAACCTGTGCTCTGTGTTCACGCATCAGTCATCCTTCAGAAAGACTAGCGGAGCTTTTAGGAAGAAAAAAAAATCTATTTTCATTGTGTTCTGTCTCCTTCCATCTGTCCGTCAGGCTAATTTAGACTACTTATATTTTTAAACCTGAAATGTTGACGGAGAACAGGAAGTGAAACAGCATGCATACCCTCTTCTCAGAAACATACTGTCGTTCTTCCGTCAAATGACTCATGACTATGAAAGAACAAGCCACGCGCCACTTTTCCACATGCACACAGAGGATGTAGTTTCAGCTGCACAACGCAGCTGCTGCTGCTGCAGCCGTGGCGGCGTTTTCACTCGATGCCGGCTGCTGCGAAACAAAAGTGAGTTTGCCTCAGGAGCCCCAGCTTCAAAAAAACGCACCGCGGAATCACCAGCATATTAAACTTGTCATATCTCTTGTCCGAAAAGAAAAAATATAGTGCCGCTCAACTTTTCATACTTAAACAAAGCGTGTCCTTCTTATCATCTCCACTGCCAAAATACCACCAGAGCTCAGTCACAAAATATGTTTTATGTCATGACCCTTTGACTTAGGCGATGCATAGTTCATCTCAAGTGACTAAATGCTTTGGCTTTTAAAAACATTCTGCCACTAATGGTCAGGAATCCTGTTGCAACAGTGATAAAGAAGGAATTAAGGTCAAAAGGCCTTTATAAAAGTAAAAAACTTAACTAGAATGTCACTCACTAGGGCCCAACAGCCCCCTCAGAGTCCTCTAAATGTGCCTGATTTATGTCATCAACATCCATGAATTATATAATTATTGGTCAAAAACAGAAGAAAAAAAATCTTGCAATGTTAAAGAAAGTGATTCTCCTGCATCCGCCCCTTTTTCTGGATCCACACCAAAATGTAACGGCTTCTTTCTTGGCCCCTGTCCCGTCCTGCGACCAATTTTCATGCAAATTTGGTCGTGACATCCTGCTGACAACCCAACCCACCAACAAACAGACCGATGAGCTAAACATCATTATCCGTGTACAGATTGTTCCCATAGCTGCAGCTGCACAGTTGTAAAACTGTGGGGACAGCACTCAACGCAATATTATGGAGAAGAACTGCAGAACAAAGACAAAGACGTGTTCTTTGCGTAAAGGCTTTGATCAAATACAATTGATTTTTACGGTCATTACATGCATGTGTCTGTCCTCCACTTTGTGTCCCTCAGCGATCAGGGAGGAGCTGGGCAAGTCCAGCACGGCGTAGCGGATCCAAACTGGCTGTTCAGAGCATCTCCACCACCGTGACCCGGAAACAAGACAACCACGGTCAGCCGAAGACGTGACAAAAGCGATGGAGGGATACGGCGGCGACAAGCGGTGGAGACGCCGCCTATGATGATGATGATGATGATGATGATGATAATGATGATGATGATGACAATAATCACATTGATACCGACAGCGGACTTTATGTGGGGGTGGAGCGGCGTTGGACAGAACAACGGTGGACGGGGGAAGTGGTGGGGAAGGCTGGTTAAACTCTATATAGCTGCGTCTCACGGAATCCACTCCGCAAAGTCCCCCCCCCCGTCTCATCCTGGGGGACAGCGCTCGGGTCCGAAAGAGAAGCAACATTCTTTATGCAAAGGTGCTCTCTCTCTCTCTCTCTTAGACCTTTCATAAAAAGAGAAAGAAAAAAACAAAAACAAAAAATAATATTGAACTCTTCGATGATACTGTATTAACCATTGGCGCGCGAGCAACAACGTTGATGCTTAGAACCCGAACTCTTGTGATCTACTATCAAAAGGCACGTTTCGTGAAGCGATAGGAGGAAGGGGGGGGGGGGGGGGGGTGGAAAATAAAAACTTTGTTTCCCATAATGCCATAGGGGTAGCGTGCGTGCGTGCGTGCGTCCGTGCGTGCGTGCGTGCGTGCGTGTGTGTGCGCGCGTGTGTGTGTGTGTGTGTGTGTGTATGGGGGACTGACAGTCTCCGGTGAAGTCCACCACTGCAGGACACTGTAAAAGCTTGTCTTCCTGAAATCTATTTTAACCTGAATCGTGTACAAAAGAGAGAAAAAAAAGTTATTTAGAGAAACCCGCGTCTGTCTCAGTGTAGATCCATGGCCACTTCAAGTAGCTCAATAATCCCGTCTGTCCCCCTCGTCTGCGGAGTCGTCCCCGTCGGCGGAGGTGTGCCCCTCCTGAAGGCGGGCGACATTTGCGCGGAGACCCCCCCCCCCCCCCCCCTTTGGGCCCCCCCCCCTTGGGTCATCCGTTCTGGTGCACGGACGGTCGTCTTCTTTGCGAGGTGAGGGTCGCCAGTCTGCCACGGAAATCGTACGAGCTGTCGCAAGTTTTATTACAAGCAATAAGTGTAGCATCTATTTTAAGGCCCGGCTGCCCGAGTCCCCAACACCCCCCAGACAAGTCTCAGTGTTTGTCTGCCCCCCCCCCCACCTTGTTGGACACTCCAACTTTGTCGACTGAAGGCCGACTATGACAGGATATCAGAACGACACTGTAAGAAAATGGAATTTCTCAATCGTCAATACTCAACCTTTTTTATTATTTAGGATTTTTTTTTTTTTTTTTTTTTACCTATACAATCCAAGGATACTGTATCTTTAGCCGCGTTGGAGCTGAACAGATTTTTTTTATTTTATCGTTTTATTTTTACAGCATTTATACAAGAAAAAAAAACTTTTTACACGGTGCACAGGTCAACCCAAATATGTACGAGATGGTGTCCACACGAGGACATGAATGTGCCATTTACCCTTTCACCGGTGCTTACCGGTGACGTCTTTGTCTCATCTCTTTGTCTTTGCCTTTCATCTCCTGCCGCTGTCCGATCCTTAAAAAAACCAGAAGCTGCGTTTTCCCTGCACATGCACATATAGAAGGGAAAGTGTCACTTTGTTCTAAAAAAACTAAAAAAACGAAACGTTTGTTTTCAACATTTCTTTCAGTTGGGTGCTGAGTTTTGTTGAGTACAATCAACCCGAGAGGCCTGTTGCATGTCAAGGTAGCAGATAGAAAAAGTCCACGTTCGTCACCGTTCTGTTCTCCTGAGCAGGGACGGCAGCACTAATACAATCAGACCTCATGACTCCCTGACGGCCACTTTGCGGCGGAGTCTGCAGGACCAACTTAACAACAACAACAACAACAACAACAACAACCTTTGACCTTCCAGAGGATTCTTGAGCGACAGGATATCCTAGAATAAAGGTTTCAAGTTGACGCTTTAAGTCATTTAGCATCGTCGCCGGTCATTGTGAACTTACCAGGCAACAGTGTGCATCCCGTCGCCGTGGTTCAACCTCGATGCCGCGTGCATGGCCCCCCTTCGCAACAGGCCGGCAGTGATGCGAGGTGTTCAGGTACGACTGCCCCCACACTACACTTCCCCGCCCCGCAGCTTTCGCGGTGAGCGGCCGTTGCCCCCTATCGGTGGAGTACACTGGCGTATCTACGCTCTCTGATACGGCAAGTGGGCGGAACGCGCCCGATTTGCTCCCCATCGCACCCAAAGAAGGGCACACTTGCATTCACATGCTAAGACAGCGGCCCACTTCCGTCGTTTGTTGCAATAGACTTTCACACCGGATTTGAACCGTGACCGAGGGGACGCGAAACCGAATTTTTCCAGTGGAACGGGGCACAGTTCGTCGATCCATTCCTCGGTACGAACAATCCGGACCTCGGCGTCAGGTGTGCCTGGATCTGGGCCGAGTCTGTGAACCCCCCCCCCCCCCCCCCCCCCCCTTAATATGGCCAAGACATTCTGACTGTCACCGGGGTTTCCCATCAGGGACTCGGACCCCTGACTCCAGTACAAGTATACTTATATCCAAGTATTCTTCGCTCTTCAATGGTAGATCCATAGAAGGAACTACATGCATACCACCAGCCAATGTATCGGAGGTCGTAGGTACACAAGTGCACTCAGGACAACACTGCTCATGTGAAACCTTGCTTGTAAGGAATCATACCTAACACGAAGAAGCCCACAGGCTCTGGACTGACCCCAGCTTTCATTCAAGAGACCCCCCTTCATGTGGTGGTCGACTCCCACGTCGTACAAACTCCACACTCCAAGTGTGTTCCGGTTTCGCCAAGCCTATGCCAAGACAACCCCAACGACGTCGCTTTGTTATTTTTCAGACTCGGGTGATGTGTCGTTTTTTTGTCCGGGAGGCCTGAGTAGAATAGAATTCGCCACGTAGACTGATTTTTCATGTTTAAAATGACTATTTTTCGGAGAATCTGCGAAAAGGGTTATCATCGTAACGCACAGCCCTTAGACCTGGTGTCCAATCAGAGGGTTCGTTAATCAGGGGCTGTCTGCTGAACACAGCTTTTCAAGGGCTCGGAAGTTATAGCTTTGCTGCAAAAGAAAAAAAAGTACATATTCTCCCCCTTGCTTTCTGTCATTTGCTCGGGGTCTTAGGTCAAATTTGCTTTCAATTCCGTTTGGCCTCCACCCTTTGGTTGGGGCATCTGTGTGAGCTGGTCTATTCCGTGCTCTCGACTCTCCGTCGATGGAGCCGTGGCACCTTTTTCGTCCGCCATTCTTTTTTTCTCTCAAGTGGGAAAAAACACGCCCGGCCGAGAGGCTCGCTGTCCTGAGTGTTTACACAGCATTGATTGCACTTTACGAGAAAAAAGAAGAAGAGGAAAAACAACCCCGCAAGCGCAAACCAACGCCCCCCGACACCAGTTGCTCAAAGCCTCCGTCGACCCGACAGCGTGGCCGCCTCACCAAAGGATCCAAACCGGCAGTCTCCGGCTCAAAACGTGATCACGCTCAACGAAGTCGCCTTTCTTTATTTTTGTATCATTTTATCCAAGCGATCAAAATAAAAAAAACCCCCGCAGAACGATGTCCATCTCCATATTCAGTCCTTTGGACGCGATGGCGGCTGAGATGTTTTGAAGCTATGTGGTCTGTGCCTTGTTCTAAAGTTGCATTTATATGTTCAAGATATAAAGATGAGTAGTAATAATATCTAGGGACTGTACTTATGATCACATGCAGTTATTATTGTCTTTCTCTGTCTTTTCTCGTTTTGTTTTTCTCCCTCCGTCACGATCATTTGATTTGAAGGGAGAGTTCAGTGACCTTGGATACTGTTCCTCACCAAGAAAACGTCTTTGCACCGAGATCTTCTTTGTTTGTTAGTTGTTGGGCTCCTTTTCTTTCTTTTCTTTTTCTTTTTTTTTTTACAATAATGTGGTTTCATTCTGCACAGTTGTGAGGTTGTTTTTCTTACAGCTCAGAAGTACAGTCAAACCTTCGTGTCGTTTAAGCCTCGCAAGGGTTCAAAGATGATCTTCGCTCTGAGAGGATTTTTATTTTTATTTCTGAACCGAGTCCTGATGAGTCAGTGTCCTGTGTTCCCTCACGCCAGGTAATTGTCACAGAGGCCGTTTGTGTTCAGCTGCATTTTTTTGCTTTCCTTTTTTTTCTTTGCGCACACTTGGACACCTCTGATCAAATCGATTTTAGTCTTGAGTGAGATCCGGTCCGTGTGCATGTGGGATTGCTGATGGAAACATTTATCTTTGTCCGTAAAAAAAAAAAACAACCATTTTTTTCTGTCGAAGGAAGTGAAAGAATTGTGAATTTTTGCAGGGATCATTTGCAGAGATTCCGCTTTGGTTGAGGCGAGTGTCATGGATGGGTTTCCACACTTATTCTTTTATCATCCGCATTGTACTATACTGTTCTCACGTTAATTAGTCTTTCTTAAAAATACTAACATTGTTTTTGTTTGAGCAAATAAAATTTTAAAAATCGCAATATAAGTATATAGAGGTCCTTTCTTTTCTTTTAACGTGACTGTAAATGACTTGGAACAAGTTTTATTAGCTTCCAATTATCTGAAGGGAAAAAAAAACAACACCCAGGAGTGAGTGTATTGAATTGAGGGAGGATGTGGAAGGAAACGTGTGGCTGCTCACACCCAGTGGAGGCGAGCAGGGAAGTGGAAGACTAACGGAAAAAAATGAGTGCCTTTCCCTCTTCAAGCCTACATGATGTGCGTGCCTACAAGGATGTCACAGCAAGATGCGAACCTTCAATCCTGCAAGTTGTGGTTTGCCCGTTTGCTTTCGCCCAGCCACGAATATAATTCTCCCAGGATTAATGTTTATTTTGATTTTTTTAATTGTGCAGTATCAGAGTTTTATCATTTTTCTACCCTCTGTTGAACCATAATTCTTTTTCGGTGGGGGGGAAGAAGGCGGGCGGGGAGGTTTGGCTTTGTACATTCGCTTCCAGTTTCATCTCAACTGTTCATCAAATGTGCAGCTTGCCGTATTTGTTTTCATCCGACAACTTGGTGAAAGCGCCGGGTTTGTTGTGTGACATGAGAGCGTCAGGGGTAGAGCAGATGTGGAAAAGGTGGTGAGGAAATGCAGAAAGCACAGAGCAGGTATGAGTTTCCTTAATGTACTTCGAAATCCTTTAACCACTCTTACTATTCGACAGCATTACTGCGCTGATTTTTGATAAATGATGAGAAATAAAAGGCTTTGACTGTGAATGCGGCTTTGTGGATGGTATTTTGTAGAAATAAACATACTCAATTAGGAGTCTTCTGATTGAATTAAAGTAGCAATAAAAACAGATTATGTAAACAACATAGATGTATTAGACTGTACTGCAAAAAGTGCAGTTGCCACAAATATTCTCATATACATTCAGGGGGGAGAGAGAGAGAGAGAGAGACTGCATTTTAAGATTAAAGGAACCTTCCCCATACTTTATTGCTTGTGAAAACACATGAACTGAAACTTCCTGTGAGTGGAGCGTAGAGAGGTCGGGCAGGCGCATCTGCACTTCATTTGAGGTTTTGATCGACGTGCAGCCAGAGAGGGGTTGTGCTGCAGCGACAGCTGCACCAAGAACAGGAAGACACCCTGAGAGAGAGAGAGAGAGAGATGAGGAAGCTGAAAAAGCGTCAATGCTGTAATTGGAGAGTTTGAATTTTCGAAATCTGTTAGGTTTAACTGGCAGGTGTGAATAATGTGTCACAACAGTCGCGTCTCCCACGCATGTTTGGCGTGCAGCTGTTATTGACTCTGATCTATATGCAAACTTCATGTCTGAGTGACTTGGTTCACTTGCTTTTGTACAGTACTTAAGAATGAGCCGACTGATTTGAAGATAATAAAAAGGTTAGCATCTGTGAGTGGCATCATTATGACAACAGCTTTCCCAAAGAAACGTATAAAACAGAGTTCCTCCTTTCTGCACAGGGTGGCAATTTCTAGTACAAATCGGAGAAAAAAAAGAAAAGAAACGATTCTGCGTTGACAGTAAGATTTTTTTTTAGTTTTTTTTTAATGAACTTAACTGGAAAAAAAATTCTATTCAGTGCATGCTTCTTGTTTTAGTGTACAATATCATTGTGCAGATTATTATATATTATTACACAGTGCTACTTTAATATAAAACGTAACAATTGTTTTGGTGATACATTGAAATGGTTTGATATTTGACTAATTTCTATATCGCTGCTTCATTTCAGTGTGAAATGAATATTTATTATTAGAGATAGTGAATAAAATTAGACGAATTATGAAACAATAGTTGTTAGTATGTATCCTTATGTTTGTGTCTTTTTTTACCACTTCTACCCATATATATGTATTAACATATACAGTATAACATGTTAATGTATATATATTTTAAATCCTGCATATTTAATATATGATTTATAAATATCATATATATATGTTTCTACAATAGACTGAATATAAACATGTTTCTACCCATAGTTTCTACCCTTCCACTCTGTCTTGACGGTAACTTGACACTAGTAAACAAAGTGGTCGTGACTCCCTGACAACCAATCGCGGTCGAGCTGAAATCCACGCGCATCCAATGAGATCCCGGCGCTGTTTGAAATGAACGCTGAGCGAGCCAATCGGCACTCTTCGCGCCTTCCTGGTCACTGGTCGGTTTTGCCCAGAAAGGGAGGGAGATCGAGCTCTACGTCAAACGTTAGCGGACGCAGTTTTTAAAAAAATATATTATTTATTTAAATATTATAATAAATTTGATCAAATCCGCATATTCTGAAGGACTATCGTATCACTGCTACGCGCGGGGGTTATTCGCGTAACAGCGAGGTAAGTGCACCGTTACATGTGAATGTCTCACGGTAGCGAGTCGCCTCGGGCGGCTCTTTGTTGGGAAAGTAGTGCTTTAGCCGAAGCTAATCCAAGCCGGCTGTGCAGCGGTGCTGCGGGCGCCGACTACTTCCTGGGGGCTAAACTTGTTGGCCCCGGCAACCTTTCCCCTTTTACGTCCTATAGTTTCAATACAATTGCCTGATGGTGCTCGTTGGTACCGCGACGTTAACTGTGCAGTTTGCACCGTGCTCATCCGTCAGCAACCAGACTAACGGTACGCAACCGAACGCGATCGAAGAGCCTCGACGGTGCCTACTTTCGTTAAAAGTCCACCTTTATTCGACCGTAACGCGAACACACGAGCACAGTCGGCTCTGCAGTTTCCTCTGAACTCGTTTTACTGCCGTGTCTTCCGATCGAACCGATTCATACATTCTCGTGGGTTGATTCCATGGCGGATGCGTTGTTTTTTTTTTTTTTGAATGCATGACGTTTTCCCTCCTCGAAGTTTAACAACGCTAACGTTAGCCGCATCCCTTTTAAAGACACAGCTCTTCTACACGTTGCCGTCGGGATGCGATGCGAATAGGCACGCGTCTGTACGCAAAGACCAAAAACAAACGCACATTGATGAGTCGAGCAGTTACGATATTTTGAAGTGTATGGACCTCAGAGTAAATTGGTTGTAGCAAAGGGGAGCGGCTGTCCACAACAGGGTCAGGGAAGTAAAGCAAGACGCACATTTGCGTCGCGGAGCCGGCTAGTCCTCGTCCTTTAGTGCCTTTGCGTCGGGAAATCCGAAAAACGACAGTTTAAAAACTCTGATCATTTTACATAATTAAGTATAATTTTCATCTTTGTGTCGTTTGTCGGCGTTTTGTTTACGGGCGCGCAGCGGACTCATTGGCGCCCCTGGTGGCCAGCTGCGACAATACGCTCACGAATACTGCGGCTCTCCAAAACCGTCAAGTGCTGGTGGGCCCTCCGGCCACATGGGGGCAGTAATGGTCTCACTGCGGCTCGGCGCGCCACAACGAGACGAAGGAGACGCAGTACTAGACAACTTTATTTGGTCAACCGACACGGATGTGAGATTTGCGCGTCATCGCGAGTGTTTTCCGGCATGGTGTTTAGGTTTCAGAAGAGAAAATAGTTTGGTGATGAGGACAAACTAGTTGGTGCTGCACGTGCACGTCTGGTTAGGTTCCCCACATCCGTCAAACGGCAGTGCGCAGGCGCATTCTGGCGGTTTTCTGTTTGTGTTTCCGGTCAGGACACTCATCTCGACTGGTTAGAGTGTCTCATCCAACTACACCATTTAACACATAAAAGTGGTCTTGTGTTCGTGAATAATGAACAGTTTATTTGTTTGTGTTTAAGTTGAAGTTTGTGTTGCAGTTATCAGCATTTTGTTTTTGTTTTTGTTTTTTTCGTGAACCAAACAAAACCACCGATTGTCCAACCTAGAGCTTCAACAGTTAATTGATTAGCAATCGATTACTAAATGAATCGGCATCTATTTTGATCGATTAATTGGATCAAGTAGTTTTTATGGAGAGAAAAAAGGCAATATTCTCTGATTGCAGCTTCTTAAATGTGAATATTTTCTGGTTTTCTTTGCTCCTCTATGACAGTAAAACTAAATATCTCTAGTGTGTGGAAAAAAACAAAACATCTTGGGTTTTGGGAAACCCGATTAACATTTTTCACCATTTTATGGACCAAACAACTAATTTATGAATTGAAAAAATGATCGACAGATTAATCATTTATGAAAATAATTATTAGAGGCAGCCCTAGTCCAACTCCTCAGATGGTTAAATGACATGGTATATGCCATGTGAACGAAACAGGTCGGCGCCTCTTTGTTGGGAGTTTTTCAACTAAATTCAAATGTTGCATACCAAAGGGGCTGCATACCAGATGGAGCTCAGTAGTAGTTCTTAGTCCGGTGGCTGGGGGTGTCTGCCTGACTTGTGTTTACAAACCCCACCCACGTCAGAGCCGGATCCTGTCATCAGATCAGCCCCTGGGATCTGATGGGTAAACTCTCACCAGCCACGACTCGGCCCTGACTTTCACATCCCACATGGAAGTGAGCACACAAGCTCTGGGTGCGTCTAACTGCGGTGGTTTTCACGCACGTGTGCTGGATTTGTGTGTTTTTCAGGATTGTATCGGTTGCCAGTGGACTAGGGTATAACTGCATGCGTTTGACACCTCCTGCCTGATTGTTGTAAACCCGGTGAGCCAATTTTCCTGAACTTGTCTGTTGGAGCCCATGTTGTAAATCGGAGGTGTTATTTTGTGTTTATAAAAGCTTATAAGAAACTCATCAGATTGAAATGTGCAGCAGGGTGGTTTAGTAGTCAAACGCAGGTCCTCGAGTTTAGCTCTAATGGGATTTTTCTAAGCTTAATTCCTTTTCAGATGGACAATTACGGGTTAAAAAGCACATCCTGAACTATTCATTATAACCCCAAAATAGTTCCAGTGTGCTACCTGACTTCGTGAAGCGTGGTGCTGTGATAACCGCTGGTATTTTAATTAGCAAGGCCACTGACAGGAGGCTGTAGATTTAGTATGTGGCTCAAATTTGCTTTGCTATAACCAAAGCCTGTTGTGCAGAGTTTGTTTTAAATTCCATCCCCAAGTTTCCATCCTTCCAGTGATAAAATGTTGTTAAAGCTCTACTGATCGTATTACATTGTTAGGCTTTCTCATGTGTTCTCATGTGGTCTGTGGTGAGATGAGACTGAGGTATTTTAAAGTAACAGAAACATGCACATGCTTTATGAATGAGCTGTGTTAAATGATATTATGAAGGGTTATCTTATCTGATCTTTAACACCAACATGTGTATTTGCATTGGTTTGACTTGACCTTGTATTACCTTTCAGCTGGTAAAGGTTTAGGTTCCGGTTTCTGAACGGTTGAAGTATTTTACACATTGGTCAACAGAACTTAAAGGCTGTTCAGTAGTAACACTGACCTGTGGTTATGATTTGCTTCCTGAGCCCAGCTAAATGTTCGAGCCAATCCTCGAAGTGGCTGCCAGGGTTGGAAAACTTAACAGCCGGTCAGTCACAGGTTAAGCGAGCTCTCGTTTTCACAGTAGCCCGTCTAAAATCACTTGCCTGGTCGTCTGTGACTTGAATGGCACAACTCTTTCAGGCAGACAGCCCTGGGTAAACCTAGCAGGGACAGACCCGTCAGCAGTTCTGCAGCAGTGTGGTGGCTTTCTAGACACTGAGCCTCCCTGGACACTAACGTTCCACAATGCTGACCTTGCCTGGCCCACCTCATTGTTTTCCAGTGGTGCAGAGTGTGAGGATTTTGCCATTTCTAAAGTGTGAGGTAGCCCACTCTCTCAAAATGTTGACAGCTTCAAAGTTGTGAACCAAGAGGTTTGATCATGTGTATAAACACAAATACTTTATTTTTTCTATATGGTCAAATTCGTATCTATGTAGTTGAATGAATCCAGAGCAGTTGACCTGAAAGAAGACTGACATATAGCTAATGCTCTCAAAACTGTATGGGGTGTCAACATGTGTGAAGAGGCAGGAACACTGTTGTGGCTGTGCTGTGCAGACTTAATTCCATAAAGCTAATATTTTGGCGCATGCTTGCCTGCGGAGTCAACAGAGCAAATCGCATATGTATCAAGTTTCACTAGACAGTCTGCATAGAACAATCACAATAAATGCAATCTCACAGACTTTGATATAGAATATGTAATGACATACCTATATAAATGATAAGCAAGGTCAGAACAAGGAAAGAGGGTAAATATTAATATAAGGGAAGGTGTTATCTTCAGTGTAAAGATCAAAACCCAATATAGGTGCCTAAATGAAAGAAAAATTGATTTGGATTAAACTAATAGATTAATATTCTCTAAATGTATCATTTAAAAAAATACAAAATATCCTATCATTGATACTTTGCAACAAGAAAATAGTCGTGAAACATCGAAATGAGAAGAATAACTTGCAAAACATTAAGTTTGTCCCTAACTCTGATTACGTCAAAGTATGGAGATGAATAACAGGGTTACTAAAGTAACACATAATGGATCTTTATCGTGGACAGGTAGCAGCAAGGTTGTTGGTTGATTCCAAAATATCCTTTTTCAACTAGTGTGTTTTTGGTGAAAGGATGACCTCACCTCACCTTGCTGCACTACACACCAACAAAGAAAATTGAATCAGCAAAGCAGGTTCACTTGACTTTTATTTATGTTTAGATGTAGTTGAAGATTCCTTGTAGCTCTAGCTGTGTGTTGTGTTATGTAATGGTCTGAGGCTTGTACTACGAAACGACTTCAGATATAACTCTGTGGTTTTCCATCTTCTTACCGGGGTAAATCACCACGGTAACTGATAGCAGGTCCACCTCTAGGTTAGAGATCAAAGCATGTCACCAGTCCAACAACTACTGACCAATCAGATCACTGGAAAACCAGAGTTATCGTTCTACAGGAGCCCGTCAGGGACAAAAGAGTTTAGAGTAACAGCAGATATTTATAGATAAGTGGAATCATAAATACGTAGACTCATTAATATATGAGCTTCATTTAGATGATTTGATTCACGACAGTGTTTGCGTTCTTCTTCTATCACTGCAGCTCTGAACACCAAGGAGACTGTGACGACAAATAGTAACAAAAACTAAATACTATATGTTTTTTCAGAAAAATGATCCACACACTGATCAATATTTCTCATCACACATTAACCTATCTCCTCTGCTTCAGCAGCAGAAACAGTCTGACATCACTTCAGCCTCTCTTCATCATAGTTTGATCATCGTCAGACAAAAAGGCAAAAATATTCACTCAATAGTAAACTTGATAAATTCATCTGCTTAGTTACATGATGTTTTCAGACTGACTTTAATCTTGAAAAATATTTTGAGTGGTTCTTTTCTGTTTTAGTTGTTTGATCATATTATTCTCATTCCTTTGTACAAAGTCACTTTTATATGTCGCTTAAACCAAATTGACTTGCACATATAAGCCTTTTTTTCTCTCCATATCATACTAAAATCTTTATTTATTGTCCTGACAATGTCGCTTGTAATGACTGACTCCACCTCTTTTGCATGAACGCGCTCATAACCAGACAGGAAACCCCAGAGTTGACGGAGATAGTTTATATTCAACCTCCTAGCACAGCTTATCCAGGATGGTCTGTGTTGGGTTATGGGTTAAGTCAGACCAGATAACACAAACATATCCTGGGTATGTTGAACTCGCTTCGTAGCACAGGGCCCTGGACCCCTTGCTCATCTATGGTCATGTAGTAGTAATAATAATAATAATGGGAATTTGAAGTTTGCATCTGCCTTTATTTCGGTTGATGTTCATGAGCATCCAACAGCTCAATCTAAGGTGATCTGTACACGCTTTGCTCGCTTCAATTGTCATCTTTAGTGTTCTTAGTACAGGAGGTTTTTACCAGGAGCGGAATTCTCCACAGAGTTTTCTACTTCTGTTTGAAAAAAAAAATACTTTAACACGTATATTTTTCATCTCCATTGTTCAGTCTTTCCCATCCTGCCTCTCCTTTTCTCTCACGCCCCATGTCTGTGTACTCCTGTGTCATTGCGCTCCTTTATTTCCTCCCCTCCCTCCTTTCACTTTCTCTGTCTTCACACTTGATACTTGTCCTCATCTTTTTGTTTTTTCTCACCTCTTCTCAGGTCAATGAGAATGCCGACTGTGAAGTATCAGAAGGGGGACAAGGTGATGGGCCGCTGGCCCGGCAGCAGCCTGTACTATGAGGTCAAGGTGCTCAGCTTTGACACAACCAGTCAGCTCTACACTGTCATCTACAAGGATGGTACTGAGCTGGAGCTCAGGGATCAAGACATCAAGGTAGAACCAGTGGGAATTCAATTGTTGACTTAATAATTAAGAGACATGACAATGTCTTGATCACAAAATTACTTGGAGACGTGCCAATCCACTGCAGAAGCTTTGTGGATGACCTTTCTTTAGGTCATCTCTCTTTCTAGTTAAGCTGTTAAACAATGTGTCATGAACCTTTACCAACTGTCGCATGTTTTTTGCTTGCTGTTTTCCCTCAGAATGCTGCCGGTTTCCAGATCCGCTCCCGCTCCCGCTCTCGATCGCCCAGCCGCCGCCGCAGCCGGTCCCGCTCGCCAGCAAGGACAACGCGACGCTCGTCCTCTCGCACGGTGGCCGCCTCTGCAGCTGTCACGGACGGTGGGCTGTCCTCCAGTAGGGATACAAGGCAGAAGGATACATTGGAAGTCCGACTGAGCCCCCTGGTAACTGCCACTTCTCACTCTTTTCTCTGAGCACTCGTGTACAACAAGACCGGAAAGGGTGTATAAATGCGGTGTATAGATTGCGGGCACTGAAGGGAAATTTCATAATGGAGATACAAAATCATACATATAACAATAAGGCCCAGACACAAACAGTCAGAAGAATCAGAAAGATGGCAAAGTCTATCCCTGTGACTTATAATTAGACCGATAAATTGCACACACAAAAAAGAAATACTCCTGTAGAAGTTGAAGTTGTGCTATTGATAGATTTTAAGGAGGCGTGATCCTGATCATATCCAAAAATCATTAGAACCTGGTCGTCGTGGGGAAATGTGTCAGCTTCTGTCTCTGATTTTTGTTTTTGAGCTCAACGGAGTCACGTTCCCTGTGTTTGGTCCTCACGTTGTTGTTTTTTCTCTCTCTTCCCTTTTTGGTCCCCATCTCCATCACTCTCCCTTCATTGTCGGGTGAGCAGGATCAGACAAAGGCAGCTGAGAACGATGGCAACAATAAACATGAAAAGAAAGAGGAGAATAACTCGGCCAACAAAGTGAATGAGGTGAGTTCTGTTTTGTAATTTAAAAAAGAAAAAAAAACTTCACCTGTGTGGAAACTTTTGGATATGTTGATAGTTTTTACATTTTGCAAATGGGTGTTTTTACTCAAATGACTTGTTTAATTATGAAATGTTAGTTGACGGTGGAATTGCATTGCCACTGTCAATAAACACACGGACACAAACCAAAATTCATTCAACAAACTCAAGATTGACCAAGGTGGAAAATCTATAAGTGACCCTAAACATAATTCCTCTCTGTATTTTAAAGGAAAGTATTTATGACACTTTTTTTTTATTCCAAAGCTTTTCTACTTTTCTATCTCTCGAGTCAAAATAAGTTTAAAAAGGAGGGGGTGTCACTCAAATACAAAGTAACTTACATTCCAGGCAATTCAGGATTTCTAATATTGAATGGGCTTTGAGGCAGGTTAAAGCTAATGGAATGTCATGATGTGCACATGCGGGGGGCGCCGTGTTTGTGTGAGTGTGTTTTTCCAACTGAGAGAGACGCGCCTCACAAGATCGTGCTTTAGTCAGTCAGTCACATGCCGCCCAAACATGTGCTGCCTCTTTACTCTCCCTGCTTTTGGAATTTAATTTTCTAGAGAACTGGGGAGCAAGGGGCGACCGACCGACCGACGGGAACAGTTTCAGTAACTCAGATCCAAGAGAGCCGTGGAGGGAAGTTAATGTTAGATTTGATTATTAATCTCTGGCTCACCATTTGGCATAAAAATCGAATTGTTTTACTGGGACAAGCGTAGACCAGTATTATCTCAACAGGCATTTAATCATTTATTAATTTATAATTAATTAAGTATATAAGAAATGTGTTATTGCTCAAGACCAGGAAAACCTATATATGTTTCAAATATTAAAACACTTCTTCATACTTTCTCTACTTTATAATTGTCAATACACTTACTCTAAATCATTGTATGACTCAGAAGAATATACAGAGGTGAATCAGGTAAAGTTCCTACAGAAAATTTTTTGTAATAATCTACACACAATTTAGTCTATATGAACTTATAAAGCAGTGAGGACCAATCAGGATCCAGACAAAAGGTTATTTGCAGTTCCAGTAGACATTACAAATGTTAAGCCTGGACAGAATTTAGCGAAAGCAGTTTGCTTGTGGACAAAAGGCAGAGAAAAAAGCTGTTGGATAAAAATAAAAAAATCTGTGTACATATGGACGGGGTTGTGCAAAAATGTGAAATTTCAACCCCACATCTTATCCAAAATTTGAGTCTGACTTCATAATCCAGAATCCTTAATAAGCCTATTTTTTCCCCAATTCAGAATGCCGGGGCAAAGCCAGAGGCAGAGCCCGAGAAGAACCAGGCCCGTTACAATCTGCGCCGCAGGAAGGACGACGGAGCCGCCAAGGCGGCCGCGGTCGTACCGGAGCAGCTGCAGAGGGAGGCGGTCAAGGTGGAAGCAGCTCCTGCGGCGGTCCTCTCCACCCCACTGGACTTTGGAGGGAAGATAGGTAGAGTAGAGGGTGCAAGTTACATGTCACGAGTAGCCTGAGAAGCCATGCAAAGTCTCAGCAAGTTTAAATTCACCACCAGACAGATTTCACACAGGTCCAGTGCCCGCAAGATTAAATTATTCCCTTTTGATTTTATTTTTATATTCAATCATTCAGAGAACTAGACACAGTCTGCCAGTCTAGACATGACACAATGGACAAAAAAAGATTATGTATGATTTCCTCTTGGCTGTCTCAGCTTCACAATATGTGCAGTGCATAACGCCCCTCCCCTTTTAACCGAAGCCTCCCATGTATGTTGTTGAACATAACAATATCACACGGTTAATTGATCTCTGAATCTCTGAATGTCTGACCATATGACGGCGGTATAGGCGTGCAGAAATGTACGATGGCATTAATATCCATGATGGTTATGTGTGTTTTTATTTCTACAGGAGCATACCTCTGGCTGCTCTTTCTGCCGTCCTGGGTCCTCTTCATGGCGCTCCAGGTCAACCTGGAGGACCCCAGCCTGGCCAACTTCCCCCCTCCTCTGCCCCCCCTGGAAGCCTTCTGGGATGCCCAGGCCTTCGGCTTTGTGATCCTCTGGATCCTGTTCCAGGTGGTGCTGTACATTCTGCCCGTTGGAAAGGTGAGCGATAAGAGCTGACGTCTGTAACCGTGTAACATCCAACAGCACAGTGTTCTGTGTCCTAGTGTCTGCAAGAGTCAGCATGGAGTTAATGTTCTCACCTGCCTCGGTCTCCTGCTCTTTTTAACTTTTCATGTTATTCAGCCAAATACAACAAACAAAGCAGCGCTTCTTAATACAATAAGGTCACAATTGTGTTTTGTAAGTGCTCCTGTATGAAACTTGTCCACATGTGCATTTGTAGTATGTATAGAGGCGTGTGAGTAAGAGTAAGCAGAGACCAAGAGCTCTATATATTCACCTTGTACGACTATACAGGAAACACGTGCTCTGGCACATGACTCCTTCTGTTTAATAACTCTGGCGTGAGGCACCAATTTGATTATTGATCCGAAAGGGTTGAGATCCTCCACAAGGAAACGGACATTCTTTGTCCTCAAGGTTAACTCTTACTCTGTCTGAGATTACTCTCTGTTTATTTAAATGATAAACCCCATACACAGTATATTACACTTTTTATTGTGTTCCTTTTTTTTCTTCTTTTTTTGTATTAGTTTCTTGATGATCAAATGTCTTCCATCTTCAGTCACTACAGAGGTGAACTGGGGACAGGCTAATCCCGAAAATACCTTTCTCCTCTCTCTTTTACTCGGTGTCAGAGGCTTGTGAACATGTTGACATATGTTCTCCAGAGAAAGTCCGCGGAGTTGCTCTTTCACACGTTCTCCACTCAACCGCACGTTATTTGTGTGAGACACATCCGGCATGGTTTAAAGTGAGGAGAGGGCGACTTCGTCAACACGGCCACTCGTCGCTGTGAATTCTCCAGACGTTGGCTGTTGGCAATATACACATACTCCTCCTGGAGTCAGGGCATGCGTGAGAGCAACACAACTCCAATCTGCCCCCTGTAAATCAGTGGCACCTCTTGTGAGCTAAAAATGCCATTACCACGGGGGTCCATATCCGGTGGGCGTCAGCATGCCTGTGTTTACCTGTGCGTGAGGGACCCTCGCGTGATGAAAATGCACTTTGTCAGCTGTTAATCCCTCTGTTGTTGTTCTCCCCTCTGTTTGTCTCTAGCTGAGCGAGGGCATGTCCCTGAGGTCTGGGAAGAGGCTGAAGTACAGAACCAATGGTGAGACTTTGTGTAGCAAATAATACTGATCTGCTTCAGGGACAGTGGTCAGTTTAGAGGCTGCAGTTGGGGGTATATGAAGCTATACTGGCAGGTGTTTCTATTATATTGTCCAACCCTTCATATCAATGCGAATATTAGACACCTCGGTGTAACGCAACACAAACATACGCTAAAGCCAATCAATCCTCGACGTCCGTCTGGCTCTTATTTTGGAACAGAAATAAAGAAAAATCATATGCAGCAGACTCATAGATCTGGTCATAGGTCTGTTGTGTATGAATATTATTTCCTGAGAAATTGGCAAAGACCACTTGAAAGGGATTTCTCTAAAAACAGTATCAGCAAAAATAAAGACTTTTAATCCTCCATGTAGGTAGGATTTATGATCCGGCTGTGTATTAGACTGCACAAAATTTTCCAGCTGCGTATACTTTGTCTCCTTGTTGTTTTAATGAACTTTGAAGCAGTTTCCTTATTATCTTTGTCATTTCTTCTTTCTCCCCTCCACAGGCTTCTTTGCCATCGCGGTGAGTGCCGTCGCCGTGGCGGCAGCAGTGCACCAGGGCGTCGACCTCACCTACATCCACAGCCACTTCCTGCAGCTGGCCACGGCCTCCTTCCTTGTCTCCGTCCTGCTCAGTGTCTACCTGTACGTGCGCTCCCGCTACGCCGCCCCGGAGCAGCTGGCGCTGGGGGGAAACTCTGGTGAGCCGACGGATCCAGAGTCACAGACTCACCGATCACACGTTCTCATTTGGGGGGGGGGTTCTAGTCTGCTTTGAAGTTTGCACAGTTGCCTGATTTATTTTCCCCGCTGTATGTTTTTCCCCAGGCAATGTGGTCTATGACTTCTTCAAAGGGCATGAGCTCAACCCTCGCATCAAAGACTTTGATCTGAAATTCTTCTGTGAGATGCGCCCGGGACTGATCGGCTGGGTGAGTGGTGACGAGCTTTCCAAAAAACAAAATGAGTGGCAGTCTCTGCCGTGATTATAACTATGAACCTGTCATCTGCTGTTTGAAAAGTGCCATTTCGCGTATGTGAATGGAGCCTGTCATGTCTCAGACACATGAACTCACTGGTCGCCCTCAACACGAACACAAACATTTGACACAATGAAACATTTGCGTTTGTCTGCATCTCCACGAATCGACACGACGGTGATAACGATGACGGATTTGAATCTGTCTCCTCAGTGTCTGATAAACTTTGCGATGGCGCTGGCTGAGATGAAGCAGCACGGTCTGGACGCTCCGTCCTACAGCATGATCCTCGTGAACCTCTTCCAGCTGCTCTACGTGGCAGACGGCCTCTGGAACGAGGTGAGTTCAACAGAGCACACGACAAAAAGTCACTGAAGGGGGATTAGATAAAACATGTTGATTAGATTCCATGCATAGTCAGGTAAATATCCAATAAAACTCAAACGTGTTGTCCGTGTCTCAGGAGGCCATCCTGACCACCATGGACCTGATGCACGACGGGTTCGGCTTCATGTTGGCTTTCGGCGATCTGGTCTGGGTTCCCTTCACCTACACCATGCAGTCGTACTACCTGGTCAGCCATCCGAACCCCCTGAGCGTCCCGGCAGTTGCGGCCCTCGTCACACTCAAACGTGAGTAGGAGCCGAGCATCGAAACCGCATTTTTCCGTTAATCTGAATTCAGGATTTGGATTTTGGGGCTCGCAAAGCTCCGTTTACTGGTCTTTCATAGATGCTCATTTAGTAATCTCACAGGAATTTTCAGCTAACGGTCATTTTAGGTGATTTTGATGATAACTCACAACACAGGTTTGTGTTTCACAAGTCGATAAAAGTTATATGGAACATCCCGTTGTGTGGTTATTGATGCTTACGTTTTCTCTTGGTCCCAGTCGGAGGCTTCTACATCTTCAGGAAATCCAACTCTCAGAAGAACAACTTCAGGAGAAACCCGTCAGACCCCAAACTGTCCCGTAAGTGGTCCTGCTACTGCTGCTGTAGGCCTGATGGTTGGCCTCCAGTTATTATTTCATGTCTGTGACTCAGGTGGAAACCAGCTGCAGTGTGTTTTTAAGTACATGACCTAATTAATATTTAAAGTCAGTATTCGTCATGTAGCTGAAGTGAAAAACATCTTTCATAAGTTGCTGAAAAAATACACTAAAATGTGTCTGTGGAGATTCCCATTCATCCAGGTCATAGTTAACCGCGAAGATGTTGAAAGAAATGTGGTGTTTTATCATGTTATTATTTAACTTGTACAACAATAACTTCTACGCGTTTCTTGTCTGTTCCCCCCGGTAACCTCTTGTCCTCCTGTTGTCTCCAGACCTGAAGACCATCCCCACAGCGACAGGGAAGAGCCTCCTGGTCTCCGGCTGGTGGGGGGTGGTCCGCCACCCCAACTACCTGGGGGACCTCATCATGGCTCTGGCCTGGTCCCTGCCCTGTGGTGAGTCGCAGCTTTTAGGAAAAGTGTCTAGAAGGCACAGAGTTGCTAATGTACAGCAGTTTGAATATGCTTCCAAAGGTTTTAACTGTGGTTATAGTGTGAATAAATAAAACTGTTAATTGTTTGAGATTCGGACCATCCTTACTGTCACTTTCTGGTGTCCACTGGTCACAAATATATAAGCGAAGAGAACCCAACTGGAGAGACGTGACCGGATGAGGTTTTTGTGGGATTGTTTATTTTTTATTTATTTTTTAGGTTTTTCAGGGACAAAACTACAACTCAACATGAATTTATGTACAGAAAAATTCTGTGGTCAGGTTCAATACCTTTGTAGAGGTTAATCAGTTCTGTGTTCCCTCCGTCCCTCTGCAGGCTTCAGCCACCTCCTCCCCTGGTACTACATGATCTACTTCATCATACTGCTCGTGCACCGGGACTGCCGCGACATGAGTGAGTGCCGGAGGAAGTACGGCTCGGCGTGGGAGGAGTACTGCCGGACTGTTCGCTACCGGATCATTCCCCGTGTCTATTGAGGAAGCACACGCTGGACACTCTACACACTCACAATCAGAAGGATCACAAAAAAAACCCAAATATGAAAGGATTGACTGACTGAATTGACATTTAGAATCATTTTCTTTTTTTTAAGCTAAGAATTAGAAAAAAAAATCTTTCTGGACTGAAGAGGCCACAGAAAAAAAAGACTCATTGATATTATGGACTGTTTGAAGAATAACCCTTTTTAAATCAAAAATCCCCCCCCCCCCCCCCCCAAACTAAAAAATATTAATCTTGCAAAACATGGGGGGGAAACTAAACGCCTCTGCTAGGAATGTCCCGTCAGGATGTATATTTTTGTATATACACTGTTGTTTTAATACATTGAGGCAAAACACACCACTTGCATACTTTTCGGTGAGTTCTGCTCTTTGTGCCCGTATTCAAAATGACAGCATCATCTTCGCTACTATGAATAATGTTGTCGTATACCCAACTATAATTTTGCAGCTTGTGTATATTGTTAAAAATAGGATTTTTTCAAAAAAGCTACTTTTTTTTTTTAAATAATCTACATTTGTTCCAACGACTGTTTATAAAATGGACGATGCTTGTCCACTTTCTTCCGACGTTAAGAAATGAAACATGAACATACATCGGTGTGATAACACCGGCTACCTGAAATGACAGAAACCATCTTTGGGGAAAATTTTATTTGACGTGTACTTGACTTTTTAGTTTTGGGAGAGGGGGGCTTCACTTCTGGAGTGGTCTCGCCATCCATCTTTATATACTGAACAGTCGTCAGTTGGAACTAGGACCATGTTTGTTTTTTTCCTCAGGTCCCAGAATTTTGTAAGAAAAGTTGAATTAGGAGAGTTTTTGTCTTTTATCATTTTGTTCTGTATAGTTTGATCCACGAGTAGCTTTGACTTCAGTGTGTCAAATCATTGGTTGGCGAGGTCTCGAGAAAAATGCACTAATGCATGAAGGCATTTTCTATTTTATTGTATCAGTTCCAAAGTATTTTAATTTGGGTTTTCGCTACCTCAGGTTCCACCTCAGCGTCCGGCTCCCCCCTCCTCTGTCCTCCGGGAGGCAGCGCGTGTGTAATTATGAGTGTGACGTCACTGCGGAATAGAGGAAAATGAGTTCGACATATTCTCTTTATCCCGCGTATAATGTTGGCATCCGATGAGCAGCATCAGCAGCAGCTATATGAACATCGCAGATGTGCCCCGCTTTCAGGATGGAATTCCTCACCGCTTTTATTTTTGTATCGGTAATTTCCTGCGTTTTCTGTGGCATCGTTGAAACCGCGTGTGTTTTCTGACCTGCTGCGCCCTGGAGCAGCGTGAGCTGGTTTGATTTCCCACCACTGCCACGGGAATTTGGCGTCACCCGTTTCAGCTCTGAGACTGTGACAACACGCAGAGCTCACGGACTGTTGACATTTTATAACCTGTGCATTTGTGAACCCCAAAAAAGTATTTTCTACGCCTGTGCAGCTGTAGATACACAAGTAGCAATACATAAACTATATTTAGCTAGTCATTTTTTTAATGCTGTGCTGACTGAATACCCTTGTAAATATCTATTTTTTAATCCTGTTATTTTGGGTACAAGAATTGAAAAGTAGTGTTGTTTCTCAGTAGATATTTAATGTTGCTTTTTCTTAATTTAACTATCAATTTTGACCACTGTAGTTATGTTTACACATGTTTCTGGGCAATTCTTCCAAATGTATAAAAAACAAAACAAATTGTATAATCTGCTACTATCCTTTCTTGACCAGAGAAAAAGAAAAGTTAGAAACACGCGCCCACCCTGTGGACACTCCCTCTGGTTCGCTCTGTGGGTGGAGAGCAGGATGTATTTGTAATATTTGATAAGTTCCAAACTTCCGGGAAGATGAATCAAATCTGTGACAGTGACTGGGAAAAGCTCATCTGTACAAATGTTGCAGCATGAAATAAAGATTGACAGTATTTCCTTTCTCCCCCCCCCCCCCCCTCTCTTGCCATCTGTGGACTTTCATTTGCAGGCCGGTTGATTGGCTCGACCCCGACAACGACATGATGCCCACTCGCTGTCCATGCGGAGGAATTCGTTATTGGGCGACAACGTATTTTCATATTCAGTGTGATTTGGAAAAGCTGCAGCATGTGTCTTCGATATTGCTCTCTGACTGTAGAAATACTGGAAGAACAGGTAGGCGTTCATGAGTCATTTGCTGAGGAGTTAGTGTAAAGTAATACAATTGAAACAGCGGCCATGTTTTCCACAGAATCAAATTGATCATTTATTTGATCTGAAACTGATTTCGATGGAAGCCCGTTCCAATGTAATCCGGCCCTCAGCCATAGATTAGTGTGCTTTTTGCATTTATCCAATCATTCAGATCAATTGGGTGATTTTAATTAATTGGGTGTTACCTCAAATGGAAATGATGTGAAATACATTATTGATCTTGATTCCTGCACAGCCGCTTGACCCCGACGGGTCAACTGCCACCACGCGTCTCACTTCCATATAAGGGGAACGCCAACACGGCAGCCACGCGCTCCAGCACGTGATATCCTTGCCCACTTTTTAAAATACTCTGCGGGACAGACACGCAGCAGGGACGCTCTCCTGTTCCCCCCCGTCATAGGTGTTGTGTCATTTGGCTTGTGTGTAGAGTTTCGACACGATGAGGGAATATTGTGCAAAGAGTTTTTGATCATTTGCAGAACAGAGAGGAATGGAGAGGAAAATGTGGTCTGCTGTCTGATTGCTCCATATCATTGCTGGAGTGAGTACTGGCCACACTGTCCTAGTATTTGTAATCTCTGCATATATTATTATAGTAGGGGAACTACTGCGGCTCCCAAGTGAAATCTGCACTCGTCTGCGTGAAAAGTAAAGAGAACTTGAGTCACTACATTAATGCATTGCAGGGATCTCTCATCAAATGGAGAAAAGATGTGTTTGTGAGGCAGAGCGCCCTCTGCTGGCTATACAGCTGTAAAACATGTGGACCTCAGAGCCGGAGGAGCTCTTACTTGTCCAGAGTCTCTCCTGTGCAGTGAATGGACATTGTCCAAGTGCCTGGTGGAGGCTGGAGCTGTGCTGACGGAGTGGGGAAGCTTTTGAGAAGCATGATGGAGAAATTGATGCAGTTGAAACAGGCAGACGGAGACCGAAGATGTGTTGAGCAGAAGCGTTTACTCAATGTATTGAGGGGATTTCTGGTTCGTACAAAGATCAACCAAAGTGTCAGTGCATGATGTCCCAAAAACCCCTGTCGGCGTGGTGTATTTAACCGTCAGAATCATGTCGTCGTCAAACAGATGGAATGTCTCCCTAGAATCAGGATGTTCAGACTATAATCTAAGACTATGACATCCAGAGACAGTGACCTGACCTGACAAAGATGCCAGCCCTCGCATTAGTCTTAAAATGAATGTCACTGACTAATTACCGAAACAACAGTACGACACAAAATATCTCCAACTTCCTGTTTTGAGCCTTTGCTCCACTGTAGAGCTGTGTGCGGCGCTCTATTCCCCATCATCACTCCCTCGCTCACTCAAATGCATCCACCGCCTTTCGCAGTCTGCCTGTCCAACGGCAGAACCGGGAAAAATCCTGGTGCCGCTGTCGCTGTGCACGTTCAGGCAGACAGACTTCTTCTTCTTCTTCTTCTTTGCATGAGCGCACTTGTGTGCGCATGTCATAATCTGCAAGATTAATGCAGATGCAAAAAGCAACTGGAAAATGTCACTTTACTCTTTTAGAAATCATGAATGACCATTTTTTCCCGACTATTTCATAACATGTTATTGACCAAATGATTTATTGATAAGTCTGGATGATCAGCATCTGTGTTATAATTGACTCGAACAAACCGTCATGGTGTCATCTCCAAAGCAGAGAGGAAATGAACATTTGTTACACAATGTATTGACATTTGTTCATGAATTTGAATTAAAAAAAAAAAAAGGAATTTACAAGGATAAACAAATCATATGACGCCTGTGAAGGTTGTCCTGGTTATCTTCTTCATGTCAGACTGTCTGGTCGAGACTCTCAGGGTCCGTCGCTTTGTTTGTTGATACACTTATATATTTAATGACTTTGTCGATGATGATAATAATAATAATGAATGCATGAGAGAGAGAGAGAGAGAAGCACTTGGCGAACAGATCTTCTCTGTTGAGTGATGGTTTCGCTGATGTATAACGTCCCTCACTTCTCTATCAAACCATCTTCCCTCCCTTTCTAAATCACAGTATTTTGGATAGGGAGGAGAGGCGGACCGGTCTGGTCCTGGTTAGAAAGAGTGAGGACGGCGATTAACGCTCAAGCAGAGAAATCATCCTTCAACAGAGAAGATCTGCAGCACCATTTATCCCCAACCCACCATGCCGACCCTTCACCCCTCGCAAGAATGATTCAAGAGTCAGACTTTAACGCTTGGCCCGTTCTTTCATTCATGTTTACTGTACTTCCTTCTAAACATTGCACTCCTGACCCTGTCAAGGAACTTCTTCACATCCCTCAGTCGCTCCTTCTTCACTGTGGCAGGTGGACTCCTGTCGCTGGTCAAAGTCTGGTCGGCTGGATCGGCTCCGTGTTGGCCCACAGCCGAGTCCTCCGCGACAGAGCAAAGGCCGCCGGCCGCTGCAGTCGTGTTCGCACTCGGCGTGGCTGACTCCTCCTCAGACGCACCGTCGACACGTAGCTCCGTTTTTATTTGAAGTGTTAAAAAGATATAAAGAACGGAAAAAATGAAAAAATAAAAGATTGGATGTCGCCCGTTGCCCACGCCATCCTGAACGGCCGAGTCCGTGTCAACGGGGCGCGGCGCGGCCGCGGCCTCTTCATCGCTGGACTCCTCCTCAGCCACACCACCTGTACATAGGTCACCATCTGAGTCGTCAAATCCCACGACGCGCATTTTGTCCAAGGCATCCGTAACGCTGAACAACAACACGACAAGGAATTAGTGGATCACTCAAATCGGCAAACAAGTATTGCCACTGTTCCAATCCTGTCTCCACACAAGCCTACCGGAACTGAAACAGCTACTCACTGCAGGCTGTCGGTTTGGTTCAACAGATGGACCATTGTGAGAAAAGGGTGCGTGAGAGCCCTCGCCGGAGTGATCCTCTCCTCTGGGTCTGTGTGTAGAAGGCTTTTCAGGAGACTGACGAACGCTGTTCTGTCCTCCAGCTCAGCGAATCTCCAAATCCACGGGTGGAGCTGGATTCAAAAACGACGGAGGTGACAGTTCAGATTTCCTACCTGCTTCCCGTCCCCCGGTGACAGAGAACGCTTGGCATTGATTCATCCTGTAGTCATGAAATGGACGACTTACGGTTATCAGCTCATTCAGGCGTTTAATAGGACTCATCCATTTCTTGGGCTTAACGCCGGTACCACGTTGGTATTCCCTTGGGGTCTACAGGTACAAAACATGTCGGTCAGCTACCTCACCCGCAATGTGTTTAACAATTTAAAAAGAGGTGTTTTCTAATTGTGGAAAAACTCAACATGGGTAAAAACACCTTCATCCTCCATACTGGGCCGTCCTCCTTGTGGTTCTTCTTGAAGAAACCTTCAGTGAAGCGACCAGCATGGAGGAGGTGGTCAGCTGGCTGGCCCAGCATTTCCACGATGCCTTTCATCTGGAGAGAGAATAGAATAGAATCACGTCAGTTGACATTCTACATCAAGTCCCCTGTTGGGCTTGGACATGTGTCTGTGGCACAATGTACTACTTACTGCCCGGTACTGGCAGTGTTTTGCAAACGGGCGACGGGCAAGGTACAAGTAAAAAAGGATGCAGCCAAGACCCCACATGTCTATAGCCTCAGAGAGGGGGAGGCCCAGGGAGACCTCAGGTGCCCTGCGAGTGGAAACGAGAAGCACAAGAGCTGCTGGTACATTGTCTAATTCAGCATGTGAACTGAAGATTCACACAATCTCTGCTGGATAATTAACAACATAAACACACAACTCCAAGCATGATAGGATCTGTGTCAGTTGAACCTACCTGGAACCCGCAGGCTGGACTTTCTTCCCAAGTTTGTCTTCTGAGCTCATGAAGGAAAGGCCGAAATCAATGAGTTTGACCCTGAAGGGCTCACTCAGGTGGTTCACCAGCATTATGTTGTCTAGCTTGAGGTCTGCGTGAACCATTCCGAGGCTCTTCAGGCCGTCGAGAGCCGTCAACAACTGCGGGAGCAAAGGACACAATGTCAAATGTTAGTTACAGACACCTCTGACCAGGGTGCAGGCTCAAACAGATGAAGAAGAAATACAGCCATGTGACTTCAGTATGCAACGCGCCGCAAGCCGGCTGAGTGTGTTGCCACTTGTCGATCGGTTGACGAAAGCAACATAGTCTTTACCTGGTGAGCTATGGGACGGATTTCATTAAGGGTCAAATGCTCCCATTGTCTTTGTTCGAGGAGTGTGAAAAGGTTCATGTCCAGCTTTTCAAACACAAGACAGGTGTGCCCTTGGTCCTGGAACTTCTCAAAGAAGTGAACCACATTCTTTTTGACTGGGTCAAGAGCGCGCAGCGCATCAAGCATCATGATCTGTGGATAAAATAGGACAAATGATAGTTTAAGTGTCAGACTATGGTATCAGCATTTCATTTAATTCATAATTGAAGTTAATGACATGATCTACCTCTCTTTCAGAAGGAGTCTCTTTTTTTAAGATCTTGAGGGCCACGTCCTGCGATGTGATTAAATCCACAGCTCTGGCAACTTTGCCAAAGCCCCCCTCTCCGGTGAACTCCATGATGAGGTAGCGGCTTCTCCTGCTGCACAGCGTGTCGTTCTGTTGCACCTCAGATCGCTCCATCATCTTCTCTTTATACCTGACCAAGAAGGAGAACGTGTGAGGTTACAAGCCTCATCCCAGAAGATGGCCCCCGCTAGTGATTTCAACATCCAGACAAAGAAGTTAACATCCCAGCTGTTAATCTTACTATCATCTTTCGCTTACCCTAGTCACGCCCCACCACCTGACTCCTTGACCCTATCCCGTCTCTACCTCTTCAGTCTATCGCTCCTGACCTCCTTCCTTTCCTCAACCACTTCATCAATACCTCTGATAATTCCTTACTGTCCCAACACACTTAAAGCAGCAAGAGTGAATCCTCTTTTAAAGAAACCCACACTTAACCCATCTGATGTGAAAATCTCATCTACCATTTCTTTCCGAAACACTACAACGTGCTGTCTTCATTCAACTTTCTGCATATCTCTTCCGGAAAACCCTTTTTGACCCCCACCAGTCTGGATTCAAGGCAGGGCACTAAAGAGAGACTGCCTTCCAAGCAGTCAAAGAGGACACAGTGAACCACCAGATCCTCCTTTCACCCTCCAACAACTCGGAGTCTCAGGCTCGGCACTCTCCCTGTTCACATCCAACCTCAAGGACCGCACTTACAGGGTTACTTGGAGAGGATCTGTGTCTGCACCCTGCAACCTCACTACTGGGGTCCCCCAGGGCTCTGTTCTGGGCCCCATCATCTTCTCTATGTACACCAGGTCATTAGGCACTGTTTTTTACTCACACAGCTTTTTCTTACCATAGCTACGCAGATGACACCCAACTCCTTTCGACAATCCGAAACCCAGGTGGCAGCAACAATCTCTGCAAGGCTGGCTGACATTTCTCAGTGGATGTCGCGCACCACCTCGAGCTCAGTCTGGACGAGACTGAGATGCTTTTGCTCCCAGTTTTTTTCTTCAGTTTAACTTACCAGTTTTATCTGCTTTCAAACAGGCGGCTCAATGTGAATTTGATGCAATTTCGCAAAAAAAAAAAAGGTCCCTCAAATGTTCCAATGTCTCTTCTTCAGTGTCTCTTCTCCAACTAACGGTGTGTTGGTTTCTAATAAGTAACTGACCAGATGACAAGTTCTCAACATCAAAGGACACGTGACATCATCAAAGGACATCAGTTCCTTGCCAAAATTCTGGTCCAATGTTGAAGATTCTAAAACAATGTGTAAAATGGACAATCACTTGACTGACAAATTGTTAATGTTTGTTTTATGCACTTTAGCACTTTAAGTATTTCGACATATACTTAAAGCTATAGTTGTTGTCAGGTTTATTACATGAATCACACACACACACATGATTAAATACAAAATATGATTACACATATGAGGCCATGACTCATGACGATGCACTTACCTTTGACTCTGTCGATGCCTTCAAAAAGAAGCTCAAAACTTATTTATGTGTACAAGTACTTATTATGTAGTTTGTTCATTGTTTAATTTTTACAATCTGTGCTTTTGTGAAGCACTTTGTGACTTGCTCGGTGAAAGGTGCTATATTACATGAATATTACTTTCTACTTACTTACACACTTGTTAACATTATGTATTCCCTATCCCCCAACCCTTACCCCGAGTATCACAACTTACCAAAACCTGAAACTTCAAACCAATTCTTAACCCTTAAATAGTCCTTAAAAGTTGACGATCAGCCAAAATGTTCTCATATTCCAAAAATGTGTGAATGACAAAGGCTTTGTTCAGACTGCAAGCAAATTGCCAACCTGTCTTCATGGATGCAGCAATAGGCATCTGAAATTACGTTTGCCGTCTATCGTCACTCTGGGTAAGACAACGTTGTTGTGTTTCGAGTGGTGCAAATGATTCTTCCAATTAACTCAGAAATCAGCAGCCAGAGTAACGGGGCTGATACGATTGGAATCGCATCACAAACCACCTACAATGTGGTTTGAATCCTTTTTGCAAAATGTTTTTTTTTTTTTTTTTGCTGTCCAGACTTTCTTAAGTGAGTATGAGGTGTGGTCCACTGAGACGGGTGTGACTCTTTCACAACAAGAAATCCAAACAAAAAAAATGTGTGTAATCTGAGTTCTCATTCAACCTCATTATCATTTTTTACATAGAAGTTTCAGAAGACCCAGATATCTGAAGCAGGAGCAGTTTATTGATGCTTGATGCATCAAGGAGAAAAAACTAAAAGTGTCCATATTACAGGCTTGTCTCAATGTAACAGACAGTTTTCAATTTGATTTTTTTAAAAATTGATATACAATCTCAAATCCACGACAGAGGGGCTTTGACTGAATCCACTTTGAAATCTCTCATTTGACCTAAGCCAAATTCATCCCATCATTTACACATGAGGTCCTGCTGCCACAAGATGGAGATCTTATCCACAAAATAACACAGACTCTCTGACTGCTACAGAGAAATCTTCCACTGTTCCCATTTACATTAACTGTAGCCGAGGTTGGCTCAGCATGAAATGGACCTGCAACAGCCTGTTTAACCTCAAACTCATTGTTTCTTCTCACATTTAATGAGCTGTAGTTCAACAATGTATCGATATCTTGATATGATAACCTACATTCAGTGTTGTATGTTGTTTGTAAATATGGAAAATAACAACTTAAATGTGTGTTATTCGTCACAATATTGTGTTTGTTCATTTTTTTAAGATGTGAAATTTTTTTTATTGCTAAATGCAAGTTAACTTTTTTTTTTTTTGCCACTGTGCGTCAGTGGCAAAACAAAAATTGGTTTGATTTCATTACTGACAATGAATATGAGCAAAGTAGAGCGTTGTCTAGAAATCACATGAACTCCTGCAGGTCACTATAGGTGGTTTAAAGTTCAGTATAAAGACAGATTTATACAGGTCAGGTCGTGTTATTTAATTATTAAATGATCTAATAACAATTATAAGATCAACTGCCACCACATTTTGTGTGTAAGTAAATCCTACATATTTGATAGGAGATAGGAAACACAGGGGCATATGTAATATAGAAAAAATGTTAATGGTGTGGCAATTAGGTTTTCAGATACAGAAATTTCAATAATATTTAGTTGTGGAACTAGAGTCACTGTTAGTGTTGAGTCAATAGTAACGCCCAGACAAAAATGAACAACCAAACATTGTTTACTGGTATTTTTGCGAGTTTGATACAAATTAAGTTTACACTGGTAGTTACTGTCTCAAGGAAAGAGCCATATCCTCAGATTGACAGAGGAGAGGAACATAGGTGTGTAGCCGAGCTAACCAGAAGGCCAAAATTACCTTGCAGAAACTTTTTAAAATGATGCATCAATTCAAATACATCCACTGGCAAACTTTGATATGCTAAGTGAATGGGATATTTGGAGGTGGCTATGCCAGTAGTATTGAATCGTATCACATTACCCTCTGACAACGGGGCTGCCCTGGGTAAACTTTGCATTTGTTACCATGGCAATGCACACAAGTTTTACTGACGTAATGTACTTGCTATCTGTTAAATTCAGTTCCATTTTGTGGCCAATGAACAGGACACGTGCAAGAACACAATAAGCAGTTAAAGTTGGGTTATGTTTAAGTTGAAGACAGAGGCTGCGGCTGGAAGTTGAGCAGGGGGTGAGGTGAGGTGGTTGGAGATGGTGGTTAGGGGCAGGCGAGACGATGAGATGGCAGAGCAGGTCAGGCATTCCAAACAGTCAAGAAGAGGTGTAGAGAGCTGGACGTGGCACACGACTGGACTGAAACTGCCTCAACTACTGCAGCTGCTTGTGGCGTTATGAGGTGGTGAGATGTAGGTGTGCATGTGAATTGGGACAAACACACAGTCAGGCAGAGAGACGACCCGGGGACAGACAAGACACTCCAGGGAGGGGAAACAACAAAGACACAGAAGGACAGAAAGGTGGCAGTTACCTAAACATAACAAGAGATTTTGTACCCCTTACCACAACCAATTCATCACAAGATTCTATTATAGAGACAAAAACACATTATCTGGATCAAAGGCGCCTCAGTCAAACTTATTATATAGATTACAGTTTGTTAATTTTAACTCTTTCATACCTACAAAAATTTAATCGTGGAGTTCCACAGGGCTTTGTGGTGGGACCGATACTTTTCACTTTATATATGCTTGCCTTAAGCGTTATTATCAAAAAGCACCACATACATTGCCATTGTTACGCAGATGACACCCAACTGTATTTATCTATAAAGCCAGATTTAATTAATCAGATAGGACAAACTTAAGGATTGTCTTTAAGACATAAAGGCCTGGATGACCTGTAATTTTCTAACTTCTAAATTCAGACAAAACTGAGGTCATTGTACTCTGCCACCTCATAGAAACATTATCTGAGCATATAGTTACCTTGGATGGCATAACTTTGGCCTCCAGCTCTACTTTGACTCATACATAAAACAAGTCTCTAGGACAGCTTTTTTCACCTGTGCAATATTAAGTAAATTTTAAACATCCTATCTCAAAAGGATGCTGAAAAACGAGTCCATGCATTTGTTACCTCTAGACTGGACGACTGTAATTCATTGCAGCACGAGTTCTGACAGGAACTAGAACAAGAGATCATATTTTTTCCTTTGTTAGCATGTACAGTGCCTTGAGATGATCTATGGTGTGATTTGACTTAAATTTGATTCGCTTTCCCGAAATGGCCTCACTCTGTAAAGTCTTTATCTCAAACTGGTCCTCGAAGAGATAGAACAACAGTATGTCTATATGTGTGTGTGTGTGTGTGTGTGTTTGTGTGTGTGCGGCAGAGAGAGAGAGAGAGTAGAAAAGACAGATAACTAGTCTTTGTAGTGAAAATGCTGAGTTAATTTTGTTTTTGAATTCATAATAAGGTCAGTTTCATCCACAAAGGTCAGCGCAAGTCTCATTATGCAGCACAATAGTCACTTTAGTCAGACATCAAAGGGAAGCTCTGCTATCGCTGCCGCTACTGAGTCTTCATGCGGCTGTGTTTGTGCTTCATCAAAACATTCAGGTTAAGGTCTGTGCAGAGAGAGGGAGAGAGAGATTGGGAAAGAGAGTGGTTTTGACAAGACTAATTGATTTTAAAATCCCTTTGAAGCCAGGAGTCTGTGAAGCACGAAATAGCCCAGTGGTTTATTTATTTTACTCATGCTTGGCTTTAGTGCATTCTGTCAATCCACTCTATTAAAGCCCCTTTTCCTTTCTATTATCGCACGCGTAAACGGCTGCTCAAAGCGCCTTTCGTCTTTTTCTCCATTAGCCTTGGCTGAAACATGGTATTGTGTTATAATCCAACCCGCCTCACATGTTTAAAATGTATCTCAGATTCCCAAAACATGTCATATTAATGAAAAAACAACAACTAAGCCTGATATTCTTGGTTGCCTCCGTCCAAGGACAGTGCTATTGTGGCACATATAGTCTCTTAATATTAAAGTGGGTATTAGCCAAATATGATTATATATAAAAAAAATGTTTAAATATTATTATTGTATCTAAAAAAATAACTTTTTGGGGGGTCATTTTTCCCTCTTACTTCATTCAAACCAAATTCTGCAAGTGGATTCAGGGGTCAAGATTTGAACCTCACATGGTTAAAATTATATTTTCATTTTCCTTAAAAAAATGTATTATCTACAGATGATTTATTATCCTTATTTCCAATATATATCATTTGTTGAATTTTAATGTGTGGAAATAGACAAAACCAAACCCTGGTGTTTCCTGTTGAAAAAGGACTAAATGTACATTCAGAGAAAAAACTAATTGCAACATCCTGGGCTCAGGTATTGTTGGAAACCATGCTGTTCATCTCTTTCTATTCTTTCTCTCTACAATACTAACTAATGGAGAAAAACACTTAGTAAGACATGAGTTATGTAAGCATCAGCAGCAAAAGGATTATGTTTTACAGTTTTTAAAATGATAATAATACTTTGCAGTGTTTTCTTCTTTCAACACATTTAAAGTCGACAGGTAGGCGGGTCAAAAAGGAAAAAAAAAAAGACCCTCCTTTGAATGCTCTGCTCAGAATACGTTTAAAAAATTTTAAAAAACATGGTCTTTTCCATTTGTTTGGCAGAGAGATGAGCCAGGAGGCAGAAGGAGGCCAGCTCAGCATCCAGCTCAGAGATGTGTGTGTACAGCTGCCAGAGACAACACGATGGCGGCCGCTTGCCGGCAAACAGCCAAGACGGGATGCAAAAAACGGCTTTTCCCTACTTTTAAAATCACACATGCAGGTACAGTGCACTGTGTCTGACTATGCAGACACACACTCACCAGCATACTGTACACACACCTCTCCGCATACAGTACACATGCCCAGGACGGCCTGCTCGTCACTCGTGCCCTTTGATGGCTCGATATCTGAGGTGTCAGCGCCGTGGACTGCGCTGAATTATTTCACAGCAACGGGTCATATAATACAATGAGGTGTTTGAATGGACACATTCAAGATGCACAAGCGCCTCCGGTATATGACAGTATCAGAAAGCACCACATACAGTTCCATTGCTACGCAGATGATACCCAGCTGTATTTATCAACAAAGCCAAATGAAACTGATCAGGTAGACAAACTTCAGGACTGCCTTAAAGACATAAAAGGCCTGGATGACCTGTCACTTTTTACTTCTAAATTCGGACAAAACCGAAGCCGAAACCGAAAATCTTGTGGCCCTAAACACCTCAGAGAAACATTATCTGAGCATATAGTTACCTTGGATGGCATAATTCTGGCCTCCAGCTCTACTGTGACTAACCTTGGAGTTATCTTTGACTCAAACACAAGACAAGTCTCTAGGACAGCCTTCTTCCACCTGCGCAATATAAGGAACATTAGAATCAATCCCATCTCAAAAGGATGCGGAAAAACCAGTCCATGCATATTTAACCCATGGTTACTTTGAGCAGTTTTCGGGGATAAAAAATGTTCCTTAATGTTCCTAGGTTAGACTTAAAACCTTCCTCTTTGATGAAGCTTATAGTTAGAGCTGCTCAGGTTGTTTACTGATCCATCTCTTAGTTAATAATAATAACAATAATACATTTCATTTATAGTTATTCTTCTATAGGCTGAGACTGCTAGTATTATTATTACCCTGTATTTATCATCCGCATCAAATTTATATAATAACAACAACAACAATAATAATAATACTTATAATAACACACACACACACACACACACACACACACACAAAAATCAAGGGCAAATTAGGGTTAATTGTCTTGCCCGAGTACACTTTGGCAGGACAGGAAATTTGTCACTGAGACTCGACTACATGACGTTGGTCTTTTCAAGATTTGTATGTGATATTTACACCTAGCTGGAATGTACGTGTGTGTGTGTGTGTGTGTGTGTGTGTGTGTGTAAACCCAATTTAGCACATTCGGAAATTGCCAATGAAACAACCAGTTGCCCACATATTTACACGTTCAGGTGACATGGAGCGACATTAACATCCAGGGGTCGTGTTTCTGGCAAACCACCTGAATATGAGGCCACATGACTGTAAGGGGAACTGAAGTATCACTGTTCATTATCATTGTTGAAATGAAGAAATGATGAAAACAGCTGCTTTAGATGAAGAGACATTAACCCCTTACTTTACTGAGCTCCGACAAAATGCTCCCTTCAAGTACTTTCCTGGAACAGTTGAAAAAAATCTTGTTTTCAAGGATTGTCAAATTTGTTGTTATGATGATAATACCCGTGACGGCGATACTGTGCCGTTGTAATAATATGGGTCTATTGACTTCACGTCAACTCGAGTCTTCTCAACCGGCTCTTTACAGCAGCCATTTATTGACAATCCAGCTTTTGGGAAGAGACACGGACGACTCCTAAAAACGCCATCTGATCACTATTGGCTTTGATCTAATGGCATTGGGCCGTCGTTAACAATGGATTTCAACTGGCGGCTTGCCATGCAAAAATAAATGGCCATCTGCTGTAGGTAGAGTGGCAGTAAAGAGGAAGTCATCATCACCCACTCCTCTTCTTCTCTTTCAATCCTCCTACTCCTCCTCTCTCTCTCTCCGTCACTCCTGCCTCTGTTCATTCAGAGATTGAGTGATGGATTAAACCAAAATTTTTTAGGTCTGATGAGCAAACATGATGATAACATTGTATTGACGAAGTAGCTACTTTGAGGATCCAGGTTGGTTTTTCTCATACTTGCTATTATTAGTATTATTAGTATCAACTGTGCCTTATATGGCAGTGTGCACGGCCTGTGGTCTACCAAGCTTTTGATGAATGTCATTGCCACTTGTTAGCAGGACCGGTTCATTGTTGGGCATGTATTTTCCTTGGAATTTCTTATACATCTAAAAAAAAAAATTAAAAAAATCTATGGAATATCATGTGACTCATTCTTTATGATTTTTTTGGAAAATTTGATTGAATTGATTGAACTTGGCTAATGTTGGCTTAAAAAACCCAAACATAAATTCACCTCTTTTGCTTTCCCACTGCACTAGCAGAATTATTTGACCTACCCACACACACACACACACACACACACACACACACACACGTCTCTGTCTCTTTTCCGTCTCTCTTCCTATCTGTGCGAAGGCTCGATAATGACACTTCCAGATGGCTTGCCTGCTTTATGTGTGTGCCCGTGTGTGTGTGTGTGTGCGTGTGCTGGCTGGGTTTGAAAAGGATCTTTCGTCTTCCTCCTCCTCTTCCTCCTCCTCCTCCTCCGACAATTGAATCAGTCCAGTCAGCACAGCTGTCTATCTGCTGCCTCTCTTCCCCAGCACGTCTCGATTAATCCCGACATCATTGCTGCACAACTCTGGCCCGTGCTCTCCTTCCGCGGCCCCATTCATTCTCTCTTCTTTTAAAACCGTCCGTCTTTTGCACTGTTCTCTTCCTCTCCGTCCTTTTATACGGTGCCGCTCTGCCGCCGTTTCTACTTTCACGCTGATCCCTCTTCTTCCTCCTCCCACGCCCTCTTGCCGACTCCCCTGCCTCCTAATCTCCACCCTTCTGCTCCATCGTTGTTTTCTCTCTCCCAGCTTCTTCCTCCTTTCCCCCCCCTGTTTACCTCTTTGTTTTCTCCGCTCTCCATCGCTGCGTAACAGACAGTGACATGTTTGGCAGTTCCTCTGCTCTCTCCTCTCATAAGGAATTAGTATCCTGACCCAGTTCCACATGCAGCTGCTGCCACATCCACATGGCTGTGGAATAACAGTGTGTCACTAACTGCCGCAGAGGAAAAAATGTGCAAAACGGCCCTGACAAACTATCTGGAGATGTTTGAAAGGGGATGACGGCTTTGTTCTGATGTGTACTAACCAATGGTCTTGGCGATGCTTCTAGACTACGACGCCTTAAAAAAAGTAAGACAACATTGAAGTGACCATCCCTCTGTGCCTCCGTCTCCAGCCTTACTGTTCCTAAGAGCAACGGGACAGGGGCGCAAGCTTGCCCCGCTGATGTGATCTACCTCATCGTCCCGTTTGGATGGCTGCGGTCATCGTTGACTAATCGCCCCGAGCTGCATCCGCACTTCGCAATGATAAGAAATCCCCGATTCGAGCCATTGAATGTATCTGTTGACAATGTACCGCCGGCCTTTTAAAAAAAGGCAAACTTCCGAACAAGATAATCGAATTGTTCTTGTAGTGAAATTACCTTATATAGACATATTTGTATGGATACATCAACTTACTTACATCCTTTATTCCAGTGAATAAATGCAATGCAGTGACTGATTAATATCACCTATCTATTTTTAAATATGACCCCAAAAATTGTTTGGAAATGTGAAATTCAAACTAAAGCAGCCGTCAACACCATGTTAATTCTTGCCAGTAGAAGTCAAATATGACTTGGCAGCGTGACGTGCAACAGGGACCGGTGCCATGATCTGTGGATGCCACATTTCTCTGGGCTCTGTGACATTGCAGAAGTTGCGGCTCACGGAGTTTCACACGCCGCTTCCACTGCTGTTCCCACGCCACCGCTTTCATGTCAAGCTTCATGCGGCGCATAGTTTCATCCACCCGTTTCAGAACCCACTCGCAGCTGAGACGTCTGCAGCGCTCCTGAGTTTAAAAATTCATTTCAAAAGTATAAACTGTGTATCGACAACATCATTTTTTAAGAGCTCAGTGGAGGTGAGGCCAGTGGCACCAGCGTCAACTCTGACAGTTCTGAAGGGAAACTTCACACATTCTGATTGAGCAGTGAAAACAAAGTGGACTAGCATCTTTTTATTTGAAGGAGTGATGGGAGCTTGTTCAGGTGAGTGGCACCCGACAGGAGGGAGCACTGTTTGACAAGTTTGTCGAGCGGGAGAAATGAAATACACGCGAACCAATTATTTGAATCGACAATCACATAGTTCATGTTTTTTTATCCGGGAAAAGCTGCTTGTTGCTTCAAAGGGTCACGTCACCATGATGATAATGTGGATATAATAACCTTTTATTGATGTACTGTATACCTGTTGAGGTTTGACTGTCGTCCTGTCATTTTAGAAATATTTCTTCATGGGAATAGTTCCTGCTTTTCTCAGACAATGGATTTCTCGCCATTGTTTTAGAGGCAGGAAAAATATTTTTGAAAGGACACTATCAACCATACAGACCCAATTAACCCCTTGTTTTTAACATTTTCTCTTACCACTTTCAATAAATCAGTGTTGTCATGTCGTCATATATGACTATTTTATGGTGGGGAGCTTGATGTTATAATACATGCAGTGGCAGCGGAGGGAAATCTCTTGCATACAGTCATTTCAGCACGCTATCCTGGGGGTTTGATTTAGGATTGGTTTTGTTTGGCACACTTCTATTGAGCTTCAATTAAGTGCAGCATCATCAAAAATTCCCGTTAAAAAAATATTAAGAAATTGTTTCCTGCATTCATATAAATAATGCTAGGTACAGAGCTAAATTAACAGAATTCATCCTCTTCACTGCTATGTGGTGTTTTCGAGATTGTCATTCATATTTTAACTTTAATCCTCCTGTCATTTCATCATCCTCTTGCAGATACAAATACGTGTCATGCCACAATTAATTACAACTGACACAGTGTATTTATTGAATTTAATAAATAAATTGTTTTGCCTGCTAATATGATGGCAAAGATGTAAAGCATTGATTTGAGTGATAAGCATTTAAAGTAATGGCTAATTTGGGTACCACATAAGGTTCCTTGTGTCTATCGCTGTCCATCTGTGCATCTAGTACCATATACATTGTTTTAATTTTAGCATGAGGGCTACTATCTCAGCTCCACATCCTAAAGTATTGGCATTCAACGATTCAGATGGAAGATTAATAAGAGTGTCACTTGAAGAGCTGCTGACCAATCGGAATGTAACCACATAACACCTGACAACATGACAGCTTTGTGTCAGAACAGAAAGAGAAAATTTCAGAAAAAAAATTAACTTTGACATTAAGTAGTGCTAAAGAATAGTTTATCATGAGTGGGCCCAGGTGGTGGCACACCAAGATCCGGGAAGTGGAATTCACCTCCCTACCATGGATGCAAACAATGGCGGATTTAAAATGCTTAAAAAACAATGTTTCCTGAGGAACCAAATTAATTTAACGATAGATAATTAATGAGGCTATGTATTTCAATACATATGCATTTGGAACACAAGCATATACATGCTAAACATCTCAAGTTACTGCAGAATTCTTTTCCCAGGAAAAGGGAGTACATTTGGTGGTAATTGCTTGAAAATACCACAATCACAAATTTAACTCTATTATCTATAAGATGTATCAAAACGATTTTTGCCTTTGCATCTTTTTCTCTGTCTCTCTCCTCGCCATTCTGCAGGGGACATGCGGTTCTCAGTGTGGTTAGTGCTGGGAAATCTTTTGGACAACACAGACTGTGGAGAGCTGTCCTGATGTCTGTAAATGCACCAAGATATCTAGTCCAGAAAAGTCAGAGGTCAACTGTCACAAGAAGGGTCTTCTTCATTTCCCCTCCGATCTGCCCCCTGATGCTTGGATCCTCAAACTTGGTGGGTGCCTTGTTTTTAATAAAATTAACCACAAGATTGTTCTGATGTTGAAGATTTGATTTGACATCTAAGTAAACATGAGGATTGAGGGTCATGAGTGCATCAGTAACCAACTTCCACACTGGTGTTCAAAGGTGAGAATCGTATCACAGACCTTGAGGCCGATGCTCTGCGATCAATTCCAAAGATTGAGAGTGTCCACTTGGAACGAAACGCCATTGAGTCCATCCACCCTCAGGCCTTCTCTGGTGCAAGGCAGCTGATGCTTCTCAATCTTTACAGGAACCACATCACCACTCTTCCACCAAGGGGATTCCAGGTAAAGGATTGGGAGATCAATAGATTTGATGTACCGCAATGACATTGCAATAATCTGACCACAGTGTCCCTTTGCCTTGTCAGGACCTCCTGAATCTTCGCTTCCTTATGCTGGGACAGAACCAGATTGGCATCCTCAAAGCTGAGATGTTTGCCGGCATGAAGAACCTGTCAGATCTTGATCTTCCTCTCAATGCGCTGACCTTTCTCCCATCTAACGCCTTCAAGCCTCTCACAGCCCTCAAAGTTCTCGACCTCTCCATGAATCTCATTCAGAAGATGTCTCCCAAGGCCTTCACTGGCCTCCGACAGCTCATGTTTCTCAACTTGGATAATAACAGGTCATAACAACACTTGTCCTTTCTTGTGGCTGTACTACAATTCAAAAAGCAGACTGACTTTCTACTGCGGGTATATTAAATGAGAATTTGATTTCTCAACCATGCGTTGTTAGGTCAGAGTCAATGATGTGTTCCCCAATAGAGAACAGGTCAGAAAGTGATGATGCTCCTCATAGCTTTAAACCGAGGAAGTAAAAATCTAAACTAGGTAAACATTTTTGACATTTTAGATAGAAACTATATTAACTCTTAAAGAGAATTTAATGCCTATATTAAACATTGACCTTAGCAGTCTTTGGAGTACATGATAAAAAGGAATCTTGAAGGGTTCACTTCATTACTCTTGTGGTAGCCATTCTTTGTATTCCTACTTTCAAATCTACATTCTTTTTTATTAAAAAGCCCTTTTTAAATGGCAAAATGTGGTAACACTTTACTTTACCCCCCTCCCCCTATTTAGGATTAAAGAGCACTTCAACAGATTATTTATATTATACTAAAATATAGTAGTAAGCAGATTTGTTAGATTTTTTCCTGTTTTGCTAGTGTACGCTACACAAGGGCAAGTGATAATGTAGTAATTCAGGCAGACATGATCAAAATGTAAAACATCTCCGAAGAACAAAGAATACAGGCTTATTATATAGGATTGCCTTCAGGTTGATGTATCAGAATAGTACACATCGACATGTATTGCTCTTTACAACGATAGAAGTGTAACAGCAAAAGATAACACAAGCCCTTGGCTAAAATCGCCTATGATATACCATGCAATGCTTCCGAGAAACAAGAAGTATTAGAGGTATGCTATGGGGAAACAATAAGGAAAGCCCCATTTTACTGGATTGGTTCCTTCAATATGTGACCTAGTAAAACCCTGGCTGTCACAATCTGTTCATGCAACATTGTCATCGGTACACTGCGGTTTTAAGATGGGACTACTTCTTGTATCATTTAAAAAAACACCATAGGGACAAACATAGGGATAAAAAATGTCTTGTCTTACCATAGAGGTTGATGAACATTTTTTGATTGTCCACCCCAATCCAGTCTGAGGACCATTCCTCCTGGAGCGTTCAGGCCGCTGCAATCTCTGGAGATGCTGGTCCTAGATAACAACCTTTTGTCTTCACTGAGCCCGTTGGCTTTGGACGGCCTGGATAAGTTGCAGGTAATACAGTGTGTTGTGATGGTTTAGAATGGGTTTTCGCACACAGACAGATGAGAAAGTGAGATAGAATCATTCTCTTCTCTTGGTTAGTCCTCATATGTTTCTCTTATACTGCTGCAATGGAAAAGTAATTACATTCCTTTTTAAGGTGCAGAACAATTAGGTGACCTTCTCTGTTAAACAGTTTGACAACCACTAAGCAAACTCTATAGTTACAAATTTTCTCATTTAGGTCGCACTGCACAAAACTTTCTGTCTACATTCGTCCTCTAAACATAAATAAATGTGCTGACTATTGAACCAGGAACTCTACCTGAGGAAGAACAATCTGGATCATCTTCCACCTGATGTGTTCGGGAACATGCCCAAGCTTTCTCAGCTGGCTCTCAGTGGAAACCGCCTGAAGACAGTGGATGGAAACATGTTCACCCAGATGCTTAGTAAGGCCTAATGCTAGCAGGTGGCCTTTTCACCACCCCATTTTCACAGGAGCAAAGGAGTGATTAATTATTGTATAGGTAGAAAGGACTGCATCATTTGCTGATGCCAGCATAATTCATTTTAAGTAACAATCTTTCCCTGACTCCTCTCAGACCTGAAGAAGCTGGACATCCACGACAACCCGTGGCAGTGTGACTGTAACCTGAGCTCCTTGGTGCAGTGGATGGGACAGACTAAGGCCACCCTGTCTCCTGGGACCGCCCCGAGATGCTTGAGTCCTCCGGAACTCCAACACAAGAGCCTCAGCAGCCTCAAAGACGGCAAACTGCTCTGCGATGCCTAACACCAGAAAAACCTTGATGAAGATCATGACCTGGACTCTGACATATCGAGGTTCAGATGATCTATTATTCTACTGATTTTTATGCTCTAGCCTAGCATTTGTAGTGTGGCCCTGTTTCTAACTCTCTACAAATTTTGGCTTTACCACCATGTATTTTTGAGTTTAAACCCAACCCCATACAGGAGCATGAAACTCTCTTCTGCAGTAAAAGCAGGAAAAGCACAAAACCAGCAGTATTTAACTCTAACTCTAACCCTAACCCTATTACCTGAGTAGAAAGGCTGCGTATCATCACTGTGTTTTCCATAAGCAAAGTACAAGTGCTGTCCTTTATCTGCAAATTCAACACTGACATTAAAGCTCATGTGTGATATTCATTGCCACTAGATGTCGCACTAGCACTAGAATCACGGGCCAAAACAAAAGCTTTGTCGGGCCATACCTCTCGCCTCCCTTTATGTTCTCAGCCAAGTGTTGTCTATACAGTGGGCGTATACAGTGGGCGCTGCAAAGACCTGTAAGAACAGCCCCTGAACACACAACCAGAAGCACAACTGCACAGAGTTACTCTGTGTACAGGAGAGAAAACAAAAATCGAATCCAACCAGCTGCCGTGCCGGGCAGACTGGTTGAAGTGATCCGTAGCATCTCATCCACAGTTAATGCTCCTGAGTCCTGTCAGTGTCTGAACCTCCATGTTTTGGTCGAAAGAAAATGATTTGTAGCCGTTACTAGTTTAGCAGCACTGTGGTGTGCAGGTGTTGGTGTTTTTGTAGTGTTCGTGTGCCCAGAAAGTTGTCTCAGAGCCGAAAGGATACAATCTTCCTTTATAAATGTGGGGAAGGGCCGGCACACACACACGCACATGCGCGCGCACACACACACACACACACACACACACACACACACACACACACACAGTTTCTCTGCTCATTACTCTCCAGTATTTTTATGTTGTTGGCTGCTATATTAATGTATAAAATCTTGTATGATCTTTAATATCATAGTCTCATAATTCTTGCCATGTTAAAGCTGTGCTTGATTGGAAAGTGAAGGATTACATGCAGTAGGATCATATTAATTACTGCAAGAAGGCAGCACAGCGAAAATGTAAAAATTAGGATAGCTCCAGATAATATGATTTCATTGAAATTGTAATCTCTGAATTACAGCAAATTAAGCCCAGAATCCAGCCTGATGCTGCAAAGAAGCCCAGAAGCAGTATACCACAACGCCAAACGTATGTGGACATGTGAACAATAAACCCATACATGACTTCCAACAATCTCATTCCAAAACCATGGGCAATAATCTGCACCTATACCAGCCTCCACTCCACTGGTTTCAGACTGTCCACCAGGTTTTGGGACCGAGCTGCACAGACATGCGTCAAGACCACAAGTAAGAGTCCAGCACTGATTGGCTCCCAGTCGCCATTCCAGCTCGTCCTAGAGGTGTTGGATGGGTTTTATGTCAAGGCTCTGTGCAGGCCGGTCAAGTTCTTCCAAAAAATAGGGGAAACCTTGCATTAAAGAACTGTCTTTGTGCATGGGGCCATGGCAGGTTGAAATAATAAAATAGTTGGAATAACTTACTTTGTCCTGCACAAAAAGGACTTACCAAGAGATAAACAACCTATCCTGCAGTGTCTGCTGCCACTGTACATATTCTCACTTCCAGTACACCTGCACTACGCTTCACACTATGATATGCAGTTACTGTACTGCAACCTCCTCCAAAAGCCTCTGTCAGACACACACTCTTCAGGTTGGGTAACTCAAAACCACAGGAGGGAAATAGACAGTAACAGCCAGAGACAGTGACAATTGGAACACTTTGTGGAAGAAAAGAGGGATGTGGAGGCAGAGATGGAGAGAAAAGTTGGAACAGCATAGTGTGTGTGTGGGGGGGGGGGGGGGGGGGGGGGGGGGGGGGGGAGTGCTGCTGGGGCTAAGATGGGAGACGGGGGATGGCAGAGCATGATAATCAAAACCTTTTGTACTCTCCAATCGACCTCCTCAGACAATGACTTTGACATGGAAGCGGCAAATGTCTCCCATTCCGCCGAGGGGGATAATCGCCATAATTTCCACCTGCATCAAACCTTTATTATAGGAAAGCGCCAAAGAACAATGTAATAGCTAGGCTTTGTTCTGAGCTGCGGCTTTTTTCCACCTCCTCTGATGGCTCCAGAACATTATACAGTTATGTTAAATAGATATTTATCTTTCCCCTCCAATGTTCTTTAACATTATAAAATGGAAACATTTCATGCCCATCAGTATTCATGATTTTTTAGATTGCAGTGTTTAACGTGGACCAATGCGTCTGAAAAAACATTGTGATGCATGGACATGTCAAACGACTAAAAACACAATCACTACCATTAAGACATGTTTCTGTGGCCTGGCTCTTTGAAATCCATCATGCATAAATTATAGAATCATGACTGTGTGCTTAGGGACTGTGTATACTACAAGCATGCTGTCTGTTTAAAAAAAAAAAATTTAGGCTGATTTGTTTTGTTAGGATTTAATGGAACCTAGGCAAATAAACACTCTCAGTAGATAAAGGCTGTATACCATTTTTTATGTCTCATGATTAAGTTACATAGATACGGGGTGTGTTGTCCCTTGAGAAACATGAATGTGTTGATGCACTGGCAGATATATTTACTGTATGGAGGCACGTATTACATCATTAGAGGCATTCCATGCAGTCTTATTTCAAAGGATCTTCTCAGAGTGCCGACAGGCTGCTGCTGAGCACTTAGCCCTGAGAATTGTGGGTCTCCTCTTAAAGGGAACCTTCAAGTGATGTGAGACGAACACTGAATTCTGTTAGATAACCAGCTGGAATATATTATGTTTTGGACTCAACAACTGTACTACTCAATATTAGTAGCTGGACTAGTGATGGAAATAATGGTTCCTTGAAAGGAGCCTGATCTTATGGCTCCGTTATGGTCTTTTTTACATTTTTATTTTAATTTTATGAATAATTTAAAGGCCCTACTGGGTTCTACATTGGTTCAAAAGGACGGCTCATCGTTCCTTTTGGGTTCAGCAAGATATGAAGATAACTTATGTATTAGAATAACAGATTCAAATTTAGAAAACCAATATAATTTCAATGATGGACCGTTATAAAACTTTATGAATGCATTATAATGCCCTACGAATGCTTTCATAATGCACTATAGATATGGGCTTCATAGAGAGTGTTCCCGAAAAGTCTTTCCAATCCTTTTTGTAGGTAAATATTTAATACAAATATCCTACATTACTCTTTAATCAACACTTTGAACAGGAACTATACTTATCCAACACCCACTTAATACGAATGGCAAATTTACGCTCATTTTTGAGGGCGTAAGGTTATTTCTGCGCTCTGAGATAATTTGTCCCGTTTTGGAGAATATCCTCTCAGATGGGAGTGATGTGGCCACAATGCAAAGCCTGTCCTTCATGAGCCTGTTGAGCCTGGGGTACACGGTGGCCCGACTTTACCACCACTTGAGAAGGTCTGAGGATTTTGCGGAGAGAGGCTCCTCGAGGAAAGACCACACCTCGATGATGCCATCAGCTGTTGGATTCAGCTTTGACACGGCACCTGCTGCCCGCTCATGAAGATGAACTGCCTGCTCCTTCCTCTTGACCAGTTTGCTGGCTGGGTTCGCTGCTGAGGGTGACCCTTACTGCTGCAGATACCAATCTTTGGAAAGCTTCATTTGCATCCCCGAATGTCACCTTTTAAAATCTTGGGTCAACATATGCAAGGATGTGGTTGTATTCCATTCTGTGCAAACAAAGTTTTAACCAAATTCAAAGCTTCTGGTGGTTTTGGACTCCATTGGTAGTTGGCTGTGACTTTCTGCAGTCCCTTGGCCAGCAATATTACTTTTGAGGCAGTCACATAGCTATTGAGGGAAAAAAAGGTATTGTTATACATAGTAAGACAACTAGTATTATCAATGATGGTACAATACTACACTGTTATCTTAATATTACATAATACAAATAGCACAGTGTTCACGTCATTTTGTGTACAGCTGACCAATTTTCAAAATGAAATAACATACTGTACCTTTCTGCACTGACCTCCTCTGGTACCTCTTGAAAAGGTTTTCAGGACAATGTGCACTTCCGGCAGTATGGTCCATTCTTCTTTTGACAAAGGGGTTATGGCTGCATTCATCACAACAGCCAGGGTGGAGATGATGGCATCCTTGCACCGCAGAAAACTCTTCAACATTTCATACGTTGAATTCCATCCTGTGATGCAATCTTGTTTGGGTCGCAACTCTGCCATTCCCATTTGCCTCTGAGTGGACCTCCAATTTTTCAGCACCTAAGTGCTTCTGTGGAAGTATTCCACTGCCTCGTTGACTTCATTAAAGATGGTCTTTAGGCCTTTAAGGCCATCCCAATTGACCCACATTGAGAGTATGCGCCAGGCAATGAAGGTGGGCCCATTTTGCCAATTGCATCGCTTTAGTAATGTTCGCAGCCTTGTCTGTGATGCAACAAACTACTTTCTCCTCCACCTTGCAATCTTTTGCAATACCAATTTGGTTCTCCGCTAGGTTGTCTGCTGTGTGCCTGTTCGATAAATTCAAAGCAGCCAAGTAGGCAGAAGGATACTTTAGACACCCTTTCCTTGATTGATGCCGCTTCCCTCTGATAAATGTTAGAAACAGTCTGGGTTAGAAACTATCTTCCTTGATGGTAAATTGTGGGAGGGATTGAGAGCACTGCTGAATCTCTTGAAGCCTTTGTCTTCCATTATTCTGAAAGGTTGGACGTCAGCAGCAATCATTTTAGCTAGCTCTTCATATATCTTCCCCTGCCTCGATGGGTTTATGACCGGTGCTGCATAATCATGGAGTGATGTCTGTCGAGTTTTAGGTTTTGTACCTTCATGGGAGCCTGGCAATGATGTAGTCCTGGTGTTAAATGCATTGGTTTCATCGGTGACGGTGGATGATTGACTTGAAGATTCAGATGAAACACTGGCACTGTCGTCATCTTCTTCATTACCGGTATGAAGAATATACCCGTGTGTTGGAGTTTCTCCACTGGCCGTTGCTCTTTCAAAATGCATCGCCGTGTTTGTATTGCATCATCAGGGGTGCTTTCAAAGGTTCGACATTGTGTTGGCCACAAATAAATCAATGGATGTGAAACTCTTTGTGTAAAAATATTTTTGGTTCATTATGAAACTGTGCGGGGTGGTGTAGATCCCAATAAAAAGTTTGAGTTGAATTCTTGTCAGGTCAGTGGATACTGACCTTGCACATTAACCTTAAATGTGGCAAGAGGTCAAATAATTAACAAAACAACAGCAACAAAAATCCCATTATGTTGCTTACATTGAATTCTTTTTTCTATTGTAGAGAATCCCCAAATGGTGAACAGAATTACATATTTGCTGCTTATGTCTCACTATCAATTAATCATTTGTTCCAGTTAAACAAGGCACAAGGTGTACAAGTCTCTTCCTGTCTCAGATGCATCATTAACTGAGGATTCATTTCTTTTCTTTCTAACAAGGGAAATGTCTGGTGGTGGAGTGTTCACAGGAGGGGTCTGGACTTGGTGAGACTTCTAAATGCATGGCACAGAGGAGAGACAATAGCAAACCGACAGGGATTCAATTAGATTTCCCTCTTGTAGTCACTTTTGTCAGCAAAATGGGCTTTGTAAGGTTAAAACAGATTCAATTTTATAATGTAAATTATGTTTCAATGTGATATAATGATATAAAAGTGCAGAGTAAAGTATTTAAAGAATATAGATGAAACACACCACACATGAATTCTTTATTATTTGTCTGACTCACACGTATCTGCCAAAAAATAAAAATAAATCTGGTGGTTTGTGTATGTGTGTGTATTGTTTCTGTCCACCGAATATCTTCTCAGCTCCACAGTGGAACTGGGACACTCCCAGGGATGTTTGGAGGCCAGATCTCCTTCGCCTTGACCTGGAAAAAGGATCTAGCAAAGCTTTTTCTCTTTTTTGGAATTAAATTGGACATTTTTACATTTTCTCAATTCAGTTTTTAAAACTTTTATCCGTCCAGCGACGGCCAACTGAGAATGTTCACTTCTCCCCGGGGCTTGGCTTGCAATTCATTCAGTTCATGTTACCGACTGCAAACGTCCACCTTATTATTGAATCCATTTATTTAACCTGAATAGCCTCACTGGGACTGTCTCGCTTAAAGTGCCACTTGAACTGTGGTGTGAGACGACAGGTCAGAACCAACATCTTCAGACCTTGAAGGACCTGATTTTTTAAAAACTGATTTAATTAGTTCCCGTCCCTTTCGTTTGTAAGACCAGTGTCCACTGCTTCTGGACACTCGCTCCTGCAAATTCCCCTGCACACCGAAACTACCATAAACCATTCGTCAGCTGCAGTACGTTAAGCTCAGGTCTTCCCCCCAGTCTCCTCCTGTGGCACAAACGTCACAGCCACACTTAACTTTTTGCCCACTAGTTTTCCAGTCTGCCTGGTTGTTCCAGTCTCACGCTCTGTTTGCCTGAGCTTCAGGTTCATCACCCAACTGTTACAATTTACCTGCTTGGAATCGCAGTTTGTTCTGCCGTCAGCCTGCCCTGCTCTTCCAGTCGCCTGCGACTTTCAAACCTTGTCAGTTTCTCAGTTCTGTGCTTTGAGTCCAGTCATTCAGAAGCCCTTAACACTTGGATACAGGCTCTAGATAATGAATGGATGGATGGATGGATGGCTAGTCACATTCCAGCCCCCAGTCCTCAAATAAGGACAGCAACAGTTACACAATTATTTTTTCTTTTACTCTTTGTCATTTCTGCAGTCATTTGACAGTTGTTATGTAGATGGCTTATGGCTTCACTTGAATTTGCTTGCCACATGGTTCTACTCAACTTTGTCTGGATTCAGCGATCAGAGTACATTTACTCAACTACTGTACTCAAGTATAAGTTTCAGGTACTTGTAATTGGCTGTTGAGTATGTGTAATTTGTAACTTAGTTATACCTCTACTCCACTGGGCAAAATAGTACTTTTTACTTCACTACGTTTACTCTATTTTACAGCTATAATAACTTTACATATTTTGAATTACACAAAAAAAAAACATTATCATAGATTAAAGGACCATCCTTTAACGTCCGTAAGTTTTGCTGGCAATACTTATGTTGTCACTGTTCCATTCAGTTTTACATATTTATAAACCACTTGGATTGAAAGGAAAGAAATCTATTTCCTGAGAGGGGAGAAATTGCTGTTCAAGAAATTACTCTAATTTCAATGTTTATTGTTGAGTACAAAAATCACAGGTAGGTCTACAATACAGTGTACATCTTTCCAACACATGAGGTAGCGTGACAAGGATGTCAGATAAATAATCTTTCTGGCTGCCACATGCTCAACTGACAGTGACAAGCTGTTCACCAGCTAGTCACTAGACTCGACTGTCTGCTGTGTACTGGGCAGGTACAGTCAGTTTTTACAGAGTTTTAGCAGATATATATATATACACACACACACACAGTGGTAGCTGCCTCCTGATGCTGGAACTAAAACATTTCACTAAACTTTTAAACCAAAAAGTAAGCTGAGAGACGTCAAAAGGTCAAACTGGAGTCATTACTTAATATTGAGTGCAACAGCTTTGAAAATTAGCCAATTTAACTTTTGCTAAACGGCAGCCATTGTGGCTGCAAGTGATGCTGAATGGATTGTATCTATATAGCGCTTTTCTATTCTTATTGAACACCCAAAGCACTTTACAGTATAACTCACATTTACCCATTCGCACACCCATTCATACACTGCTGGATGCCTGTTAGATTGTCCTCTTTAAAAAGTTACATAGTATTAATGTGATAAAAAGATCTTGTGCGTATACTTTAATTATAAGAGTGCGACAGTAACTTTTTTTTTTCCAGGCCACGGCAACAGTACACTGTTGTTACATAATGTGTACCGCAACCTGTTCAACTGCTGACAGACTAAGAAACGACGTGTCAGATGTATCACACTGAGCTACAAGTCAGAATGACGAGACGAGCGTGCCTGGGTCAGGGATCGCAGCGCTGTGTGGTTTAGCACAGTCCTGCCGGCTGTGGCACGGTCACAGTCAAACACTGTAGTCTGTGTTTGCATGCAGCTCACAGGATACATGCCTGTGAACATTCTGAACATTCAAAGTTCCAATGATAGACAGTTCATTCACTAATAAAATAAAAACAGGGTATTTGATGGAGTTCTGAAAAGAAAAGGCCTCATTTGAAGAGGAAAATGTATTTAAATTGCAATTTTCAAAGAATACTTTAAATACTGTATATATATCTAATAACATTCTGAGCAGATTAATACCTGTACAAAATACCAGGATGTGAGTTCCTGATATTTCCTGCAAATTGAAATAGAACGTCTCTAGCCTGGGACCCGGACGAATTCTGGGAGCTCATTTCATTTGCTCTGCCAGAATACGTCTGGATCCCCTCCATTGGAAAGTGATTCCCAATCCGCAGAAATCTTGCTGGTCCAATCACAGCCGTTAATCAGATAAAGGGCGGGGTTTAAACCATGATGCAGAGAGAAGCGACTTTTGCAAACAACCAAGATGGCTGCCTCCGATGAACGAGCATTTCAATCCGCTATGTCGTCAGTAAAGGCGGCAACACTTTTTCACAGACATTGGGGAATCATCACCACAGACATCTCTCTGCATGCTCTAGTCTGTTGACATTTTTGCATACGCTGATACACCTGAAAGAATCCTCATTTTTGTAATAAATAATGTGCTGTTGTGATGGAGAGTTTGCCCGAGATAAAATGAATCCAAGGAGAAGAGAGTACTTTAGTCACAGTAGTATTTTCTCATAACACATGAAATATGGTAATATGTAAAACACACATTTGTGTATCGTGTCAGTCAGTCACCGACTCACACACTCTCTACTGTCAGACTCTCGAGGCAGTCAAAATAATTTTCTCTGACAGTTCGCATTTCCCAGAGGATTTGGAGCACATCATCTGTGACAGCTGTAATTCTTGGCTGTTTGACAGATTTTTCTCCCTTGTTCATTTCTCCAGTAAAGACGTTGGGAGGCGCCATGAACTTGTCTGTCGTCGTCGTCATTCATTTATTTCCTCCATGACAATATAACATGTTGCAGCAGCCTTCAGAACCCATATGGCAGGCTAAACTGGACTAATGGAAGGGCAGGCTAAAATACACGATTAATGGACTTCAAACTTACTAGTCAAGCTTCATTCTTACTAAAATGTCTTGCAGGTGGGCCAATGCCGTAATTTGGCCTGATTAAATCCTTAGACTACGGCTATAAAACTGCCAAAAAGTAATAGATCGCCCGTTGGCTTACTTCATATATCTCTGGCAAACCTAATCATCTAGGTTCTTGCCAAGAAAACGGCAGATATCTTTGTGAAGGCTTTGGGAGTTTCTCTGTATGGCTGTGTTCCCACTGCATTCATTCAGAGCAGCAGGATTGCCGGGCCACCCTCGACAATATCGGTTAACTGTTGTAACTGGTGGGCTAAATGGGCTAAAAATGACAGCATGCAGGAACTAAAAGAGAACATGATGTACAATTTGAATCAATCGAAACGAGAGAGTAACCCACATCTCTCTGAAAGAAACAAGTGCTATGCTTATTCTTGCAGCACTCTAAATATATAGATGAAGTGGGGGTGGTAAGATTGTTCCTGCCCATGTGCAGCGTTTCCTTGTACTTCTACAAAGTCACCCCACATTATTCTCTGATACGCATCCTCTTTGTTCTACTACACCACAGATTGTACCCATACATTCATTGTATGAGAAATGTGGTGAAACCAACAACAATGTGACGGCAGACAGACTCTGAGCATGCTCATCTTCGAACCTTGTTGCCCTATCTCAACACCACCACCACCACGCCTTCCCATCGTTGACATGGTAACCCTTGCTACATTTTACATGTTTGCATTCTCTGCATATTTACATGTTGTCTCAATGTGTTCCCTACCAACATTGGACACATGATTAACTTACCTGCTAATGCACATAAACAAGAAAGTCCTTGTTTCAAGGACAAAGCATACGGCACACAGGAGGCGAAATCAGCTGATGTACAGTAACAGGATGTCTATAAGCAAGTCGGTGTTATAGGACACTCTTAGCTCGCTGCAGCTTGCAAAGGACCCTTCTCCTAATGTTTGTATAAAAGTAATGGATGGACACAGGCATACATTTTTTGGGAGATTTAAAAAAACTAACTTGGTCATATGTTTTGATGGAAACCCCAACTTATATGTGCAATATGCTCCTTGGTGTCTGTGTAGTAACACAAAGGAATTTCAGTTGACTCCAATATTAACTCATTCCACGGCAACAGCTCCGGCCTTGTTGACTCCAATGTAAATTTACATTGGAGTTCATTGGGCAATAGTCAATCTACCAACCATAATATTGAAGACTTTGAACTGTGACATGAGCTGAGACATATGATGCTGATTTTCTGCCAAAAAATGATTTTCTTTCCATGACATTGCCGTGAGTGGGTCAACAGTGGAGTCAGTCGAAAACCCTGCGTGTCACTCAACAGACGGGAAAGAGAATCTTGCGTTTTTTATCGATGAGATGCAGGTTTTTGACAAAGCGTCAGTGTTTGACAACCGCTGGAACAGAACACTATAATCACCACCGCACAAGGTGTGCACACTTTTCTCACCTACATGTACACACTGTTCACACGTTTGACGCTAGTGGCAGCTTTACACGTGCTGGATGCTGTGGCGTTGGAGGCCCGCGAGAAAACTCATAAGAGGCAATAAGACAAAGTAACTCAATCCGAAGAAAGCTGCAGATGTTCAAGATTCAATCTGCGAACTTCGTTTTGAAGGTATGCGGGCACATATGGGGCTTGAGTGAAACACGAGGCGTACGAGAGTTGATTCCACCATCGCCCTTGCAGTGGGTTTATAAATAATACTGAGGCCAGCCAGCTGTAAAATATCACGTCTCAAAGCGGCATTTAAGAGATCCAGTACATTGTGTTTCTGTTGAGATGCGGTCGTTTGCTGTGTGCAGCTTCTTGTGGGTAATCAGACCAATGACCAAAGCGAGGTGAGGCAACACTCAGGATTCATTGTTTCGGGGGTGTTACAGCCTGACGGCCGTACTTTGGCCATGCATAACACTGCAAGTAAATTTCAGCAGGGTAGATACATCTAAATAAACCTCGTCTCAATGATAATCGGTGACCTCTTTGGGGATCTGCACAGGGTACGAGGAGACCTCCCCCGGTTGACTTGCTTGCGAACGTTGCACCTGAGCACCGATACTAATCCTGATGCTGAATCGAACGTTATGTGTCGCATGGGGGCACTGAGCTATACGGTTAATTACAGGAGGTTATTTGCTCCTTGCTGTCACGCTTTTCTGAACACTTGATGACCACTAGTTCGGTTTATCCCACAGGATGTTTCAGTTATAGGCATTTTTTAGGTCCAGACATTCACTTGGGCAATCCAAGTGATTGCAATCTATCCCTGCAGTAATCCCAGCGACTGTGAGGATATTATCTTCCCTGAAGAAGAGTCCGTCTGTAAAAAGGCCATGGTGTGGTGATGCGTTTGTAGAACCCTGGACATTTATGTGTTTGATATACATTTATTGAATTTTATTTTTATCCCTCAACATAAATTATTTGTTCATTTTTTGTTTATTCTTATAATGATAAAATGCTTTAGTCAGAAAAACCCACCTACATTTATTACTTTTTGACTGTACTGATAAAAAAGCTAAATAGTTCCTCTATTTAGTGTGTTACTGGTATATCAGAGTGCAGCACAGTGCAGTGGGGTATATATTAACACGCTGACACTATAATAAACGTCTGCATTTTATAAATTGCGTGTGAAATGTGAAAAAGTTCTAGTATCTTCCTTGAAGCAAATGGCCATGAGCAGTGCAACTGAATCAATTTTGAGTTCACTGTTTCATCACTAACTCAAACTACGTAGTTCTACGTGGCACGAGGAGATGAACAAATCAAAGTGTAAGCTCGTTAGCTTAGCGATCAATACGCACTCATGCGTGGTCTTTAAAAGACCTATTAGTCTTTACGACAACTGGGTCACGAACGCTGGGAGGGGCGGGCGTTGTGTCAGCCGTCCTGTGCCCATGCCGGGCCGGGTGTGCCGGCAGGTGACACAGTAGACGCCTCAGTGCTGTGCTGTCCAAACAGGTCCGGCAAAGGACCTCTTTTATAAGTAAATGCTTATACTGCGTTCCAGTTTACCCCTCGGAAGTCGGAAGTCGGGTTTACCGTTCCAGTATGATCTCGGAACTCGGAATTACGACCCCTGAGTCGGAAATTGCAAATGGAACGCCCCTGCGAGTCGGAATGTTCCGAGTTCCGCGCTGAACTGGAACGCAGCATTATATCACTCTTCCTCTCCATACATGCCTTCTGGGTGCTACTGCATTTATATTTTGAAGGACACCTCCTGACAGACACCCTCTGCAACTGGAGCTGTACCTCTCACTAGGACTTCAGGTGATGAAATGCATCCGTGAGAAAAACAGCGTTTCACAAGAAATGCAGAGATTACAACCTCGTGGCTGCAGCATTGTCCCCTTGCTGACGCCGTGTATGCATCATGATTCAAGTAATGTTTTCTCTTCTGTCTCCAGGTGGCAATTTGTTTTCCACGGCTCACAAAGCTGGAATCTCCATACTTGTGGCATCATGCATGTCCACATGCTGTAACTCTCTAGCACCAGGCACATGGATTGCATTACGCCATACTATTATGGTCCAATGGCAAAATATGTAATTAAAATTCAACTGTATAATAATTAACATTTGGTATACCATCGCTTATGTACTATGTGTCAGCACAACATTAGCAGCATGTCAGTATCATGCAACCGTGTCACACATGCTGCACAAAGACTATGATGATTCAGGGGCCGAGTATTTGTAATATTTGCCAACACGGTGATGACTGCGTTGCAGTCTGCTGTCTGGACTGACCTTGCAAGGACTACAGTCGGTCACCGAGAGCACAAAGCACAACTGCCATCTACTGGCCAAAAAGTGGGTGCAGGTGAGGTTTTTACCGACTTAATGACACAAAACATTTTATATAATAAGAGACCATGTAAAATATAATTAGTTGTATATTTATATTTATTTTGCTCTTTGTATAAAAGATTCATATTGACACACTGACATCATTTCTTTCAAAAACTGCTTTAACAAATATGTATCAGAACGAGGCAACGTGCTATTTTGAGACATCATTTTTCTATTGTTCTTATTTCCAGGCTCCGCGGTAGTGTATGTGACCTTCGCACTGTTTTTTTTGTTCATAAATAGTTTCTTTTCGTGTTCGCTCAACATCTGCATTAATGCTCTGAAAAAAACATTTCCCTTGGGGCTTGGTTTTAATGACCGGAGCAGCAAAAACCTGAATTAATGATCTTTAATGAGCAAGGGTGCTTCCTGTCGTGAGGCACCCTTGCTCAAACTGCAGTGCTCTGCCCCATGTTGTTATCATCCCGCCTGAGGTATCTGAAAACATATGTCATGCTATTTGCACTGGCAAAGGTGGACTGATGAAATTTGAGACTGTCCCCCAGTTAAAGTAAACTAAAAACTAAAATAAAAACATGCCCCGCAGATCGCCTTTGCGAGCATCTTATAATGACCCATAGTTATGTTTTATTGTAAGTGGAGCACTTGGGGTAATTATGATGGGAGCAGAGGGAGAGGTCAGGTGACTTTGTTCATAGAGTCTGTGTTCAGAGGAGGGCGGGGTGGATGGGTGGGTCGACAAAATGCAAGACTTCGCTTCCTGCGTGTAAGCAACAGTCACTGTTGTTTCCTTTGTCCGCCATTATTCCACCACCTTAACCACGTGCGTATTGCTGAGATCATCACAATTGAGCTCATTTGACCGTAGGACCTTATTTTAATAAATATAAATAATAAATAAAACATAGTAGCCTATCGACGTACGTAAAATTGTATTTTAAGGACACGATGAAAAATATTTCAATGTCTGTGACCGACTTAATGGTGTGTGTGTGTGTGTGGATCGGACACGAGTCCCAGACAGGAATTCATTTCTTTTGCAGTTAACTGATGGTTTGATGAACGATGTCAAGTTGAACAGGCTGAAATGATGATGCAAAGGAGTTGATTGCGTGGCTCTCTACAATGAATGAAACAAAAAGACACAATAGATCATTGCTTTGTAAACGGCTATCCTTAACATCGATATGAGGTTACGTCTCAATCATAAGCCTAATAAATCCATTAGTAGGATACAATGACAAAATAGAAAATACAATGACATCCGCAATGAGGGCAAACGGTTCTCTGCTCCGACAGATAAAAGAAGAAAAAGGGCCAATAAACTTGCGGGACTATATATCGCGGAGGTAGAGAGTGACAATGTCGTTGTCGTTTTTTCAGCAGACAGCGTGGGGGCGTTCACATGCTGAGGCCGTTTTCCAGGTTTGGAACAAAAGCAAAAACAATGAATCAAAGCACTTGGTCCAATTGGCTTTCTTGTACAGAGTAAGTTAAGGGGATCAATATTATTCTAATGCCCGTATGCTTAATTTCCAGCTACAGGTCAGTTTAGCACAGGAAGACGGTTGATTCATTGGAGGACAAAAACAAAACAGTAGTTACAATTCTAGACTATAGGTGCAGGTTGCAAGGTGGCCAACACAGGAGGAAGTAAACGCAGTAGTCCAGCAGTCAGGCTGCGCAATGAGGAGAAAGAAACAAATCATCAGAGCGACGGTAGTCATCTAATTTACCAAACTTCCTGTCGAAGCACTGACCCGCTCAGTCTCTTCCACCTGGGACACCAGCCAAGATCAAATTATACCAGCTGAGGGGGAGCTGGTATAAGCAGTCTCTTCCAAATACAATTCAAGATCATTGTTTACAAAGCAAATTCAAAGTGAGCTGATTAACTGTATTGGTGGTAAATTATAATAATAAAAAACCCTAACAATATCTTGAAATTAAACCTATGAATTCAGTACCGAGTGAAAACAAGACAAGGCCTGCCCTCGTCCGGAGCTCCTCCCACCGTCTGGTGTTTTTCTGGGGAATTTTCTGCCCTTTCAACGGAGACAGAGAGCTCGCGTCTGCCTGCCGGCTGCAGAGAAGGGCAAAGCGGGCCGCGGAATCTGGGCTGGGGATGTGGCGTTGAACCGATCCCACAATCAATACTCTGAGCACCAACAACAAGCCTCTGCAGGCACCAGGGGGAATCTGCTAATGAGAGAGAGAGGGAGGTGGCTACTGAGCGTAGGGAAGAGGAGAGGCTGCTTAAAAAAAAGAATGAAAAAAGGCTGACAGCAGAAGTTCTGGACTTCAAACCGAGACATGTGGGTCATCTGAACTCCACCAACTAAACAACCTAACTTTGCCACACACACACACACACACACACAAACTTTGCCACACACACACACACACACACACACACACAGCTTCATTGTGAACTTGGGTCACTTTCAGGAGGCGATCTCCTTCCTGTACAGTTATGTAAGATGATGTTGTAACCATGGCATCATGTGCAGTATTGCGCCCGTCAGCGCCTGAGTGTAGGGGATTTTTTTATTTGACAAATTAGACATAAAAAAAAAATAAAAAAAAGGGTCGAATCACAGTGTGCGTTGCGCTGGCGTCCTGCTCTGCGCTTCTCTCTGTGCACGGCGCCGCTGTGATGGCCGCGCGGGGCGGACCGAGGTGAGGACGCTGACGTGACCCTGACACATTCGAATCTGTCAATTTCACCACGGAGCTGAAAATAGACATGACAATGAAAGAAGACACAATGCAAACGTTTCTAAGACGATGGTAACTTGATTCACGATTGCAAATTGTATGTAGATGCTCAATAAGGTAGTGGTTGGCTAAAATGGTACTGGTTCACTAAAATGGAGGTAAGTGTGTGTACATTGATACTATACAGTCTTTCTACTCTGAGGCCATACTGTAAACGGAATATTTATTCTACTTACTGTACAAATTTCCACCCTCTAAAAGTCTGTCATTATGTTCAAATGTGGATGGATTTCTCGGATGTTAAAAAATTGCAGTTAAAGATTCTCTATGCCTTTTGACTACTGTAAAAACATTCGGCAACGACAATTTGCATGACATGTTTGTGTAACAGTACACAACTCAAAAGTTCAAATGTAGCTCAGAGGGCCAAACTAGGCCAAAGATTATAACTGAAAAGAGGTTGGAGAAGAGCTATAGGCGTTTTTCGGGGTTCCCCACGAATTGACATGAACTGCCGGGACCCGGGTGAGATGGTATGAAGTGACCCACTGCAACAAAAAAAAAAAGGTTCAGTGCAGTCCTCCCTGGGCCTTCGGTGATGAGCGCAGAGGACCAACTTTTGACTGCATCACAGACACGTCCGCACATCCTGGGAAACGATTGGACATCGATCGAATTACCTTTGTGTGATGCAGTTAGATGCAGTTATCCCTCGGTCAGGACAAGAGATGGATCTTTTTTATTGAGAAACACAAACACTGCGGCAGCCACGAGGAAAGATTTCCAAAAAAGGGTTATTCAATTATTATTTCTACCAGCGAAGCACATACTTTAAATGATATTACTAGCCGGAGTTAGCTGGAGTTACCCGCACCGTCCTCACACACACATCTCGTCGCCCCCGCCTGCCTCCTCTTCTATCGCGAACTAATATTTAATTTAGGAAACGCTCTGATAAAACTGGGGCTTTTGAGGGAAAAAAAAAAGAAAATGGAAATTAATAATAATGAGGCAGGGAGGATTTTGTTCTCAAAGCTAACCATTAACCACATCGGCACGTGTCAGCAGTTTCCGGCCCTACATCTTTAACTAGTGTTTTTTCCCCCGAGCGACGGTGAGGTAATTAACACCATCTTTGTCAGGTCACCGGTGTTGGGCCCTGCTACACGAGGCGTTCACCTTTAAACTGCAGACATCGACAAAGAGCTGCTGGTTGGCCCACGTGCAGGCTTCTTACAGCTGACATGAGAACATCTGCAGCAGCATGCCAAGGTTTGTGTGACAATCTTCAGGTTCTGGTCAGTAGATAGAGAGCCCGATTCCACATGGGGGTCCAACAAGACCAAACGAGGATAAACCGGGCTCGGACTATCCCATGCTGAGGATTGTCTTGCTCCAAAAATAAGGTTTAATGGGATAATGTAAGATCCTTCCAACCATTATCCATAGCTTTATCCTTTTATGGTTTCACGGGGGGCTGGAAAGTCTGAAGGAGGGAGTTCTGTGTTTCACACGGAACGGTCAGGGAGTGGCCTTTTACCATTTCTTTTTATCTTCTAGTGAAGACAGAGCAGCAGCCGTGAGAAGGAGGGATCTGACAGGCGTGTCTCACGGACACATATAGGCGCATGAGACGAAGACGGCCTAACGATATAGTTTCCAAAACGGATGCTATGGATGGTGATTGTGGATAATGTTGTAGTTATATGACAGTTGTTACATGTTAGATGTTATGTAGTTGTGGGCTCAATGAATTAGACACCGAGACACCTGATTCACAGTCATTAATAACATAACAGAACAAAAAATGAGAACATGCAAAGGCGATGACTGAACTTGAGTCCCGGCTCCGTAAGCCAAGCCACACCATGACGTCATACACTTTCTCTGCACCCTGGACAGGTCACCATGCCAGTCACACTTAGGAAAGTCTTCACTCTACCATAACCCCTACATATATACATATCATTGTTTTCAGCACACTGTGCACGCACCTCTTCCTCAATAAAAGATTCCATCTTTCCAAGAGAAAGTTCAACCCGGTCTCCTCCAAATGATGTTCCTATGTGTTCATGTGGTTTCACCACTTCTAGGTGAAACCACATGAAACTCTCCCTGGATTCAGGTCACCGGTTTTTGAAGTAACCACGGTTGTGCAATTGAAATGGTTGCAGGGCGTTCAAAATGAAGGACTTTGAGTCAGAGGTTAGGCTTATGTTGTGGAAAGATTGTGATTTTGGTTCAATACTCGAAAGGTAAACATGTCCCCTCTTGAATCCTTGTTGATCCTTTTCTGTGTAGCAGGACGAGCAACACTATAGAATTCTCCTGTTTATACCTAAGTGTATCACGTTTGTACCACATGATGCCCCAGACTGTGTCCTCATCAGGGGCAGATACGTCACTGACGCCTGCAGAAACGTTGGGCAGCGGCGCTGCCTGTACTGTCTGGAACCCTGGTCTGGTTTAAATAGAGCAGTGAACGAGGTCACCCTGACCAAAGTGTCAATTGGCACTGTAATGTCACAATTTTTTTTTTACCTCCGGGCAATGTAGTTATTCCATCTTATAAAAGACTGACAGACACTTTATCTTGCGTATTACTCATCTTTTTTGGGCGTTCTGCAGCTGTTTGAGGTCGAAAAAAAACCAACCCTCCCGATAAAACATGTGACCTGGCAGTGGAAAGGAAAGCGTCGTCTCCTGCACGTGGAGCCCGGCGAGCCCCGAGCTGCGTAAATGCTCTTTATCTACACTACATGGAATTTCACTACTGGGGTTTTCTGTCATGTATTCCCCTGGAATTCTATTACCAGAGAGCTGCCCCTTTGCGCGATGTGTTATCAAAAATATATCGCCAAGCAACCAGCAGGGGATTTTTTTTTGCCCTTTCAGTTACTCTAAGCGACTAAATGGGCCAGTGGGATTTCTTCACAGGGAAAAGCCATTTCAGAAACACACTGCATCTGTCAGCGTTTTTTTGGGTAGACGCAAACAGGCGTGTAACACTGGTGGGGAAGGAAAGAAGTGAGAGGGAGGCGAGGGGAGGGGGAGAAAAATGATGGACAGAGGCAGGTTGAGGTGGATGGAGCAGGATGGCGAAGGAGAACGACAGATAGTCAGGTAGGCTCGACCGTATAGGCAGACCAATCTGAGATAAGAGAGAAACGGCGGGGGCCACGAGAGCGAATGCTTACGGTTTCTCCGCTGCCTCCGTGTAGTGACACCGGTGGGAGGTGATTATAGGGTAGAAAATGAAGCCCATGGTCTCCCCTGCTGATCAGCAGAGAGCCTTGTCAAAACGCTCGCGAGAAAGGAACCTCACTCCGAGAGGAAGGTCGACTTTCTGTGCTCTCCAAAAGCAAGGGCACTTGAAATTTGAATAAAGACGTGGCAGTAGTATTTGGAGTGTACAATTATTCATGATCGTGAGTCTATTACACATATTGGAGTACAGTGAGACTTAGGCCCAAAATTACAATGGTAAGAGAAGAGCAATACTTAATAGCAATAATAATAAAATATATTAGATCCAATAAGTGTAGAACAAATATCTGCATGAAGGTAACTAAAGAGAGCATGTCATACTTAAAGGTGAAAGTACGCACACAAATGACATTTATTCCTCTTTACATAATTTCCAATATTCTGAGGGTTTTTTTTTTCTGAATGGAATATCACACAACATGGACTACACATTCTGCTGTAGTTCCGTTGGTGATTCCTCAACCTTTCCTCAAGTGTCACCATGGAATAAAGATTATTTAACACTTTGGTTTATGACCAAATAACTACAAAATGAACATTATCACTGTCAGTGTGTAGGTGTGTCACTACATGATCAACACGAGTGTATTGTCTGTGTATTGTAATTAGTCTAATTCCTTAGCTAACACGCTAAAACTAGACATTTCTAATGCAACCGGTTATGAATCCACTCGCATTGAATGATGAAATGACAAATCTGTTTTTGTCCCTCTTTATATAAAAGTTCTTTGTCTTCAAATAGCTTGATCTCTCAAGATCTCAGCGACATTTCTGTCCAATATCCCATTACAGAAAAAAGCCCAATAAAAAGAGGACATAAATTTGGGCAAATACCAGTTCAGCTGCTTTATTATTAACATTATTCCTAATATTAAATAACGCTCACAAATTATAGTGAAAAAAGAAGAATGAAGAAATATTAACTAATCACTTACCGTAATTACTGTTTCAAAAAGGATCGATTGCGATTTTAGTCGTCTGCATTCATTGTACCTCATGTCTGAACCTTAGCACCATTGAAATGACGGTTCTCCCTCAATGCCCCTTCCAAATAAAGGAATTCGTAAAAATGTGAGCCCTTGCTACAGTTTCTCGGTGCAATGGCATTTCAGTTGTGCTGCAGATAAAATGGTTTCCCAGACGTTTTGACCCCTGGAGATGAAGTTCATGTTCTAACCTACTTCGTCCTTGAATTGTACATCAAAGGTTTAATGAAAGTTAGAAACAAATAACCATTTTGTATGTTTATAATCGGTTTGCAAAATGTATTTTGGGGGGCAATGTGGGGCTTTGACCCCCTGGTTTGGGACCCAGCTTCCGGATAAAATCTTGGTTTGTTTATTACAACCTGTGTGATCATGCGTGAGCTGGAGTCGTCTGGAAATCTATTCACATCTTTCGCATTGGCAGAAAAATAACCCCCAAACCATCTGCACGGCTCGGCACCAACAAATCTGTTTACCTGAGAGAACCGACATCCAATCACAATTCAATCAATCGCTGTACAGGATGTTGCTCTGCAGCCGAGGGATGAGCTGTAACGCTCCCACTCGCACCGTGCGACATCGCGAGGGGGGAACGCGGCCGGGTTGCTGATGCGATGCTGGGAGCGAGCAGGGAGGTGGAGGGCGAGGGAAATGAGGCGGAGCAGTGCGTGGTCGGTGATAGCAATCCAAACAGGGGAGAACAGATGTCATAACTGGATGCGACCAACAAAGGGGGCCGTTTAGCAAACCAACATTCAAATCCCAGAGTTTGTGAGAATAAGAAGATTAGCAGAATGTCTCCCGCCTAACTTTGGCTCAAGTTACAAGATAACAGATATGTAGTATGATATGTTCAAACATTACATCCATTAGAGGTGAGTCATGGTTTGCTTTGCACGTCTGAATGGTGTTTGACAGGAATGCAGGATTTAAAAGAAGAAGAAAATAAACCCCACTGGTGAACACTTACGGCCGTGGTTGACTGAATGTGTGGGATGGTTTATATTTATGTTCTGTTTTTTTTTTCTTTTTTTGCCCGCCCACAGGGGAAATAGCATTTGACAATAACATCTGATTCCTCCCTTTGGGGAAAGGAAGAGGATTAGAGGGTGAAAAAAACAAAACTAATTGTAACATGTGGGACTTCCTGAGTTTCAAACATTTACAAGCGTTTCAGGCTTCGGAGGTGTTGCGTGCGAGTTTGCACAGTAGAGTTGAGTTACTTTTCGACCCCGACTGAGAGGTCTATTCTTCTTCCTCCACAGACGACTGATCTTCTGGTTCCTATAGCATGGTAGTATACAGATATATGCTATTCAGTGATGGCTATGAGCGTTATTTTGTTTGATTAGGTTGCACATTTATGTCATGTGTTAATAATAAATTTCATTTTATGTCACTCATAGTCTGAGATGTGTACTGATGTGAAGATGGTGGTTGAATGAACTGCACACGGTTGGAGTATTCATTGTTTATCAGTCCACAGTAAATGAAGAACATGAAGGCAGCCAAAAACAGAAGCATGCACCAATTTTGAGACTGCTATTTGCTGGATTTCGAAGTAGCACTGATCAGTTAAAATTGTCCGAAGTCTGAATGCCGGTGCCTTCGGCAGGTGCAAGGTGTTCTGGAGAAGACTGAAAGCTTTGGGGACCGAGCTAAGTAGCACCACAGTGGTACGAAAAGGGTCAATTTGCTCCACCCCTCAGATCCCGAAAGGTTTCTGGAACCGGGGTCAGAGAGGGGAGGCCGGACAGACAAGTTATCTTTGGGGGACCGAAAAGCATCGAGGCTGGGATTAAAGAGTGGATTGGTCTTCACCTTGGAGACGTTTTGGAAGTTAGGGAAAAGACCCCTCACTACCCACAGGAGGGAAAACATCAGGCTGCTGAACCGATAAGCGCCACATGCTGTACAGTATATGTACTCGGACATACTGCAGAGTCTCTTGTTTGTTCCTGATGGGCAGCTGGAGGGTTCGGCCATCCAAGAGGGGAAGGTCAGGATATGTAGCAACTGCTAACACCAGCAAGCTTGGTGTCACCTCAAAAACTGTTCTGGGACACCCGGGATAACTAAAAGCAGCATACCCCCGAGCAGCGGAAGCCTCTAACATGACACCAGAGGCGTTTAGCCTCCCCATTCAGCTAAATGAGGTGACCAGTGCTCTACGGCACCGCAGCAGAGTGCAAGACAGGAGTGTCTTACATTCACTTACAGCGACAAACGATGTCGGATGCTCTCCCGGGATGAGCCTCGCACTAGTCGACACTCCACCAGTTTGACAGCGGCACAGTAGATCGGTGCCAAATCATCGGCCACAAGACAAAGCAACCATCTCCAGGATCTGCGAGAATGTACGGGTGAAATTTCAGAGTCAAGGTCACACTAAACTCCTTCCCTGCTGTCTGCGTCCTGAAAGAAGTCTGTGGGTTTTCAATGGTAAATCACCAGGCAGAAAAAGAAATCCTGCAATCCATGATATGGTTGACTTCCGTAAATACTATATGTGTGTGTGTGTGAAACCATGGAAATGATTCAAGAATGTTGAACGTATGTAGACACATATTCTGGAACATGTGTATATCTTATCCTTCTAAAGTTTGGGGAGATCACAGACGGGTCTGGTTGTGCACTTGACAATCCAAAACCTCTTTTGATGAGCCGGTGTTCGGAGAGGCTCCTCATGTTCTCCCAGAAACAGAAGGACTCAACACAACGCATGGGCTCAGGGTCCCCCCCCCCCGATAGGTTGCGTTCATTGCCCAGATATGGAGCAGGTATTCCCGTTTGTGCTCGAGCCTTCATCTTTCACTCCTACTCACTTTCACTCCTACTTTCACTCCTACTCCACACCCTCCATCGTTCCATTGTTCCTTCCTTCCTTCTGTCTCCATCACTGCATCTGCACTCCGCGTTCTCCCCCTTTGTTGTTGCTGCTTCCCTGGCTCGCCCCGTGGCTGTGCCTTTGAAGGTGTCATATCAAACACATCAAAAGACCGCAGCTGCCTGTTTCAGCTTTTCTGTACATGCACGTGTGTTTTGCTTGCCACACAATCCATGCATGCACCTTCGTATGCTCCCTCCCTCGTGAACAGAGCTTGTTTCTTCATCGTGAACATTCTCTTGTTCTTTTTTTCTTCCCTTGGAAGCTATATTCCCCGGAGGAGGTGATCTCGCAGCGTATTCATCACTCTCTCCACGATGCGAGGGTCAGAAAGTACCACGTATGCAGTGTATCATCTTATGTTCCCCGCGCATGCTTGGGATGCTGTGGTGGTGTCTTCTCTTGTTATGCCTGTTGGTTGTTTTCAGTCTTTCCCTCCGCCTCACTCTCTCCCTCTCGTCCCTCTGTCTCTTTCTGTCGTCCGCTCTCTCACTGTCATTCTCAATCTCTGTCTTTGTTCGTTCCTGCCGGCTTTGTTCCCCCAGCGCGAACATATGCACCGGAGAGGCAGTGGGGTAGTTTTTACACGGCCTACATGTGGCTGCCTGCATCCGGTTCACTTTCCCCGGGTCTCTGAGCTTCTCTTGAGCGTCTACCTCCCTCAACCTGGTTTTCCAATTAAATTCAAGCAGCGTTATCGACACAGCACGTTTCTCATTTTCCTCCCTTAGCAATCTCTCTCAGCACTATACCAAATCCTCTCTTCCAGTCTTCATCAATTCATCACTCCTAGCTTCAGACCCACTTTCTGACCCCAGCAGTGAAGGTGTTTCCCACCAGCAGAAAACTGTTGGAGGCTGTTGCAAGTCACTCGTTTACAGTATAATACAGTGGCACTGCAGAGGCAAAGGCCACCAGGTGCTGCCAAAGGGTTATGGGTGGATCCGATCCTTAATGGTTGCTGGCTTGGATTCAGAAATGAAATGGGTTGGATCAAATGACTGTCTGTAAAGTAAATGAAGTTGCCGGTCGTAATTGATGCACAGGGAGTTCAAAGAATTGTATATACCCCAATCAGGTTATACAATTTTTTTTTATATTGCAATAATGCCATTTTATTATGACGGCATCAACACGTCATTCCAACCGTATGGTGACAAAATTTTAGATTGTGTCTCTAATCTTATTGGTCGCAAACGTGAATGTATCAAACCAAACCATTCACTGACCCATCGTGCTTTATTTCTTCATTCCGCGCTCCCGACATTTAAACATTTTACTCATATGTTCAGAATCGGCATATTCTCATCATGTCAATAGAAAATGAAAATCCAGTCGCAATTATTTGTCATCTAAAATGTCATCACTGCTCCGATTTAGTTTCATATAAATGTCATTTTAAGGAGATGGGGGGTGTCGTGGAATTTTGTCTATCTTCCCCTGAGAAACTTTTAAGATGCGTCCTCTCAGGCACCAAGCAAGGTCAATCTGTTTGTGGCAAGCGACAGCAATCATCGGGCAGCTGAAGTCTATCTCGAGGTTTCACAGTCGCAGGGAGATGACGACATTACCCAGAACTAAATACACTACAGAGACCGGGAACAGGCAGATTGTCTTGGGGCGCCATACACTGACCACCACCACCTTGTTGATCTGTGTGAGCGAACCAGAAATCTCCTCGATATATATATATATATTGAGCGCTTATAATAAATACTTCTGCCTAAGACATCCACGGTTTCCGTCTCCCTGAATCAGCATCCACTCCTTCAATTATTCCTTTTCGGGGGGTTGATGAGCAATTAGTTCAATTTTTAAAAAAAAATCACGCTCGCTCTAGGCAATGCATTTGCGTCTGTCGACAAGAAGGCAATTCAGATATCCTTGTGTAAAACCTAGGAAACAAGTACACAGACACTTGTACGCCTGCTGATTCATGCCAGCCAAACATGTGGTAGCAGTGCAACGCATTCAACCCTGCCGATACAGTTCGGGAGCTTCGGTTAATGTTCACATCAAACATCAGAAAGGGGATAAATGTGATTAATTATGTTGTGGAGGACTCAAGTTCTTGGAGGCTTCATTGCATCCTGAAGAAGTTATGGAAATGTCAACTTTTCAGGCAGCAGCGTAGGTGCCAGCCAATCGAAATTGCCTTCAAACAAATACCCAAGCGCAGGAGCTAGCCAATCCAATCAGGTTTGTGCAAACATAGATCCTAACTGACATCAAACTAGAAAAAAACCCCTCAATTGCTGGCTTGAATTTGGACGAAGAAGCTGAAGGAGTGAGAAGAGTAGGAATAGGAATGTCCTAATTGAGCTTTAAGTTTTGATGTTTGAATGAAGTTTCTAGTTTGGAAAATGTGGAAGGAGACGAGGGGCCAAAAAACCCCCCGTCGTTTTTATACCCATCGTCCAATGACATTAGGTGAGACAGCTTAACATCCACTACATCCGTTAAGGCAACATGTTTGTGTTGAGTGCTCAGTTACCCATCTTCTTTGATGATGGCTGCTCGCTGCCATGCTCATTTGTCTCCCGTCCTCTCTCGTCATCTTCCAGTATTCTTTCACCCAGCATCCCATTATCCCGTCCCCTGTCCGGTGACTGCTGTCTCGTGGCAGATAAAGAAGGCCCTCTTTGTGCAATTGCAGTGTGGATTAAGCAAGTTCAGCCAGCTGATCTCTCTCTCTCACACGCACACACACACATACACACACACACACACACACACATTGAGCATGTTGTTATTAACTGTCCGCTGCTGATACAAGGTATTAACATTGTGAAAGGAGTCAGCCACTCAGTCCACTCTAATTAATCCCAGGCTCCTTCTCTCCTTGATCCCCTTCAGTCCTCCTCTCACTCGCAGGCCTCTACCCCCTCCTCCTCCTCCTCTTCAGTTCTTTCTATTCCCATCTTCCTCATTTACCTCTGTTTTTTTCTTCCCCCAGATGCAAAGCACTGTAAGGAACTGGTCTTTTACTGTTGGGAATGAATCCTTCTTCCCTGTGTCCTTCTTGATTTCCTGCTGTCTTCCACCTCCCCTGCTGGGTGTTGTTGCGTCCGTGTTTGTGCGGCTTCCTGGTTTACCGTTCTCCTGCTAATTCGCCTGCACACTTGAGCTGCGTTCTGTACCCAACTGATCAAACCCTTCTTCATTCCACAACAAACGGTTCATCCCACAAGACTCTAGCAGACCGTTCAACACCCCCGGGTGATACGAACCCTGTGGCTGCCCTCTGCGTCCTCCACCAAAAAGATGTATTTTTTCCCATTTGTAAAGCACCGTATTACGTCTCATGTGGTCGCTTTAAAGGCCGCGGACCTCTAGCGCTAGAGCAGTCAGTGGTAGACCTGGCAAGACCGTCAAGTTCGTGTATTTAGATGGTAAGTAATAATGCTGATTCATCCTTACCCTAACCATCACCCTTACCTTCACGAGCTCATCAACCATGCTTTGGCAAAGACAAATGCACTGAGGCGAAAAGTATTTGTCGTACCTCTTGTGGCCGGGACTTTTTTTTATTACAATTTAAATTCTAAAATGCATTTCTCAAGACTGAATTAACTTACCAGCCCGTGTGAACTACACGGTGGATCAATTTTCGCTTGTTTGACTCGACAGTATGCATTCAGCAACCACATGTTTCAAGGTTAATGAATACGCAAGAGGTCACAGATGCTCTCAGCCTCTCTTCTTATTGGCTGACTGACACTAAACAGGGCCGTTCTAGCTAGAGCCGCAGAACGAAGGGTGAGAGAGGAGACATAGAGCTGCACTGAGATCATTTTCTCGGTACTCATTCCACAAACATATCTTCTGAAGGACACACTTCTTTCATCGGCTCCACGCAAACAAAAAAACTTCATTGAAGGTTTCATTGTGAACTTTGTGACTTCAATATGGTTACATGCTTTGACAAAATTCATTCAGAGTATTCTGTATATACATTTAGACCGGCACTTTAATATGTCTCCCGGTGATGATTTTTCATCACTTGCCGACATTGTCATGCTCTAATATTTGGTTTATTAGACACAGCGACAGCGTCAGGGAAAGGTCCACATAAGGACGAAGCTGCACGACAGCTTGATGACAGCTGGAGTCAGTCACACTGACAGACGTGGCGAACACGGTTACATAACATCACCAGAGCAAAAGTGCCGCCGCTGTATTCTGACTGCAGCTCAAGAGCAACATTTGGCCCATTTGAAGGAGGTACGGGAGCAAGAAACTAATGACTTCACGGCCCTAAACCACCCTCTTTAACATCTTTGGGGATTACTAGGGGTTTTGAGCAGGACTACTATTTGGATGGTGCCCAGATTTCTGGCTGTTGAACTTTGGTTTCTGGCAACATGAATGACATCTTCAGCTAGGGAAATAAAGAGATTTGGTTTTTTTTACATTGACAAATCCACAAAACAAGCAATAGTGTCAGCAGGACTGTGGTGCTAGTGAGGACCAAGACAAGGCTCTGTGTTTGTGGAAATTTTTTTGTTTTTTTTGTTTTGAGCAGAATATATAAAAGATTTATGAGCAACTTATAATTTTTATAATTTACCCTGCTGTTGTTTATAACCAAACTATTCTTTGAATGATAATTTCTCTATAAACCAAAGACATTCTATACTACAAATTTTACACAACAGATTGCAACTGCGTGTGTGAAAAACAAGCTTTGCTTGGGTGCTGACCAAGTGGCAGCCCACCGTGACGTCTCCCATTGGTTTGTGAACTGCCGTTTTAAAGCAAAGCCTCGGGGTTAGCATTTTGGCCAGCGCCATCTTGTTTTTTTCAAACCCGAAGTAACCATATTTGGTGGTGCAGGGGGCTGGACACAGCACGTCCATGTACACCTGTGACCCGCACCCATTGGACGGATCACGCTGTATTGAAAAAGACTTGTAACTAGAGATTGAGACCATAAACTCCTTTACCGATGTTAGAAATCCTTTTCTCATAGACTTCTGAAAGAACAGACTTCTTGGTGACAATGTCCATTTTTATATACAGTCTATACTGTCTAACTGTCGGAGGCTCAAAAGTCATTCTGGGTCATGAAGGTGCTAGATTTGGACCAGTGAAAAGAAAAGGTGTTATCTCTATCATTAATCCGACAATATAGCAGTAGGTTATTTTTCCCTCAATATAGTGCGCAGGGCCCACCTAGAATCCCCTGCTCCCACAGCATCAACCAACACAGTATTAAGCGCTGTGCGGTCAGTGCTCACTCATTTCCTCAGTCAATTACCTGCTCCACTGCCTGCCATGATCTGCCCCTTGAGTGAGTCTGTGCACCGACTTTGTGTAATCATTTCCTGTTTTGTTTTTAATTATTACCTTCTGCATGTGTCTGCTGTTGTTATACATCCCCCAGGGGGGGTTTTCCTGCCTTTTGTGATAACCTGCTCACACTTCCTGCCTTCCTGCCTCGGTGTGCGTCTGCGCTCCGGGTCAACTTTCCAGGTTCCGAACCGGTGTTTTATTTGGTCAGAACGCTACGAACGGTTTGGTGCGCGAACCAGAACAGAGCCCGTTCCCTGTGGGTGGAACAGGCTTATGTGCGTTCGGTAGACGGACTCCCTCTATATTTAAGGTTAGGCCTAAAACTTGAGACTGGGATAAAGCTTACAGGTGAGCGCTGCACCATCCTTTAACTTATCCCGCCATAGGACAAGGCTGCTGGGGGAATCCCATGATGCACTTGATTCTGGGGTGCGGTTGAATTGTCCTTCGCATCTGCTCTTCCTTGACCTCAGTGGAAAACTCCATGAGGTCAAGGAAAGGTGGATTCATGGGACTTAGGAAAAGCCGACATCGTTGCTCAGCGAATCTGACTCGCGGATGTTGTTTTGACGTGCGTCTGCCGTGGTGAAACTACACATTTCCGAAGATGGACTACAAAAGCTCCATCAGCATGTTTCAGTGTGTTTTACCACCATGTGGCATCGGATGTAAATGATTCATATGTAACAGTAACTTACATGATGACGTGCATCACTTCTGGGTCATATTCATACTCTTCTACTTCCTTTACGTCTACTTCAGATTGAATCGTTTACGTCCGTGCATGTTGGTCACGTTAAATATCGCTGCTGCAATGGATTATGGGGCGTCTATATCGCCTTTCCTTTCGCATAGAAAGGTCCAGTCTATTCTATGCCAAAGGAGATAGGAAAGGAAGCAGCTCTTATCAGGGCTGCCGATGAAATACTTCCGGGTCAGGTCAAGATTTAGGAAACTTCCTAATTCAACCGTACCACAGGTCTTCCCTTCACTGCCAGATAATTCCACCTCACACTTGCTTTGAGCGTATGTGTTACCAGTTTTTTGGCTGCACTTTTGTCCTGTGACTAATCATCTGGTCCGCTTCTTCAATTTTGCTTCGGCTTTTCCATCTGCTCACTCTCGTGCCTTCCCTGGAACAACGCTCTCCTCCCTCCCGTGATTCCAACCAGCGAGTCAGATAGCTCCCTGCCTCCACGTTTTTTGTGCATTTTTTGGCTCATTAAACACTTTTTACATACCTACCTGTACTCTGTTTGAGACTAGAACTAAAACCCAACACTTGTCTCTCACCTCTCGCTCCCAATGTATTCACACCACACAATTGTATGTTACTAACTTGTTCTCTCTATACAATAATGATTATATATTTGCAATGATTGTTGTACTTATGAAGAACCATAGCTATAAGGTATTATTATCATTTTAAACAACAGACAGTGCTTATACAACATGGTATATAAGGCCTTTCCGGTCTCTTTTCTCTCTCATTTCTCTCCTGTCAACCCATCCAGTCGAGCCTTTGCCGAATCTGGTTCCGTCTGTGGTTTCTTCTTGTTGAAAGGGGATTTTTTTGTTTCTTTCCACTTTCCCCAAGTGCTTGCTCGTGGTGTGAACTGTATAAAGAAACTTAACTTAGGGAGTGTGTATTTTGATTTGCTGCTCTATAAATGAAACTGAATTGAATTGATTTGTGCTCAGAATCCAGACACGTTAGACCTTTAATGCCCCGAGAACAAGTTCACATTCTGCAGTGTTACACAAACTGCTCTACTATTGGTGTGAAGTGTGTTTTTATAGTCCCATGGTGTGCATTTTATTTTTATAGAGTGGAGTATACCCACAATTCATTGATCGTAGCTTCTAAAAAGCCACTCTGACCTTTCTTTTATCCACTGAATGACACACACACTTTGACATCAGCGTGGAAGCTGCCTATTGATTGCTCTGGAAATAAACAGTGGGTTTCGGTAAACTGAGTCAGTTACCTGTGTCACCTTCCATCACTCTTTAGTTTTCTGTTCTGCAATAAATGAGAAATATGGTTTGATATTTTTTGCTGTGTAGATTAGGGGAGAGCTCAGCAGTGGGTTTAGTTGGAACAAGATGCTTCTTTCCAGGCAGATTGTGCCATTAACTTCACTGAATCCAGGAGCAAAGAAGCATCATTAGATTCGTTCATTAGTCGCACACTGTGCTCTTGTCACCAATAACAAATTAGAGCGGAGCTCAGTTGCATGCAAAAGCGATTCGCACGTCATTGGAAATTCTCTGTGAGCGTGTCTGTAGGAGAAAAATCCAAGATCACCAGTTACACCACACTACCTTTAAAGATTACGAATATGCAGAGAATTTAGACTCGTAACATTCAACCCTTACTGCGTGTCAGGCATGCAGCACTGCTTTCATAACAGATAAGGTTATTCTGTCATAATGGTGTTTTTTTGCAATAGCAAGAGAGGGCTATGATGGTGTTCACTTCTTGTGCACCCCTTGTAATACAGTATATTACACAGCTTCAGTTCATGTTCACAACTAACCTCCAAATGTAAAAAAGAAAAAAAATGTCTCTGTCTCTTGGATTTTTTTTCTCTACCACAAAAGTCTTTTTAGCAAGACTGGAGCCAAAAACAAAAGTGAGCAGCAGTCCTGTCGACAGAAACACTCGATGACAGAGGTCAGAAGAGTATGGTCAACCACTCTTTACAACTGTGCGGAGCAGAACAACAACTACAACATCTCAGAATGAACAACATGTCGAGCCTTGACGATGATGGTCTACAGCAGCAGAAGAACACGTCCGGTTCCACTCCTGTCAGCCAAGCACATAAAGCTGAGGCTGCATCGGAGGCAGCCTCACCGACGCTGGACAGCTGAAGATTGGAAAACATATGAATCTGGATTTCTGCTGAGGCAGAAGTTGGCAGAGTCAGAATTTAGAGTAAATGATTCCATTGACCCAAACTGCCGTCAATGTCAACAGTCCAGACTTGTTTGAATGTCACAGTCTATATATTGTTGCTGACCATGTTCATACCTCTGTGGCCGCAGTTAACCATCTTCTATTGGCTATACTTCCAGCAGGATAATGCTCCATGTCACAAAGCCAAAGTCGTCTCATACTGGTTCATGAGTATGGCAATGAGTTCAGTCCCCAGATGTGAATCCAGTAGAACCTTTGCGATGGGGTAGAACAGCAGTTTGGCAGCGTGAATGTGCAGCTGACAAATCTGCAGAGACGACGTGATGCCGTCATATCAATAGAGCAGAATCTTATCAACATCCTTGTGGAAATCATTAGCCCCGAAAAGGAAGAGCATTACCCATTGTTAGTATGTTGTTCCTAATAAAGTGCTTGGTGAGCGAATTCACAGTGTGGTCTGTCAATGTCAGTGACATAAATCCATGGACACATGATGATGAAAGTGTCAGCCTTCTAATGATGAACTGCTTCAAATCCTCGTACTTTAGAGATTCATGTTTAAGATTTGCAGGATGTGTTGCCTTGAGTTGTTTTGAATGAATTTTCCCCCAACATTTGTTTTTCGCACATTCTAAGAAACATACCTATAAATCACTCTGTAATTACTGCGCATCCTGATTTGAATCGACACCAATCTATCGATCGGTCACAACCTCGGACTCTCAAAGCGTCGACTAAGCCTTGGACACTGACCTTCATCAGCTGCATTTAACCTTTTAAAGGGTGTCATATCCCTGTGATTGATCCTCTGCTCCTCTGACCTCTGGCACAAGCTAAATGTGTTTGAATGTTTTTCCCCTTGCCAACCATTACAGCCAACCGGACTCACTTAAATCCAAACGTGGAAAGAAATTACACGTACGACATCTCTATCCATCTATCTGTATCCACAGTCTGCATTCATATATCATTGCTATTTTTATTTCCTTATTGTTTGTTTATATTATATGTTCAATTATTAGATGTACAAATGGACTTCGCTTCACAGTACACGTCCCCCGCCCATTCACACACAGTCACACGGTGCTGCTATTTACCGCACTTCTTCCGTCACAGTCATCCACCTCCGAAAGAGCCATCAGAGGCAATTTAGTTACACTTTGGAGTGTGGATTGGGGGAAGCGGCGATCGCACCGCCAACCTTCTGGTTAGTGGACCACCGTCTCGACCCCCTGAGCCACAGCAGCACTATTACTTTTTGACAAATGTATTTTTCCTATTGCCTTTGCTGCTGTGACCCGGCAAATTTCTCTTTCCCTTGCCTATTTCTTCCTATCTTATCTTCTTATCTTGTGATTTACGGCTCTCTTGTGGCCATAGTATGCTATTGTCTGCGGAAGCTAGGTCGACTACCAGGCATTGCATCTATCATTCCTGTTGACTGAGTCTAGAGCTTGTTAAGACGAGGGGGAGGAGCATTCTTTCAGATGGTTGCGCATGAGCTTTGTGGATAATCCCGGGATGCGGCCGAAATGTCCTTCCTATCTACTATTCCTATCTACTATTCCTTGACCTCAGCGGAAAACGCCATGAGGTCGTGGGCAGGTGTAAAGGAGAACTCATAGGACTTAGGAAAAGCCGACAGCGCTGCTCAGAGAATCTGACTCGACTTTCACTATAATACGTCATCACGCGACGGCGGATGTTATTGACGTGCGTCTGCCGGTCTGCTGTGGTGAAACTACATATTTCCGAAGAGCAGCAGCTCCATCCAGCATTTTTCAGTGACATCAGATGTAAATGCTTTATAGGCAACGGTAACTTACATGATGACGTGCGTCTCTTTTGGGTCATAGTCATACTCTTCTTCTACTTCTACTTCAGATTGAATCGTTTACCTTCTTGCATGGCGCGTCACGTTGAATATCGCTGCCGCAATGAATTGCGGGGCGTCTATATCTCCTTTCCTTTCGCTTAGGAAAGTCCAGTTTACCCTATGATGAAGGAGATAGGGAAGGAAACATTGAAGCGCCTTTCCTATGAATTTAGAGAATCCGAACAGCTTTTATCATGGCTGCTTATCAAATACTTCCAGGTCACTTCAAGATATAACAATTTAACATTTCGACCATACCCCTGGGATCTTTTGATGAGTGACTAGCTATAATATAGCAAGCTGCAGGCTAGCTGCCATTGACTCAGCTTCCACTGCTCTGACATAAGTTAGGATATTGGACGTATTATTATACACGTGCGCAAATGTGCGTGAAAACTACTTTGCACATTTGAAAAGGACTTCACCTTTTCTGAGTGGCGGGGTTTGCGGTTGGTTCTTCAGCTCTGCTCGCCCATCTCGTAAACTCACCAAATGCCACTGCTATAAAAGCATTGACATCAACTGTATGAAGAGGGATTGAGTAGTTGAAGACATTAGCACATAAAATTGTCTCAAAAAAAAAAAAAACAGACAGCAAAATCTTATCTGCAGTGTTTTAGCATCAATAAAACACCATCAGAACCCAGCGTCCAAACTGCATAATGACTGAAATTAGGGCTGAAATGCCTCCAGTCTGATTAAATTAGTTTAATAAATCAAAGTGGGATAAACTGTTTATGTTGAGATAAATGTGCTGTACGTGTGCACTTGAGGGGGAAGCGCAGGGCCGTAACAACGCACAATGAACCAAGTTCATCCAATACACTGCTGGAACAGTGTCAGGGTTAATGTCCACATGGGGACTGTGGGTAGAGGGTACTTTAACTATAGAGACGGGGGCGGATGCTCTTCGGTTTAAACATTTTAAATTGGCACACAACCTCAGCCACTCTGCTACCTCATTATTTCTGTGAGAAAGAAGCTAATAGTCTTGGAAGACTGGCAATTTTTTACGTTACAGGAGCATGAATCAATGCGACACTGCAAACACACTAATTAAACCTACAGAGGCTCTTGACAGAATGTTCTGGAATGGCTCCGTGTTGGAGGGGACAGCATTTGCTGTGTGCTCATATGAAGAAGTGATAGAAAAAATCTGTTTTTCCGATGTCGTATGGCAGAAGTGGATGCTTGCCAATGAATGAAAGTGGTCAGCAAAGGGTTTTGGCTGGCCATACGGACGAGTAAGTCCTGTCAATCAAAGGATCAGCGATAATGAGAAATGTCTGTAGGAGGAGGAGGCCGAACAGCTGGCAGCTTGGTGTATGTACAGCCACCCTGTAAATGTGTTAAATATGAAAGAGATGGTCATAGACTTAAGCAGGAAAGAGGCAAATCATCTCCTGCACATCAGTGGTGAAATAGTGGAAAAGTTGAGGAGCGTGAAGTTCTCCAGACATAATATGGTTGATCTGACCTGGCCAATAAACACACCACCGAAGTGAGTAAAAGGGCTCGCCTGTTAATGTACTTCCTGAGACAAGAAAGGTTCCCCAGCCCGTCGCTCATCACATTCTACTGTGCTGCTCTCGAGAGTTTCCTGACCAGTGGTGTTAGCAGCGGGGAGGATTCAAAACACCGCAGGACGGTGTGCAGCGCAGATATTACCACCGCCGAGCTGTCAGCATTGTGAAAGACTCCTCCTGGCCCACTCACATCCACTTCTTCCCGCCTCCTGTATATCTGGCAAGAAATACGGCAGTGTGAAAGCCATCAGCGTCAGAATATGAAGTCGTTTCTTCTATTCACAGGCTGGGAGATCTCTTACCTTCAGTCAGTCAATGAAGCAATGATTGATAAAATGTTTCAAAAGTGCAGAATCACCCTGACGCATGGTCCCACTTTATATTCAAGGAAAGTACATGGGACAAATACCGAACAATAAAATAAAATAAAAAATGAGAATAGAACAACCACATTGAAAACTTCAAATTTTTTAATGGATGTTTGGAAAAGGTGACGGATCCAGTAATGCCTAATGAGTAATGGAGCGCCATCCCAGATAAAAGGTTAAGGCGTAGCCAGAGCAATACTCCAAAAAATACGAGTCCTTTTATTGATGTAGTGTCCAAGTTTTATCCGGTGCTTTTAGTCAAATGCTTGTTCATCGGCGGCACCCTTGGTTGTTTACAAGAGTTGCTTATAAAACCCCGCCCATTATCAGATAACCGGTTGATATTGGACCGGTAATTTTTCTCTGCCGGAGGGAAATAACTTCCAGTCCGTATTCTGGCAGAGCAAATGAAATGAACTCAGGCTAGAGAAAAGGGGCACAGTGGGCAAACACTGTTAAGCAAACAGATTTTTGTTGACAGAAGGGAATGACCAGGAGACTGTGCAGCGAGAAAGCCAAGATGTAATTAGCTCAGATAAGTGGTGCAAGGCCTTATAAAAGGAAATGGAAGATATTTTTATAAAAAATAGGCTCACTACCAGACCACGGACAAGAGAAGGAGTTTTAAGATGTTTAATACGGTAGAACTTGTTTCACAAGAGTAATGTGCAGAGATATTAGGCGAGGCAGGCAGAGACGGACAGACTCAGGCATCCGGCAAAGACTCTCTGAGGCAGGCTCCAGAGATCCACAGATTACATACGAAGAAGATTCCTGGACAGAAAATGTAGTTAGTATCCAGTACATCCAACGGAGCAAGATACTGACTGACTAGTTTGGCCCTGAGCAAAAACCACAACGGGTAGAATGATCTGGAGTCGAGCACATGTCCAGCCTCATTTTAGGAGCAGTCACTGATTAGGAGACCCAAACCAAAGGGGAGGAGAAAACTCAAACAAGGTTAATTAGAGGTCACAGCGTGAGCCATGACAACCTGTTACAAATGTTAGAAATTTGTGTGCACTTCTAAAGCCCTAGTTATCCAAATTGGCCACATAGTGGCGCTGTATTTAAGGCCCCAAAATTCCCTTTTGGAAAGACCACGCCCCCTGACTCCGACTGACTTGAAATTTTCCACCAACGTCAAGTTCAATGTGCTCTACAAAAAGCCTCTAAAGTCACTAACAAAAACACTGATATGACACCAAAATTTGGTATGCCGCCTTAAATCTACCAATCACAAATCTTGGTACATAGCTTACAGCTGTGATTAGCTAAAGTTCCACTCAATGCATCTTGTTACCAACCTATAAGGGGCGCGACGAATACCACAAACATGTATCTCAATAACCACTGAACAGAATTTAACCAGAATTGGTGTGCATGCGTTGATCAAAATTTGAGGCGCCATCTTGATTAGTTAAAGTGGGAGTGGCCTATAGCATATATACGCTAATGACTCAAGATGCCTATTACCTATCCTGACCAAACTGCCTGGGGACCTCTCACGGCATCTGTTTGGTATACATCCCATGAAGTTGGGACGAATGGCAGAGTAATCCAATCGCCTACTGCGGCTATATTTGTTATTCTTTTTTTGTACTGTACTGTTTTGTTGTCTTCTTTCTTGTGCACCTGACACCTGCAAGCCACGTTTCCCACCTGGCATAATAAACCACTGAACCGAACCGAACTGTGAAGAGAGCTCAGAATGGCTGTTCATCAAAATGTTTTTAAGGGATACACATGCAGTTTTATTTCGATTTATATATATTTTTTCAATCATTTTTATGCTTGCTGTATAGATGCAAATGTGTAAACGTGAAATCCGCTTTGACACAGCACAATCCATCACCTTCAGACGGTTCTACTGAACCAGTCCCGGAGAACAACAGCGCAGGAAGAGAAATAAAAGGGGATGTGCCTGAGACTGAGACGACTGGATCCAGACTCACAGTGACAGTGAATGATTAATGCTGCTCCTCTCCTCTGTAATTACAGTCGAGGTGCCCACAAGGACGGCGTTTAACCTACTTATCTGCTGAAGGTGCTCAAAGGGCGCTTGTAGGTGAGCACTGTGCTGATGAAGTATGTATAGAGGAGGGAAGTGGAAAAAGAAGACGATGAATACTTTGATCCAGTAAAAGCAGAAATGTCCTTTAATGAATACAGTAACAGACGCTCATTCACAGCTTAAACATCACGCTTTTTTCAAATTGTAAATTCAAAAAACATAGAGGCAACAACAATTGGTCTTTTGGCTCAACTGAACGCACTGCAATATTTGGTTTGGTCATTTTTTCATTGCTGTCTTTGCTCAACTATACTCTTATATAACATTAAATGACAAAAATAGAAACCCCACATTAAATACGTTCTACTGCGTTAAACAGCTCAAATACAATTGCAAAAACTTCTTCATTTAATTTCTTTATATATTTATTTCTTTTTAGTTTTTTTTCTACTATATGTTCCTCTTAAAAAAGCAGTCTATGTTAATTTAGTGTCATCACTTTTGTGCGTAGGCAGCTGTAGCTCAGGAGATAGAGCAGGACAGCCACTTATCAGAGGGTCTGTTGTTCAATTCCCTTCCTTGGGCAAAATGCTACAAATAGAAGCCCTGTGTGACTGTGTGTGTGAATGTCAACTGTACTGTAAAGGGGTCAATAAGACTAAAACAGCACTATATTGTGACGGGCCCATGGGGGCCAGGCCATAACAATATAAATGCAGTATATTTCCTTTAAAATCATACATGCTTGACAATGAAGGCCCACTCTACTGGATGCAACAAATGCAATGGACAAGCAAACAAACTTAAAGCGACAGTTTTATTTTAAAGACTATGGCGATGTTGTGGTTTACATTTCAATCACTCGATCTTTCCACTTTGTATTTTCAGCCAATCACTCCGGAGCTCATCCTGCTCATCCCTTATTTTGCTGCGGCTAACGCTCGCTCATCTTCTGTGACGGAGTCATTTCCACTCAGAAAAAAAGGAAGAGTGATTTGACTGAAATTTGACTTTTAAGGTTGTAAACGTCTCCTGCTGACTTTTCCCTGTTAAAGCTCTTTTATCTCCCGACGGCAGAGCGGCTTTGGTGTGATTTACTGCCCCATCAGTGTACGGCAGGGCTGCATGTTGATCTCAGTTGGAACTGAAGCAAAAAAACCCACAACCTCCATCCAAACTTATGAAGTTTGAAATGCTCGTCTGGCTCTGGCAGCCGCCTGAACTAGCCGGACCCCTCTCGGCCCGGCTGCGCCTGTTTGGGGTGGAAATTAGGATTGTGTAAAAATGAAATAAAAAACACATCCAGCCACAGTCAACTGCCAGGAGAAGTGATGGGATAATTTCATATGGAAATGAGATTTTTTTTTTATCGTACAAGGAGGACAATTTGAGAGCGGCACCAAAGGGGCCGGCAGTAATTAAGTGTCACTCACGGTGGCTGGCTTGAGTTTGACATGTGGTCTAATTGTGTCAATAGTGACGCTCTGGTTGAGATTACGGGGGGGATTACTGTAACTTTTCCGAGTCATGTCCGGCGGGGGCTGTGCCTCCTGACGTCCTGCAATGGCAGCTATAGTACAATCTGTGACACTGTAGTCGCCAGGCAACTACAAAAACAAGTTCTCCCCAGGGATTTGTTATAGGCGAATACTACAGTTCGTATGTGAATATATGCACTTGAGGGCATGATGTAAATTAAAGGGTGCTGTTAATAAATGTAACCCAATTATTAATGAATTGAATTTAGTATTATATGGAGGGCACATTTTGTAGTTAAATATAATATAGATACATGTCTTTAACTAAGAAAATATAATCATGTAAATCAAAATGTACTGTATGCTGTCGTGTTTAAAGCTGCTGCGAGCCGTACTACTCGATTCATTACAATGCAAGCTGGAAACATGTATAATGCATTCAGGGCAGTGGGATATGTCATTGGGAAAAGCCCTAATGTTCCCCAGAGCTCAAGTGTACCCAGGCGATGATGTGATCATTTGAAATGCTGATCATCAATATGGAACACGCAGTCTGTGCCTCCAGAGCTATACTGTACATGCGTGCGTATATGTGTACATCTTCACACAGAGATCGCCTATTACGATATGAGATGATGCTATCATGTTTCCCATCAGCTAAGGTCATATAGTATCGACTCTGATGCGTCGTAATCAGGTTTTCCGACTCCAGTCCGGTCAGAAGTTCTCTGTGTTGAGCACACTTGGCACACGTATCCTCACACGAGGGTAAACCTTTTGAAATCAGCATCACTCCAATGACCCGTGGCTATGTTCTGCAGGGTCAGCTCACGGCCCACAGCGTAGACAGGAATTATTTTAATCCAATCATTATGGCATCATGCCGCGATGCAGACCTGAACTGTTCTGCCGAACATGCACCTTGCGCGGTCGCAGACTGGGCCGATAAATCCCCCCGGGCTGGAGATTGCTTCTCCTTTTCTGTTGGAATGATGCGGCACTCGTTATCTCACGCGAGAATGTGTGCATGATTGTTCGTACATGGGGTGAAATTACATCAGCTTGCATTTCATTACCCTGCTTCTGAGCTGATTAGAAGGATTATGTGTGACGCGATCACTGCTGTTAGCATTGCAATAGATTAAGATGATGATGAGGCAAAGGTGGATATAGTGTACATACACGCACTTCCCTATAGCCCGGGAGAATGACATTATAAAGAAAACTCAATATAAGACAATATAACAAAAAGGACAAATAAAAAGTAGGACTGATTTGGCAGCACTGCTCAGCACTTTACAGTAATGACAATTTATGTGGAGATTGAGGCGGATCATAGACTGTTAATAAAAATTGACAATATGACAGCTTCTCAAAATTATAGCCAAGTCATCTTGATGGCCCCCAGGTGCCTTGGCTGCAGTTTAGCTCATAAACCCCGCCTCCTGTAAGCAGATGACAGACGTGGGCCCCATCATTTTTATTAGTTTAATAATCCTTTTACCACACTAATGTATGTTCAAGTGTTTATTTTTTCTGATAAGTTTGGTTTCAATCGGTTGATGCTATAAAAACGGGTTGTTGAGTGAGCGGGTGCATTGGCAGGGAACTAGATACCGTGACTTCACACCACGATCACTACTGCGCTGACACTGGTTTCAAATCTAACCACAAAAGGGAGGAAGTGGAGACATAGATGGGCTAATAAAACACACTGCTGTTCATATCTAAACATACCAAAAGTATGCTCGCAGGGGCTCTGGCCACTTGGCGAAAGCAAGACCGATGTTCTCCCTCTTTTAGCTCCGTTTTTGGGCTCTACCACCAGAGACTGAACCAAGGCCAGGGCAGCTGTGGGTCGGTCCGCTGAACTCACTTCAGAGCTGTGTGGAGCAGCACATTCGGGTGATCATACTCTGTCGGTTCATCGCTATGAGTGACTCCTCTCTCATTGTCACATTGTTTTTACATTGTAAGGACACGTTAGTCATAAAATACCAACTGTAGCTCCATTATTCACCATATTTTGCTTCAGTGAAATATTTGGTCCTGTCTTTACAGTGTGACTATTCCTATTGCCTGAGTCCCAGTGTTTGCACTGGTCTGACACAGTTCCTGTGGGTTACATCATCTTATGATTTACATAGCATTTCAACAACAGCTTTGAAGCAACAATGACTGGTCCATTCAAGATCGGTGACGCTGATGTCAATAACCGGGGAGGAAAAAGGAATGATCCTCAACAGGGCTAACGGTGCACTCTGATGGTGTAAAGGGCAACACTGCTGGCTGCTTACCACTGTAATTGACTTTTTCTCCCCACTCCCATTGAACACAGCATTACAGCCTTTACAGACAGGGCTGTATGTCGGGATGGTGTTGAGTCCGCTGAGGACAGTGATTGCAGTTAACGTTCCGTCCTGGATGAATCGTTTGCAGTCATAATTCTCCAGACTGCTGAGGTGCATGTTTTTTCTTTTATTAAATAACGCTTCACAAGACTAACTTGACCTCTTCTGGTACAATTAATCCCATCTGGACAGGCCCTTTATGTAACACTTGGTATTTTACAGAGTCTTTTTATGCTCAGGGGTGCAGTGTAAATGTCAGACTAACAATAAGTGAGGCAGTTTGGTGCACATTCTGCCTGAGACCTGATATATAGGCGGTGAAACAGTTACCGCGTGCTGACACTGATGTTTCTGTGAGAGGACAGTGTTGACAGTATCATCACACCAGCTCCTACAATAACTCAGACTGCGCGGGAGAAAGAAAGATAGCAGTGAGCGGTTGTGTGATGGACAAATATACGAGTTCAACCTTTGTTTTATACAGAAATAGAAGCGAATCCATTGGAGTCGTAGTTTATTCTTTTTTCACCGCCGCTACAGTGGATCTGTGGTGGAATATCTGGGACATTGTCTGCAATACATACTCGCTAGATTTAACTTAATTTGACTTTGCCGTACTGTCGGTGCTATTTCAATTATTATGTGCAATCCTGTTTACATTGTATGTATTATTTCAATTTTTTCAATATACTTATTACTGTATACTGCAGGTCTACTCATTTATTACTTTTACTGATGTTTCTAGTTTTCCTATACCCTTTGCTGCTGTAATATAGCAAATATCCCTGTAGTGGGACTAATACATCTTATCTTGTCACAACTCATTGGGCGTCATTGTAACTGGTGATAATATAAACCCTAATGTGCTTACAGCATCAGCGGATTCAATCCGTACATCACCATAACTGGTTAATTCATCATCTCCTTTTTATAAGTTTGCCAGTGTTACCCAATCATATGTATAAATTTGATCATATTCATTCTGTTTAAACAGATTAAAGAATACACAATTACAGACGAATTGAAGCAGCAATAATGTAAAATTTAGTTTAAAATCTATAACAATAATAATTCATTTTCATTGGGCCCCTAAAATTTGTATACGCACCTTCATTTTCCAATCTAGAAGCTCAAGCGCTGACCTACAGTATAGAGTATATGAATATTTTCATTATGCAAACAATGGCAAAATTATTTGACTAGTATATAAAGCTTCCTTAGGGCCTGGCTAACAGTTTGTTCTTTGGCAATGACTGAACGATTGACTCTGCAGTGGCTGAGGCTCTTGAACAGATCCTCTATGAGGACGTAGGTTAGGAGGAGAGAGAACAAGACGAAACTGACGGTAAAGATGCATTAAAAGAGGCAGTGTCAGGATCCTAAGCCTGTACGTGTAAGAATGACTGCTGAGGCGTGCATTTCAGTTCACAAACCAATGGGCGACTTTGGTTTGCCTTTAATCAGATAGTGTACAGATGCAGAAAGGAAATGATAAACAACATATTGTGGTGACTGTATGGCACTAGACCCATAGACAACCACTTTAATAGATTTCTAGACAGAACTCCTTATCATGTTCCATCCTTTGAGTCTTTGCCTGTTTCTTTTTTCAAGGAAATGCAACATGATCTATCATCTGGTTTCATGTTTGTAGCCATTAAACCGCCGCTGATGTTTCAGTAGATGAATGCATGCATTAGCTGTTGAGATAACCCTGACACTTTTTTACAAAATGTCAGTGTTGATAAATGAGCGCTGTCACCTGTGGATAAACAAATAAGTCACAGGCAAATCCAATACACCAAATTGTGTCGCCCACAGTTTTAAAATCTACCCAGCATCCTCGTCTCACATAGATATTCATCCAGTCCAGGATTTCGAGGGGGAGTCTGCTGTCATAAATCCAGCAGACAAATGGCCGAGACGTGAATATAATAGCTATCAATTATCCCGCGATGCATAACTCTGCCTGCTCTCTGCAGCACAATGACAAGACTTGAGATATATGACTTTGTATTGAATATCTGTGCTGTAACTTAAACCAGCTCAACGGGGCAGTTCATCAGGAACGCACACACGCGCGCACACGCGCGCACACACACCGACACTCAGCTTGTTCACTCTCAGATTCATATTACAGTAAGCACAATATAAGAGCGGACAGAAACCAGCCGGGAGACCTGTGCTCCATTTTTCCATAATCCCTGGTGTCAAAAGGTCCACTGTGCTGCTAAATGCTGCTGCTGATGCCTGAACTGGTTGTGCAAAAGCATGAGAGAAAGACGCTGCCCATACTGCAGCTGAACTATGAGAAGATACTCTACTGAAAAAAACACACCTGCAAGCTACATTGAGGAGCCGTGTATGAATGATTGCTTTTCATAAACTAGTCTCGAACAATTACAATCATCATCATCTGAGCTCGTGTCGTGTGCAGCTGCACTGGTTCATTTGATCCAAACTAGCTGCAACAACAACAACATCTTTCAATGTTTACTCCTCCCTTTTCATCCAAGACAGTCCAAGCAGCTGGGCAGCTGGAATTTGTCAGCCTTATCGCCTCATTCACTCAAATGAAATTATGAACATGGGGACAAGCACCAGTTTATAAAACCATGGGAATTCACAGACAGATTGATTTTTTTTTTTTTTTGGCCACTTGGAGGCTGAGGAACAGGTAGACCATTGGCATACTCTTAATTTGATTATTAATTGTAATAACCATTTCAATTTACAGTGTGATGACGAATGTTAGACTTTTCGTATTAGACGAAACTATGGATGCTGCAGATTTGTGTGATGAGTGACATCAAGCAACATACGTGAATGAAGTAGATTATATTTTGAATGAAAACATTTACCTTCTTGTGCCGAGCAAATGAAGCGACATTGGAAAGCACCCATTCAGGTAAAGCTCATCTAATAGGAAAATATGAAAACGTAGCCAAGGCTTTCATTGTCAGCCATTGTGGATGCTTCGCAAACTTCTACAAGATGGCTTTGTAATGTTGCATATGCATGCAAGAAACTGTCAAAAGAGTGAATGATGAATGAAAGGATTTTTTTGCTGCCTTGTCATCTTACAAGTGAACGTAAGCATGATATAAAAATAGTATTTTGTTCACTGTCCTGCTCAAAGGCTACCGGCTACTACCAACAACTGTTAAGTTGCAATGTTTCTTGCATGTCACAAAATACGATGCACTATCGCATGCAATGTCGATATGAGAAGTCTGACCATTCCATTTCCCATTGGCTCTCTTGCATGACATACGCTTTAGTGATGACTGGGTGTTCAAGCACTTAGAGAGTTTACATGAATGTCAGATGCATTATGTGAACTACGAATGTTCTATGTCCTCATGTGGAGGAGACTGACTGGAAGGGTAGCACTACTAGCTGTTGAATCAATGAATGAATACTTTTAAATTATTGTGAGAAACACGTTTCTGGGAAATTACTACATAGATCATTCCTGTAAACAAAAAATATATCATAATTATCTCAAATATTTCCCCACATTTAAGTCACAATTTAATTTGATTACATATTTAATTAATAATAAATAAATAAGAATGACAGAAGTGCAAACCACTTTGATCCTTACTTTCATCTCAGCCTGGTTCCGTTGGAATTCTCCTCCTCCATATTGTTCTATCCATAATATTCTCGCTGATGAAAGACTTACACACTGTGTGAGAACAGCACCTCTTGGGAGGACATCCCAAGGACGCAGCTTGTGAATCTGAAGAAGGAGCGCACGCAAAGAGAGTAAGGAGTGAACTAAAGACAAATACTGTATAGGCTGATTGATGTGGATATCGGAAGTTCATGAGCTGCAGGAAGCCGCTTCATCTGCATGTGCCCATCATTCATCTCTTGAAATTAGTGAGATTGAAATACACATTGAATCTCTTCCTTGGCCTCCCACAATTTCTTCCTGCAAACACTGGTGTTTATACCATGTGAGAATCTTTGAGTCAGGAGGTCAAACTCTCCAAACTCAATGATGCATGTTGCTCGCCTGAATGACAATGCAGAGTGAAGGTTGCGTGAGAAGGAGTCAGGATCCAGCCCGATCATCAAGGGACTGCTGTGTGGTCGTTTACAAGAAAAATCTGTGGGATTTCGTGTCATTGCAGATTGTAAACCAACTGAATACCCCTCTCAACCTTTTCCAAGCGAGGTGGTTGCCTTCAGGTAATGTAAAAACGATGAAAGGCCCACTCCCTAGAGTCAGGGTGTGGTCGAATTGTCTACTTGGCTCAGTTCGTTTCCCAAGTGACCCGGAAGTATTTCATCCGCAGCCATTATAAGAGCTGTTTGGATTCTCTATATGCATAGGAAAATGCTTCCCGTCCTATCTGTGCTCTTCTCTCTCTGTTTAATGGGATTAAAACGGTCTCTTACTTGTTAATTGTCAGCCTGTTAAACCTTTTATGGCTAGATTCCTACACTCTCAGCACCTGGCGAAGGTAAGCGAAAGATTCCGATCTTTTGTTGAATTTGAATAAATAGTTAGTGTTCGAAGTTACTCTGAACTTTTTCCGCATTAGACCAGACAATGATGTGACCTTAGCGAAAATAAAGGCCTGTGTTCCTTCAAGAGGCAGTAAGCGATACATGTTTTGTCATAATCTAATATTTCCCCACGGCCCCGCTAGCTGTTGGATCTGTGTGGGCGGCGGGGAAAAAAAAGAACCCGCGAGTTAGCCGCCCAGACCGATCGGTTAAATCACAACGATGACTGAGAGAGAAACAAGCTTTCGCCAAAATCGCTCACTGCCCCTTTAAGTCCAACCTGCAGACAGAACTGTTGATGCACACTCCGCGCTTTGGTGCGACAGCCACGAGCATAGAAGTGTATTTCCCACAATCGCCAAATTGTCCAGAAGTCAAGTCACCGCAAAAGGCGCAGGCTGGTGCGAAGAGACTTCAAATTCTATCAATAGAGAGTCTTTGGACTTTCCCGCTGCCAAAATCAGGAGGGGAGAAGAGAGATATTGATTCACAGTAATAAGGCTTTACAAACGGCAACAAGTGGTGTAAGGACTACTACTTAAGCGATCATAGCCCAATACAAAACCAATGTTGTTAAGAGTAGGATTTTTAAGATAATGGTTGAAATATTCTTCACAGTCTGCGTTATTCTTCTCGCTCTTATTCTGAAAAACTAATCAACTGAAAGGTGGCCACTCTGGACACAGCATTAAAACGACTTTTAGTTCTCTTTTCGTTTTACTCACCGTTAGGTTTTACCCGTCCGGTTTCCCCTCCTTTAGTCAAGCCACACGATTGACTGTCTTATATTTCCCTCGTTCACGATAAATCATTTTATTTAAACCACCAAAATCTGTTTTTTTTTATGTTACCGCTCTTTCAACCCGGGAGGGGCTGGGTCCTTACAATAACAAAATCTATCATTCAATAGTCATTCAACATATTGTTGGTGTTGTACTGTAACCCAGGAAAGGAATTCCAATACAAGCACGCAATAAAACATAATGAAGTAACACATAGCCCAACAGCAAACATCATTTAATACAACCAGAGTCAACAGCCTGATCAGGACCCAACACACAGCATCGGCTCACATGCTGGAATACGGGCTGCCACGCCGTTTCATGTGCAAATGAAGCAATCTAGCAGTAATTGGGATAAAATGAATCCTTTGACTTCCTCTTCTCCTCTACAGTCACTTCTTCCTTTCATCGCCTGTCTTCAGCCCTCGCTTCCTTTCCCCCTGCTTGTCTGTCATACTTGATCATTTTAGCAGATGGTTCTAAGTCTTGTATGTCCTAGAAAAGAGAGAAGGATGGCCTGTGTGTTTCAACCGGTTGGCTAGAAAATGAGTCTGGATATTCCTTAGTTGCAATAGAAACCAACTTTACGGAAGCATAACTTGCATCTCCTCGACGCTGAATCCCCCCCCCCCCTCATTTATCTCTCACGCCTGTCATCATCATTTCTTCCGATTCATTAGAGCTTCCCGTTTGGCTCTGAAATTGCACATTGTACATGATGTTCCTTCTCAGTGAGTCACCCATTCACATGTGAGTGTCTGACCTTGAAGTGGGCGTGGGGAAGATACACTGTACTGTAAATACAGGCACACACATGGACGCACCCCTACACACACACACACACACACACACACAGATAAGCGGGGTGGATGATCGGCTCGGCCTAGTGTGGTAGTATTGCTTCTAAACACTGTGACAAACGGTGCAGTCGGGTCCCACATTTCAGACCAGGATCCCAGCTGGACGAGCAGATAAAACTGGCTCGGTCAAACAGAAGATTCTTTCTCAGAGGGAAAGGATTGCTATGCCTCAAGAATAGAGGAAGGATTTTTCAAATTCATATAATATTTTGATATTATGACGTTCAAATAACTATGCGTAGTGCAGTATGAGAAGTGCAGCTTGTAATGACAAACGCGCAGCCGCGTGGGGGCGGGTGCTGCTCACCGGAAGGTCAGTGGTTCGAATCCCCGCTTCCCCCGGTCAGCATTCCAAAGTGTCCTTGGGCAAGACACCCAAAATTGCTTCTGACGGCTCTACCATGTATCAATGTGACAAAAAATGTGCATTGACTATAGAAACACTATTGTGCTAGAGAAAGCTCAATATGAATGTAGTCCATTTACCAAATGCAGACCATAGCTGTTTTCATGTAAAATCTCTGTTCGGGGCACCAAAGGGCTGAAAGAAAGAGTCAGCAGGTGAACATCAGGAGTCGGTGGAAACTCAAACAGAACTAGAAAGGTGGATATTGTCTGTCAGGGAAAAAAAACCCTGTCTCTAAATGAATGCTGAAGTTGCATCATGTCTTCATGCCTACACCCCGTAGCCTATAACAACTTTATAACGTGCCCTTGTGTCAATGTGGTGGCGCCACAACATTGTGTGCCCCTTAGTTCAAAATTAGGGGAATTGCCCTTTAACATAGCACCACTCGAAGGCTGACAACTGCATTTTCATTAGATGTGTCGTCACTCTGGCCGAATCACACGTTGCTGCTTCCGACACCCTTAAAAAAAAAAAAATGCTGATTCAAATGAGAGACATTGTGATCTGTCTTTATTATTACCCGGACTTTGTGTTATCATTTTCCTGTTTTTGTTTTGGAACGTTACCTTCCTCGTATGTCTGCTGCTGTTCCACCGCCTGCCCCAGTGGGTTTCCCACCATTTGCGATCACCTGCTCCGCCCTAATGTGCTTCACCCCATCACCTCCGCCCTCTGTGTGTGCGCGTTTCACCTGAGTGTTTCCCCGCGCTGTTTTGTCAGCCCGTCTGTTCGGTTCCCCCTGTGTTACCCCCTGCTCCTCACTTCCCCTCAATTTGTTTGAGTTTGGATTACCAGTTTTTATATCCTGTTCTTCGTCTGCCTGCCAGCTGGAGCATCTGTTGGCCTTTTTATTCTTATTGGAATATCTTCGCTGCATCCGACCGGCCTCAATGTGTGCCTGCGTTCGGGGCCTGATATCCAAAACTCTATGTTTACAAGCATATTTTAAGCGTCATTTCATTAATGCAGGGCATTTTCTCTGCGTAGACAGTTTTTCTCTCATTAATAAAGTCACCAAAGTGTTGAAAGCGAAGAGCTAGTGAGAGCGTGGTGTGTTCATCACTTCTGTCACATAGTTGTTCCGATTAAATGCATCAACAGTCTTTAGATGTAAAATGATTAGCCGGCTAGTCCAAGCGCTGGTTTTATTTTACTTTAACTGCAAAGACCATCTGTCCGTAAGTGGAGGGCACATTTGTAGCAGTTTTTTGCATCACTTTTCTCGCCCAGGTCTAATTCAGGGCGGTAAGACGTGAAAGGTATTGCACAATGTGTTTTTGAAAAAAACCCAACCACCAGATATCTCGAAAAAAAAAAGGAAGAGTAAGCGTTCAGGTTGTGGTTTCTGTCCTTATTCATGTATGTCTTCCAGTGCTCTCGGAAATGGGGACAGACACTGTGGGGTGTGGGGGACGCGTCGGTGAGCTCCATGGAAAATGTATTAGCAGCTCTTGATGCCAGCCAAAAAGTGTGATTGCTTAAGCACTTTGTTCACGGTGTGATGTCAAATTGATGTGTCACGCCTGATGGAAATAATTTGTACCGAGTTCCCTGTTTACCCTCCTGTTACCAGCTGTGTGCGTTTATTATGTGCTCGAGTCACCGAGCCATCTGCATTGGGATTCACAAAAATATTTGTGTTGTTGTGTTTATGTGCACGTTTTGAGGATCACTTTCATGGATAAAAATCTTGGAAATCCCCCCCCCCCCCGCTTCACTGCACTGGAAACTCAGCAGATGTTGTGATCTCTGATCCAGACACATGCACCCAAAGATGCACAACTGTATCCTCAAATCTGCAAATTAGAGTTGCACAGTCACTGACAAAGACAAACTACATAGCATTATTTTGGGTTACCTCTCACATTTTGGATCATTAATGTTTTTAATTTAAGAAAAAAAAAATGTTCTCTCCTTTGTCAATTGGTACAAGTGTGGCAGAGATTAAATTATCAATCATCTGGCCTGCGCTGCGCAGCAAGGTTAAATAATTTACCTGTACCGCTTTTGAAGATTGACTGACTTGGTGACAAACAGTTTCCTCTACATTCTTGACAACAAGCATTTATGTGGAAAACGTCCTAGTGTGAAGCAGCCATAGAAGGGGAGGTTGAATCTTTATCAGCTAGGGATGCGACGATATGACTTTTTCGTGTCTGATCCGATACCGATCCTGCAACCTTGAGTATCTGGCGATTCCGATCCGATACTAATCTGACACAATCTTTACCCCACTCGTTAAATAAAATATTAATAATGCATTGTTCCAGGATGCACTTTGCTCAACCTAGCCATCCGAAACCTCATACTCGACTGTGAAACAAATGATCAACTCCCCTTAAGGAAGACGTACATAGCCAGCAACATGACTGAGTTATGGAATACTCCTGTCTAATTTCTCACAGAACTTTTAGCAGAATTTTTTATGGTCAGCACCATTCAAACAAGCAAAAAACAAATTGAACTGTAAACTGTTAGATACATAAATAGGCATTTATTTGGTATGTTTACTGTAATGTATCGGATCAGATCTTATTCCTTCTGATATTCGAGTCATTTTGGCCAATATTGCCCTGATACCGATATGGAATATTGTATTGGGACATCCCTGGCATCAGCAATAACTTAAGAAAGCATTGATGAGGCTGGAAGTGACCAGTGAGCTGTAACACAAGGCTGACATCTGAAAACACACGTACAGGAACACAGGGGTGAACATCAGCTCCAGAGCGCAGAGATTCCGGTCGGATGTGCAGAGGTGCCAAGAGCTTAACAGAGTTTACAGAGATTTCTCTCTGGTCTTCAGCGCAGTTCAGCAGTCTGTAACAAGTGTGATGTAAAAGACTTGAGCGATACAACAACTGTATCCAGTCTCACAGAAACCCCCCCCCCCGCTGACATCGCTGAGCTCCCCACATGGGAGGCCACAGATGGGGCTTTTGACAGAGATGTGACACGTAATCCATCTATCTATGAGTCAATTTTCTGGCCTTTACTCAGGTCGGGGTGTCAGCGAGTTATGTAAAAAAATCCCAGGAGTCCTCTCCCCAGTAATGTCCTCAAGCTACACCTAGGGGATCCCAAGGTGTTCCTACCCCAGATGGAATGTAATCCCTCTCAGGGACATGTCGTTTCTGCCACAGGGTCTCCTCCCCCGTTGGACGAGCCTATAAGTACCTCCCCAGGGAGGTGTCCACGAGCCAATCACATCCAATACCTGAAGCACCTCAAGTCGCTCATATCAGTTGAGGAGCTTCCCCCTCAATTATTTAAATACCCTTTAGTGGTTTTGGCAGGGCAAAGCCCTTGGACATATTCCAGTGAGCTTATGAGATACGAATTGTGAAGTGGAGGCCCATGTGTGAGCAGAGGAGAGGAATGGTAAATACATTTTTGCTTGATTTGGTGCTAAGAGCCTCGTGTCAGTAACGCGGGACAGGAGAAGACTCAGTGGTTATATCACGGTGAGCGCAATAAGGCGCGGAAAACAGAAATGCGTAGCGATGAGACGCAAAACGTCTTGTATTTGATATGTGGGACATTATGTCGTGGTCGGTCCATCGTGGAAAACATAAAAATCACATTTTGAATATTCCGCGGTGTGTTTTTGCTGAGTTGGTGAAGTGTCTGCTTCAGTTTACCTGAATTTGACAAAGTTGACCTTCCGGCCACACCCTCGCTTCCAAGGTAACATAGAGATACACTATATAATCATTAGGGATTCTAAAACTTAACAAAAAAACTGAAAACTTTTACCTTACCTCACGTCAACTTTCGCTGTCACTCATACTGAGAGTCTGAAGGAACATGGCCGCCCTAGTCTGCCTGACGTGTGAGTTAGCTAACTAATCCGGTGCGACCGACAGTTTCGGACCCCGTGCTGAGTGGAGCTTCTTGCAGTGCTGATGAATGCCTGTCTTGGCTTTTTTAAAACGTGAATTAAAAAAGAAGAAGTGAAGAAATACAAATCCTATATGAAGAATGTGGGAGTGTATTTCAAGGATATCCTTGTTTTTTTGGGGGAATGCGGTTCTGTTTTTCTGCTGCTTCACTGCCTCAGTCTGCTCCAGCCGTGAGTCATTAGCTGGAGACTGACAGACACATTCCCTTTTCCGTCCCCTTGCTTTCCGTGGCAGATGACAGATCAGAGTGGCATAAGGAGCGAGGGGGCGGAGATCCTGGAACAGGCGGCACGCTCGCGTCATCTGTTCCTCGTCCAATTTGGCCTCTGAAAGGACCCTGTGCGATCGCCTCTGCGGACCGGGGTCTGTCAGCTCGTGCTCCCAGGCACATGCGGGATTCAGATGTACATTAAGTCACGTTGGTCATGGCTTCCCCGCCACCACGGCTGGATTTTTCTGTTTGACCTTGTCAGCAGACACTGCAGCTGAATGTACAAGAAGAGCCAGAGACCTGGACTTAAGTCAGGTCCTTCCAGAGTTGCGACCACCAGCAGTAATTTTAGTGCCCGGCTATGAAACGACTCTGTGTCATTAATCAGTGACATGTTGTATTCAGGATTCAGAGACCCAAAATACTTGATTTGCAGTATATTGTCTTTCCCCCCTTGAGGCTTGACTTAAGTTGACTTATTAGACAAGTACTTCATATACATTGATATTATAATTTTAAAGTTAGGTTCTCATTAACTAGTTTCCCTTGCTATACTGTCTTGGAGCTACCTTTGAAAATATTATTCTGTTTTGGACATGACGATGAAGGAAGTGGAAGTTAATTTGAGGCATTCTTGCATGATTGATTGATGTTATAGGCCAGCGGTCACGAACCCCTTGATTTTTTTGTTGTTGTCCACTATGAACAAAATATTCTGCATTTTTTCTATGATGCAAATAGAAAATAGCCCACTTGCCTTTTTTCTTTGTATTGGTATGAATTTAAATAATACAAAATACTATTTTTGGTACAATTCTTCCAAGATAGGCCTGTTTGATACGGCAATTGCAGTGTTCTTTTTTGTTGTTGTCGCAAAGTATTTCACGTTATTCAAACACAGTTTGACCGAATAAAGTTAGAAGACTTTCTCTCTCAATGCTTCGATAGGTAGATCTTGCCTATCACCAGGGATATTGGGCTTATAAAGCTTGATCCGTGATGGATGCTCTTGGTTCTTTGTTATCATTTTAGCTTCTCCACAGAAAATGTGGGTTGATGTCACGGTTTTGGACCCACGAAATTGTTACAGGTATCACAGACGGACCCACAGTACAATGCAATATTAATATCTATAGTTAAAAAGATTGAATGATGGACATTTTATTTTGGTTTTCTTTTTGCAAAGTAAATCTAAATGGTAGGACAAATCATCACAATAGCAGCTCCGGCTATACCAAGCGGCAAGAACATTCAAATCAATATGCGAAACAATCAAACCTCCATTAATCTCTGTCTGTGGAGCAGCTGTGGAATTTAGCGGGGGGGATTTTGTCAGATGTTGTAGAATAGAGTGAGCTCCAACGTGTGGCACCAAATCCTTGGAACAGAGCAAGGGATCCGCGAGGGGGGAAGGCCTTTGATGAGCAGTAAATTAATGAACGTTCTCTCATTTCTACCAGGAGATAATTGGACTTGAGGTTGACATCTGCTGAGGGTTAACTTTCAAGTGAGGGTTTTATGGTAATTTTTTTTCATAAATAACAAAATGATTTTTCCATGGGCTAGCATATCACACTAATGAAAAAAGGCATACTTCTTCATCTGAGATTCAAAAAAACAACCATGCATGAACCTGTTTATCTTCCAGATGTCAGTAAACAGAGAAATGTTTTGAGATATGATAGTTTGAGAAAGATGGTCAAACTGGAATCAGAAGTGGATTTAACTAACCCTCCGTTCTAATTCATCATCCGAGCAGCTGTGATTAATTTCCGAAGCGCAGGCCTCTCCCCGCGTTCTGATAACAGCGCTGAGTGATATTCACATGCCTCCGCTTTGCCGTTATCTCATTTGGTCCGGGGCCATGTGACACACCGCCGCCGCTGCAAAAAGCCTTGAGAGCATCATTTCAAATGCAGCAGATGGTGCATAGGGATGCAACAGCAGCTCGGCTGAAGGTGCAAGGGGAACGCGATGTAACGAGATGTAGAACGATGCCTCCCCACCGCTCGGAAGAGATCACAGCCACAGATTTTTTCTTCCCTTCTACCCTAAATGTGGAACCTCTTAACCTCCTCGTGCGCCGCAGTTCTTGTCCCCGATACCTCCTACATGTGCTAACGCATTGAGTGCCATCCATTTGGCATCTTTTAGCTTCTCGCAAACAATTATGCCAAAGAGAGAGAGAGATAGAGGTGCAAGAGAGACAGATGAGGATGCACAAATCCAAGTTTTCCAAAAGGGATCTACTCCAACGTCGTTTGTAGAGAGTGGACATTACTAATTCATAATATTCCTGCAATCCGTAAACTGTTCTGTCCGATAGAACTCGGCCGCAGCTGTTCTCCGAAGACATTTGGAGATCGGAGGCTTCAGAATTACGCCCCTCCCCCCTGTTGCTCCATGCAACCCAGTGGCATTGGACGAGGGCCCTGTCAATCCGACAATGCTCAACACCGCTAGGTCAGAGCGCCGTCAATAGCTGCTTGATTTCCCGTGTCGGGAGGGATCAGTTTGAGGATGCGTGCTGTGCAGAGATCTAAGACTCGGCTCTAAAATACAATATCAGAATTGAAAGGTGGGGGGGGGGGAAGCAGTCCGACGTCTCCCGAAGAGGCTCTCCATGTTATGCATTAAAAAAGAATGAGACATCTTCAATGATAGCAGACCTGTGGGAATTTCTGGGTCGGATTGGAGGCAGTATAATCATCTGAAAGAGCCTGTTCTCCAACTCGTACGTTGAAGGATGTCGTTGTTTTGAAGAAGTGTATTACCACGTATTTGGTACGGCCTCTAGCCGACGTTATGTACACAGCTGCCTAGAGGTCAGTGGTGGACCTAGTAAATCTGTCAAGTTTGGAAAATGGAAAATGGATTTGCTCATATTGTGGAAAGTCATTCTCTGTCATGTCACCCTAACTGTTACCCTAACCATCAACCTTGCATTTGCAAGCTCATTAACCACGTGTTTTAAAAGCCCGAGATGCTCTGAGGCGGGAACAAGTATTTGTGGCGTACCGCCTGTGGTCTGAAAGCAAAGCACCTACAGTGTGCTTCCAGCTCCCTCCCCTCACTCTGCCGAAACCCCGATCAATCGGTAGGATTGATCAATCGGTAGGATTCACTGGAGTAGCGAAAAGAACACACTTGCTCATAGCCTTCCCACTAATGTTTGCTGGAAATCCTGCTGCTGTGAGCCATGTTGGTGGTGGGGGGGCAAAGAGAGGGAGCATATTCAATAGTCTGGTCAATTTTGAATTATCGCACACCTCAGTAAATATACAATACCTGCTCAATAGCTGCTATATATGAATAATTTCCTATGAGTTACCTATGACACTTCAATGATGGTGATGGTGATGGCGGCGGCGTGCGTGTGTGTACGTGCGTGTGCAAGTCTGTTAATATTTTCATGCTGGAACCTTGTGGAGCCGGTTTTAAAGTTAATCCAAAGGTCGTCCTCCAACACCGGAGATACACACTGGGAGCAAAGTGGAGATCCCGCTGAGACACGTACAGTACAGTATACGCTCTCACATGCACACACACACACACACACACACACAAGCACACACACACACTTCCTAATCCCCGTGGAAGTGAGGTGGGAGCAGCTAAATGGGTGTCGTGTGGAGTTGTTGGAACAGTAACCTTTCCCTGTGTCATTTATTTGGCTCAAATCCTCCGAATCTCTCTTCAGCCGTTATAATGCACTTTTAAAAACGGACTGTAACCTGGGCTGCCAGTCCAATCAGATGTGGCCGTTCAATATTTTCCCCTAGAAGTCTATTGCTATGATACTTTCCACATGGTTTAGAAAAAAATAGACACAACTGTATTTTTGTCTCTTTTTCCACCGTCTGATTACTTGCCTTCCGGATTAAATGGCATGAACTTTGAATATGTAATCAGACATTACACACACACACACACACACACACACACACACAAATGCAAAACGCAGTCCAGGAGCCCAGAGGGAAGGTTACTTTCCCTTGGAAATGTACATCACTAATTCACATTGTCTGCAGAATGCAGGAGCAATATCATTTTACTAATGCATTATGCAATAATCTATGTGATTAGGAGAAATGTCAGAGGGCTTCCTACCTTGATAACCTACACATGCCATATATACCATTCAGTGCATTAGTGGTAAACTTTTTGATTTTATTCTCCCACTGCTTTCTTATATTTTCTGTATTATTGTACTGACACACACACTCCACAGAGACACTCAGCTGCCAGCGGAATGTATTTTGAGAAAATTATAGATTTTATTTCATTAATTATAGTTCTTATTTATTTAATTTTTGACTTGTCTTCGTACTGTACCATAATTTTTCCATCGTATCTATTATATTTCTGTCTTTATTTTACAATTTGTCATTCACATTATATTTTTCCCTTATGTTACAGCATGTTTACCCAATTTATCCTTCATTGTCTATTTTCATGTGAAAAAAAATCTGTGCTTGTAATTTCTCTCCTGTACAGCACTCTGAGCAGCATTTCTCGTATGAAGGATTTGAAGCATATTTCCCCAAATTCCCCTCAGAAATTCCGTTAAAAGTCAAAGAAGAGTATGTTTTTTTCCCCCCTTATTTAATTACTGTTTATTTTGCGCAGCACTTTCCAGAGCACAAACAGGTTTCCACCACTGCTCCTAAAGACTATAATACATTGATGCACAACAGGGGGCTTACATGGACGAACCTAACCCTTATGCTTTTGTCTACTAAGCAGCTTAACTGCAGGTTAAGAATCTGCTGCTATTGAGGAAGGGCTGGCCATTACTCATTCATGCCGCACGCCCAGATTATTAATAGGGCTCTTGAGATAGCTTACCTACTTAGAGCTCAAGAAACTAAATCATTATTAAAGAGTAATTCCACCAAAGGAACAATGCTCTGTTTAGCGGAACATTTCAGCGGCATCGGAGGGGAGAGGAGAAAGTGAAATATTGCTGGCGGCTGGGTGATGCGATGTTCTTTCCAATGAAGCGCTGGGGTCGGGCGGCGTGCCGAGGCGAGGTCGCCCACTGTGACCCCCTCGACAAAAAGACACCCTTCGATAGCCGGAGAGCAGGAAAATTGATCTGCAGCTCATTCCGAGGAGCCATTGTCACTGGCTTCCTCGTATCAAATGACTGAAAGTGAGGAGGAGATGAGACGGGGATGGGAAAGAAAGGGAGAAGGCAGGCTGCTGGCTGCCCAGATAAGATGGTGGGGGAGGAGAAACTCAAAGGGGAAGAGCAGTCCATCGACTGACTGGGACGGCTGATTCTGTAGCCTATAGGCTTTTCTCTTTTTATATAATGATTCAAATTAATAATAAAATTTTTTTGTATATGTACTGAACACATTTACCAACTTTTAAGCTGCTGCCCTAAAACATTTCGGTCGCCTTTCTTCTGCTGTTGCAACAGACACAAGTAACTGCCACCGCTGTTCCCTGTTTTATTTGGTGAGTGCATTGCCTCGTGTGTCCGAGTCATGGACTGTAAATAAAGATGGACGAATTGCGTCGCCACGTCCTGCTCCTTTGCATAACAATGGAGCCAAAATGTCCCAGATATGGAAGACGTCCTGCAAAGTAGTGATCGTGCCGTGGAGTATCGAGGTCCCGCCGTGATGCTCGACCAGTGGCGAATCATCGTCGTCCCCTGTCAATCATGGCACTTCAACCTGAACAGCATCGAATAACTCAGCTCATTAATTAAATGAACACTTGAACATACATCAGTGTGACGCGAAGAAAATGACAGAAACCACCTACACCAAAAATGTATTTAACGTGTACTTTGACTTTTTAGTTAAAAAATAATGTACAGCACTTATAAAGTAATACAAAAAATAATAATCTTGATAACATATGCAGCCATATCACCTCGCCTCAGTCCATCTGTATCTTTGTATCTGGTTTCATACATCTTCTTTCATGCCAAAACAGAGGCACGGAGTTGGCTGAGGTGGACGACTCCAGGTGAGTGACGCTGTGCTGCGGAGCCATCCGGCGTGTCAGCTGAGCTTGCACACTGCCATCCCCATTTGGGTGGCCCCTTTTGAGCTGTCAAACGCATTTGCTCATTCTGCGCCGCCGCCCGTGCATCTCGCAGCTCATTGCCGCCACTCCAGCAGCCACCTGCTCCCCGTGGCACAACGCTCTGACTTCTGTCAGCTCGAGATGCCGCTGGCAGAGACAAAAGGCTGGATGCAATAAAAAACAAAGAGGAGATCATCAGAAAAAAAAAAATATCCGACTGATCTATGGATCCATAATTTACGGCGTAATGGCGCGCTCGACTTGTATCTCTCTTGAACTTTAATCGGGGCAGCATGGGCAGAAATTAGTCTCGTAAAGGTCACGGATGTTTGTAAAAGGATCAATAAATAATGAGTTCATGGTTAATTAATGTGCGATATAAAAATGAGGAATCACATTTCTCTAAATGGACCGATTGGCCATTCACCCCTCAATTAAAGCACCGCATACACTGGCAAAAATTAGATGCCGTCTAAACACCATTTTAACGTAAGGGAAACACGGGGAATCGTCTTTGACACAACAGTGTTTGTGGTCAGATACTGTTGACTCTATGGTAAAATGTGTGTAATATATGCATATTCTAACAGAGGGGTAACGAGCTTTTCAGTTTAATTAGAAAACAAACGTCTCTCACACCAAATTACACATGAATTCACCGAAAGTTCAGATGACCCAGTCATCCGCCAGCACTCAAACACAATGTGCAACCTGATCCGTGTGTACCAGGTCATCATTACAAAGTGTAATACAGTAGAATGTAAAAATGATCACATCTGTGACGTTGAAGGTGACAAATATCAATATCTATTAAGGTTGTGATTTGTGCATTTGTAAAATTGTTTTCAGGTACGTTCAAATCCCTTGGTGTTCGTGTATGGATTGCAACAAACATTTGTGGGTGCCAAAAATTACACACTATTAATTGTCAATTTTATTTGTCATTTGTAGATCATGAGTTATTGGAGTCAAAAGTCTCTCCTTCGGTCAAATCCAGAATTGTAACTCTTAAAAACTTGTATCTGCTATTCAGAAACTGTTGATTTATGATGTGTGAAACTGAAACGGGAACATTTGATACTGACAATTCTTTGTCATCCTCGCACATGGCAGAATGACATTGTGTGGTGTAAGCAGCTTCGGAGATCTGTCCAAACTTTGTCACCCAGCTATTTGTGTGCGTGTGTGTGTGTGTGTGCGTGCGTGCGTGTGTGTGTGTGTGTAGGGACAGTTAAAGTCTGAATGTTCTTATTTTAGACTTCCCAGAGGCGGTACTTCTCTTCACACTCAGCCCGCCCAACACATTAGCATGAACACACATTTGCTGCACATATCAGTACACACAATCACACACACACACACACGCACACACACACACACACACACGCACAGGCACGCACAGTAAACAGTGATTGTCACTGTCTCGATTGGAAACAAGCCAAGCAATAGCTCAGTTAGCACAGTGCAGTCGGTGATAGATGAAGTGATATTGCAGTTTATCTTTCATTTTTCAGACGGCAGCAAACCACCTCCTGGCCGTGGTAAATCAACAGCAACACACAATATGAACATCGCAACTGTGGCTCATAAATCCTGGCACACACTCGGACGAGCACGCGTCTAATAATAAATCCACTCATGGTAATTCATAATGGCACCGCTCGCGTGGGCGGGATGGTGGGGGTGATAATGTGTATGTGTATGGATCTATTCCAGCTGATAACTGATAATAACAACAGTTTGAAAAGCAACATCATTACATCCATTGAAATGTGAGCAATCTTCCACGAGATAATCGCTTATGTCATGATTTATGGAGACATTTTTATGAACGGCAGGTTTTTCTCGAACGCGCGCACGCAGTTCGCTCCCTCCAGAGCAGGGCCGGCGTTGAGCCGAGCAGCGTCTGCCTGACGATGAGAATCGTTCCCTTGTCGCTCGCGGACACGCACAGCGGAAGCGGTATCTTCCGAGTCCATGCTGAATCCATCTAAAACTTTCTGGATGTTTTGGCGAGCCAGTGCCGTCGAGACTGGCAGGGGTTTCTCCCAGTGCTGCCGACGGTCAGTGTGTTTGAGTGCCAGCTGCACGCAGCTCTACAATGAAGCTACTGTACAAAACAGATCTTTATGTTTTGTGTAAAAAAAATGTCAGGACAATTATATTTTACGCGAGCTGTGTTTCCAATTCAGGGGCCGGCGTGGCCTGCACCCGCTTTCGACCGCCGCGCAGACGCCGACAGCCGACCCAGAAAGTCTGGTCCACTGCGGACTCGCCATCGCCATTGTGTTCCGCCCTTCACCACTGTCGCCTAGCAACAGTGCTGCAGCGACCCACCAAAGGAGAAAGGCTGAGAAGTGATGGAGCCAGAAACTTTGATCTGACTTTTTTTTCTTTCCACCGGAGAAAATAGCGATGCCTCGCCGCCGGCGCCAGCGCGGGATGCATCTCAGGCGTGTTATCGCCGGCGGCCGTTACCTCCCCTTCAAAGCGGGCGTGCAATGAATCCTGGGATAGGTTGGGCCTGGAAGGACGCACCCGTCGGATCTTTCGTTGCTTGGGAACGGAAGGACCCATTTGAAGGTGATGCAAACGGTCTGCAAATGTAGCCACGGCCCCTGAATTTGAACACAGCCATAGTGTATACATAGCCCGTGTAGGATATGCATCACCGCTCGGATGCTTTTGACTCCACATTGTGGCTACTTTCCTCCTATTGCACAATTCAGTTCAATTCAAAAGACATCAAAGCTCTCTGTGTATTACTTTATTTTCCTTTTTTACTGAAAAGTAAATGTTTGTCAAATTATATTAAAGGCTTATGCCTCTAAGGTTTATTTTCTACGTACTTTTGGAGGCTTGGTAGTTAGTCTTTACTTCGTCTCTTCTTGCAGTTCCTGGTTCAACGAGACAATCTCCACATAGTAGAATCTTCAGCTTGTGTGGACTTTATCACTTGGTCTTCATCAGGGGACAGAGTTGTGTCAGTCATCTCAGAGATCGATCCGTTGACATGCGAGCTCAGCGGCTCCAATGTTATCGGGATCTCATCTTGTCTTAGAGATCAAATCGAGTTGTCAAACTTGGGAAAAAAATGGTTTTACAAAATAATGCCACCTCAATGTTAATATATTAGTTGTCAGGAGTCATTAACTGTAATGCTGGGATAATGAGAGTTGTTTTTTTGAATGCTAGCAGAAACCAAAGGTAGTAACTCTTCTTATTCTAATTCTTATTAATAACATAATTCCATTAATAAGTGTCCAGTATTATTATAGTCATCACAACACAAAACACAACTGTTCCCGGCCCGTTTCTCCCTTCATTCTCCTCCTAATTGTGAATGTGAGTGGTATTGCATGACATTTCTGAAGACAAGCTTTTCTGAATGCTGTAACTTCTTCTGAGAATAACAATATTGGACATTTGGGTATTATGGCTTGCAGTGATCATTGCAGCCTCCAGGGGCTGCTATCAGAGTTGTTTTTTGTTGCCTCCTTTGCTTCGCTGTAATCAGATTACCGTAATCCCACATGACAGACTACACGTAACCCACTGGTTGTCAAACCTTGTGTCTTAGTTAGAGCCGTTGACACTGTGAACATTCGATATAAGACGCCCATTGAGTCATTCCACACACACACACACACACACACACACACACGAGCGCGCAAATCCAAATCCCCATCAAAAATAGGTTACCTAAGAACAGATGCAAAGCTCAAAAGCAAATAAAAATTCAGCCACTGAAGATTTCCTTCCAGAGGCTGTGTTGGCATGTGACTGTGTGTCTGTCACTGTGTTCACGTGCGTCTGCATGCCAAGTGCATTTTTTGCATTTTTTTTTTTTTTTGCATGTATGTATGTATGTAAATGTGCACGGGCGTATGCGTGTGTGTGTTTCGCGGATTCCCTTTTTTTCCCCTTCTTTTTATTAGCTATGGTGTCCTTATCCTGCACAAACAGATGAGAGGTTGGCATGGCAGACACGGAGCCAGTGGGGGATAAGAGGGAGGAAAATAAACTGTGAAAGAAGGAGAGAGCGAGCAGCGTGCAGATGGATGAAGACGGAAATAGAGTGCGGATGAAGGCAAAAATAAATAATAATGAATTAAAAAGGGGCGCACTGTCTAGTGGTGAATTTGCCATGTTTGGGTGTGTCTGTGTCCGTGGATTCCATACGATCCATGTATGGAATCCACTGGACGAAAATGAGCAGGCGTTCCAACGTATTCCAATCGACCAGTGTTAACGGTGTGAAATGCATCGACTGTGGGGGCTCTCGGTGGGGGGAGGGTCTCTCAGCTTCACACTCTGGTCCGGGCTGTTTATGGATTCAGTATATTCTGAACATTTGTTGTACTGTTCCTCTTCATAAACTGCGGCCCCTTTGTAAACAACCGAGGCTGATGAACGGCTTAATTTGACCTGAGAGAACATGATCTCTTCCCTTACCTTCCACAAAAACGACACCGCTGGTTCACAGACATTGCGGAGTCACCATCACAGACATCTCCTCTCCGTACGCTCCAGTCTGTTGACCTTTTCACGTCGCTCAGCAGATCTCACCGCACCTTGGTTCCAATTTGGATTCATTTCCATTCCTGGTAGCAACGCCGGGTCGCCACGGTAACTTGTGTGCCCACCCACTCCTCAGTTCACTCCATGGTGGCGCGTCGTTCTTCATGGTGGCGCACCGCTAATTCCATTTTCCCAGTTTCCGGCAGCGCGAACGCAACGAATGCTGGACCGTTTTTTGTGCATCCCTTTTCAACACGATGTAGCAAACAGGGCGACTTAACACGGTCGGTCGGGTCCACCTCATGTAACTATATTTAACTCATTCAAAGTTGGCGAATAAACATATTATACATATACATAATATGATTATATGTATTTTGATTATACATATATGAACTCATAGTTATGGCCAATATATTCAATGCCTATGAATAATTTCTTCTAAATTAGGACTGCAAGTGAGCTTGACTGATAGAGGCAAAACACATCAGGGAATAATAAATGCTTGATTCAAAATACTTCTGGTGATTGATTGTCTATTTCAATTTCAAAACGGAATCTCTAACTACACTCTCAGACAGAATTAAAAACAAACCTCATACATCCTCTGTACGATTGTTTTACCTTACTCTCCTCATGCATCATGTAGGTCAATGCAAATGCATGTAACCCCTCGTGAATGTTTTCTATGACACATCCCACTGAAGCAGTCCGTAAGTGGCACACTGAGGACTCGGTGTGCAGGGTCCTCTCTGCCCACTAGGGGCCGCAGTCGACAGGTGTCAAACGGGAGCAGCTCAAGCTTAGACGTTCTCGCGGGGCCGTCTGTCCATCACTTGCCCACCGATCCGACACCTCAAACTCGTTACGGTGTTCTGTAAACTACGACGGTCCCCCCCCCCCCCCCCCCCCCCTCCCAACACCTCCAGCAACCCCTCCCACTCACCTCCACAGTCGGCCGAGTGTGCGACAGACTCACACGCCAAGGTAGAATTCCAGCATCTCTCTATACGGCCTATGATAAAGCGGAAACGTCTTTTTCGCAACAGTCAAATTGCTTAGTGGAACCTTTGAAGAAAGAAAACCGCTCCGCAACGCATATCTCAGCGCCCCCCCCCCCCCCCCCCCCCCCCCCCGTTTAGCGCGTCCACTTTTAGCACCGGGCCTCGAGCTGTCGGCAGATGGGGAGGAAGGACTCCGAGTCAATAGCGCAGGCTCCGCAGGCAGAGTGCGAGAGCGACTGGCAGTTCTCGGGCAATGTGTGCGTTTCTGGCGGCGTGCGGGAGCTCGAGTGAGCTCCGCCCCGGCTCCGTGGTTAATGCAACAGTGTTGAAGGTCACCTCAGCGTCAAGGAGAGGAGCATGTCATTGGTAATTAGCACTCCCACGGAGAGCCCAGCATCCGCGAGTAACCGGGCCCCTGCACACACACACACACACACACACACACACACACGGCTCACTCACTTCTTCCATAGATTCTAACTGAATCCAAGTTCAACCCCTAAAACAATCCTTTAATTTAAACAGGACCTGGACAAAAAAAACCCCCGGATGAATTCCAATTCGCTCCGTGTCAATGTGAAAAAAATTGTCGAGTCACACTCACAAAGAAACTCGCTCACCTTGGTGTTCCCGTCTGTGATGCATTTTCTCAGGTTCAAGCTGGGTATCTGCACCAGCTCCTCCGCAGTTAGAATAATAGTTATAATATTACACCTTTTTTTTTTTTTTCCCCAGCACCTACACAGACACGTCGTGTTTTGTCGTCGTCACTGCGGCGATCTAGCCCAGGCATCACTCATCCGAAATACACACTGATTGGTCGGATTGTGTGTCAAGGAATAAGTGTGTTGCTGGCCTATGAGTCATACTTGTACGTACAGTGTCAGGCGGCGAAGCTGGTGGCCCTTTCTTACAGAAGCTGCCTGTATGCTAACGGTTGGCTTTGATGCCAAAGACACAGTCGGCCTTTTTTTTCTGAAGAGCTGCCTGAGGCGTGCACCCTGTCCTTCGCGACGTGGCCGGGCGACGGAACGGCTGCGTTCGCGGCGTCGAAGGAACGTGGGTTAAAGAGAACCCGGCGGAAGCACGTGTCGTAAGCGAGTGCAACATTCGATTCAGAAATTAGTCAAAATTGTAACATGACCCTTTGACCCTTTCACTGTCAGTCAGTTGAAGTTTGAACCATCTGGGAAAAAACCTAGTACGTTGCCATTGCACTTTCCTCCCTTCTTCCAGTCTCTTGAATCTCTCGGCCGTCTGGCCCGCAGTGGGCCCTGGGCGAATCCAGGTGTCTCCCCCTCCGGACTGAGCGCTCGCGGCCTTTTGTCACATGTGCGGTGACGTCGTCGCCATGACCACGCCGGGTCTGCGAGGGAGCGAGACCATGGGGGACTTCATTATAGGACATTATTTCCGTGGAGAATCGTTTGAAATTTCGGACCATGTGACCCATTTGAACGCACATATATGTTGACCACTTGTGCTTATTCACGAGTCTGCTGCATTAGTAGAGACCATATCTGTATTTCAGATCAGGCCGGAATGCTCCGAAATGTTTTTCCTTTACGTGAGCATCCGAAACGCAACATTTTAACGCAGTGTTGATAATATACCCGCAATTAGGGCTCCTCACATCATCGATGGACAAAGTTTGCGTGTAGTGCTGCAGGTTTTAGGTAATTAGCTTGTAGCTTTAATCTGGTATGGTGCAGCAAATGATGGCATTTTTTACCTTTTAAGTAACAAATGCAATTTTTATTCTTTATGCACATATATTATGCTTTACTACATCCAGGAACTTCACAAAATGACGGAAGCAAAAATGTCCTGAAATTTAAATAATAATACATAACATTTATTACGTCCCCTTCCTCTCTGGGCACAGGACCAGGGGTCGGCCCTTATGGAATATTCAGCCAGCGCTCTCAGAACAGAGACACACCTCAACAACCTGTGCCGTTAAGCCCGAGTATCAATCATTCACATCATCTCTAGTGCTCTGGAGAGTCACTTACACATTCTCTTTCCTGATGCATTACAGCAACAGCGGGTTCCCGCAGTGCAAATGGCAGTAAAGGCTGATTCTTCTGTACCAGTGGAGTCTTCGCCGGAGGCTGCGAAGGTGCAAGTGCTCTTCAGAGACGGGTTCATTTGCAGTCCTCTCCGACATTACAATGGAAGGAGCCGTAAACCCTTTTCCCTGTTTGATGGCCTCATTTCCGTCTTTTAAACTCTTTATTATTCTCTGAACAGGTTGAGTATAAGTGTATGACAGTAACCAGGTGCAGTGGTAACAAAAAATATACCAGGAATGAGAATGGTTATGTTTCATTTTCAGCGCACAGTCCTGTTCTCTCCAACAGGCTGATTTTCTACAATGTTGACCCCAAATCAAATCTTAATTGTCATTCATTAATATTTGGGGTAGTGCAACAAACTGTAAACAGAGCTTTTTTAATATTATAAAGAAGTTATAGTGAACAAGTTGGCTTAAAGCCTTTTTACACATCCAGCAGACATGCAGCAGTGTCATGTTTATGTCCAAAGTAATCTCAAAATAATCATAAAATGTGTATCTTTAAATAACTATTTATTCAAAAGGACATTTCATTTTAGAAATGTGGCTTTTGCAGGTTTCTCTTTGTACAAACTTTTGTTGTTTGTTGTACAATGCAGCAATTTTAAATTGGTCTTGAGCTGTGATTTGTTAATGAATGGATGAGAGAAACTTTCAAAGTCGCACACAGGATTTTACCATTGATGAATAGTTGTTATACAGTCAGATGCACTAAAGGTATCTGGTTATATATTACTTTATCTATGAATTTAGGAAGCATAATGTGTCGGGGGGATATTTCGTTTCTGTCTGTGATGTTGTGTTGTTGATGTGGGATATTTATAAAGAGAAGATAGAGAGGAGCTGCTACCTCTACACTGAGAAAATTGAAAATAATAAATTGCAATTAGAAATAATATTTTTGAATTAATCATTTACGTATACCTCTTTTATTGTGTTCATTTTTAATAATTTAAAGTTAAGAGAGGCCACTGCTGCCGGAGCCCTGGGGACACTGAAAACACCATCAAGGGCCATTTCGATTTTTATGACCTCCTTTGTGGGCCATACTGAATTATCGAACACATAGAGCACACTTACCTCTCCTAACACGGTGGCTGGAACTGCTTCTCTTTGGTGAGCAGAGGAAGGGTGTTGTGTTGAGGTTTGAGTCTCTTGTGTTATGATCTAACCGCTTATATGGACTCTGGACTTTTTGGACTTTGCTTGGACTTCCTACATTTGTATCCTGCTATCCCTGCTCCCCTTGTTCCCTTGTTCACTTTGGAACCAATGTGCCTTCTGAATGAGGCTTTAGCCTCTGCGCTGAGCGTAACACTGTCAGAATGTGGTCTTGGGAAAGCTTCTTGGTGGACACTCCAAGGACGTGGACTGTTTTCCAGCCCAAAAATCGATCGCTCTCATAAGATATGTTTTTTTGTATCTGTATGTGAGTTGCCTTTTTGTATTCATGAGTAGTCTCACAGGCCAGACAAAAAGCCCAGAGGCCGGAGGTTCCCCAGCCTCTCAGGGTCCCAGAGTCTCAGGGCTACTGGACTTCCAGGTGAGACAACCATGAGACACTCAGAGGGATTCGAACGTGCCACAGGGCACCTGCAGCCTCCAAATGTCTGCAGTAACTTATAACATTAGAATGCGTAGCTATGGGAGCTAAAAATACGATCCCAAGAAGTCTCACCTTGCCAACCGCGGGGACATTATTTTTGGCTGCATTTTCAAAGAGCGGGCTGTATCACAGCGGCTATTTAGTGTTGGGTGGATTCCAGGGGATTCGGAAAAAAACACCTGCATGCACTTCCAAAGGAAACTGTTCCAGAATGTGTGGTGGCAGAAACCTGCCGTCTCCTCCTGCACATGATGTTGAAGACGTCAGACGACGACACCAGACAACTGTCATCTGACTAGTGCAGGTGAACTCACCAGAAGTTCTATGAAACTTGAAACCTTTTCTTTTGGATTGATTACGAAAAGATTTAAGGTTTTGGTCATTTAGGTTTTGTTTAGCCTCAGTCGGAAAGACCAGGAAGAAGTTGTTTTGTGTTTAAGATGAACACTTAACCTTACCAAACCTTAATCAGAGCATTGTTTCATCGTAAATAAGATGTAGAGTATACTTCAACCGTGATTTGTAATAGTTTTGGAAGGCCCTGACAACCGTTTGTTTGGATTGAGAGACAAAGAGGAACACAGCTGACAGAGCAGAAGAAAAGGGGCACCACCTTTCATACGTCATCTCAAGACGCACAAAATTGTTACAACTTTTGGAGACATCCTCTGACAGTTTTGTGCACTTTTTTGCCGAATAGAGACGAGAAGAAGAAGTGTGGTGGGCACAAAAATTGAAATATACAAATATAGAGCGAGTGAGGAAAAATGGATTAGGGAGAAAATGGGAAGAAAGTGAATTGGACGTGCAAAAATAGTGTGTGTCGACGATGACTTTACTAAATAATTTTCCTGAGATGCATTCACAAGCTGAATACACAAACAGAACTTCCAACCTTCTGGTAAATCTGCCGTTCTCTTGACGAAGTGACGGATCAGTTAATGGACACAGTCGCAATGTCTGATGCACACTGGTCCCGGTGTCTGGTTTACACACGGGTGAAATCCTCCCCACGTGTCGCCAGTGGTGCTCCCTTGAATAGCGCAGTTCGGCAACATTGGCCATCCGGAGCGCACGGGGCCGCTGACAAGACCGTCCGTCCGGCCCTGCGGGGTCGGCTCGATTGCGCGCGTCAACTCCCATGATGCCGGGCTGCATCTGCCACGCCACACCCTTCCCTCCCTGCCTCCCTTGCGTCTGAGGATGAAAGGACAACAGGGGAGGACAGTGGAAGAGGCGAAAAGTTTGGTGATAGGAGGGGGGAAAAAAGAAAAGAACAGCTCTGTGGCTCGATAAGACGAACACTGGTCCAAGTGTTGTTCCAGTGGAGTATCAGGGATAAACAACTGGCTAAACATTTTACTTGGATTAACTAGATTATTAGCATTTGCCACAAACTGTACCGTGGGAGATGCTCTACATGGGTACCAATCCGTCAATAGATGATCATTCTTTCAAGAGCTCTGGCAATCTAAGAATTTGACATTTGACCTCAATCAGACCTCTGATACCCCTCGTAACGCTAACAAGCTAAGGAGGCGTATCAGAGGTACGGTATGTTATGGTGACACCATATGGAAAGCCCAAGTTGACGGGATTGGTAGAAGAAATCCACTGGCATAGATAAAACCCTAGGTCTCCTGTGTCCCACGTCAGGCCATTCCACAACAGCCGACTCACCGTCCCATATCCCCCGTTTGGAATAGTGTGTGTCTGAGCGGGACGTCGCAGAGCGTCGTCGACGCATCAGTGAGCTCCGGTCCCACGCGGCGTGAGATTAGAAGTGGCTCCCTCGCTGTGAAAAGTTGAAGGAACAGAGGTTGGTTGTTTTTTTTTTACAGACAAACCTCAGGGTTCCAGACGGCTGAGCACAGTGTGCCAGAGCCGCAGGACAAGAGCTCAGTGTCATTGCGCAGCTTTTAAGACGAGCACTGGATGCTGCCGGGGAGACAGAGGCGGTGGGGGGAGGAGGAAGAGGAGGAGGAGGAGGAGGCTTATCCAAACACATCACTTCCAGTCTGCAAACACACACACACACACACACACACACACACCATGAAGAGCCAAAAGGTTAGCAGTGTGTGCCTGGTTTAATTAGGATGAAATATATGGCAGTGATGTGGACTGCACCCAGGTGCATACTGGGAAGACAGGCTGTCACCAATCTGTCGCCGCCTGTCTGCAACAGCTCAGACACACACTCAATTACTTGTACGTGGTCTCACACAAACACACACTCACACGCGCGCACACACACACACTCACACGCGCGCGCAAACACACCTTTATGTGACAATCCCACAGTCACTTTGAAACTATTCCATCAAAGTCAGCGCACATGGCGACAGGCGAGAGGCCGCACTATATGTAAACCGTAGTTTGTCACAAATTGTAACTGATTATCGTGGTGTGATCCGATTTCATTTTATTTTGAAATGAATTACCATGTTCGAATGATGTACCGTGTGTCTGTTGGGTGTTTTGCCTCCTGCCTCTGTGTGTTTCTCTCGCCTATGCTGTACAAGATTGCCCGTCTCTTCCTACGCAACCATTTGTTACCTCGTGTTGCCATGTGAACCAGTAACCTGCATCTGTAGTGTCTCATTTTCAGTTTCTTACAAGTACATAAGGCACATTCTATATCTGAACAATTTTTTGGTATTATTGCAGGTGTTTGAATTGATGGTTTTGCTAGAGAGTGCTTTAATACAAGGACAACATGAACTGTATTTTGAACTGATGTCACCTAAGGTGGAATATGTAGTTTGTATTCACACTGCAGTGCAGTGTTGTTGTTTTTTAAAGCAAAGTGGCTTGTATCTGGCCTTATTTAGTAATATATGATGTTTAAAGGAGCAGCAGATGATAACATAATAACAGAAAGTAATCTGAAATGGTGGGACTTTCTTTCTTCTTATTATTGATGCTGAAACCTTATACACGTTGGTTAAACTTTGAAATATGGATCCCAGCATATGGACAGGAGGAACACATGGACATGTGTTTTTTTTTTTTTTTCCCCTGTCCTCCTAAATGTCTGACATTGACTATAGGGACTTGAATCTGAACACATTTCGTCACTATAACTGTGTTTTCACAGATTTCTGTTCACTTCCCTGCAATTTGAAATTCAAACCAATCCTGGGCAAGCTAGATTTGGTACGTCACAAATACAGAAAACCAATCATCCATGCATATCATGAATATTCATAGTCTCAGAATTCCTCAATGAGGGAGAAGAGAGTGGATGGTTTCAAGCCCCATTTCAGAGGGCTTTTTTAAAACTTTTTTTGGGGGGGTAAACAATGCTAAACAAAATATTACGCATAGCAGATTCTTTTTATACACTTGCTAAACAAAATATTACGCATAGCAGATTCTTTTTATACACTTTAAAATGTGACTGGAGGGAATCTTGAAGAAAAAGTAGGGTCATGGTCGGACTTACAGTTCATCAAGCCAGATCAAGACAGATCTCCCCTTCACGTGCGGTGATTCTACACGTTACATCGTACTCGCACATCAATATAAGGACAAAAGTACGAGGGGTTTTCATTCTGGGGATATATCCTACCCAACGTGCACATGCAAAGCAAAGAGTTTAGATCTGTAGACATGTGTATCTTACAATCTAAATGTATAACTGCTCTTAAGTGGGGAAAAAATGTGGATTAAAGGAGTGGCTACAAGCATGTCAATGGAAAAGATGACGTATATTGTTGGAGGAGGCCTTTTATGTACTTCTTGGGTAAACTTCTTCAGCAGGAACCAGCCCTGATGGACTAGGGTAGCACTTCGATCTCATACACTGATCTTAAAAGCACCCTTTATTCATTATACTTATCTTCATTTTATCGATTTTTCTTTTTTTCTTTTAAATTTTCATATGTATATGTGCATGTACGTGAATATTTTGTCTTTATTTTTATATGTACTTACCCAGCGGATGGGAGGGAGATGGAGGAGGTGTTTTATGGAACCCTTATTCCTTGTGTGATTTGATGTGATTTGCAAACTGAAACCAACGAGTGGAAAACGACAACGGACGCCTCTTGATTTTAAAATACTTTTATTTCATAAACAATATCTAAATTTTTAACTTGTTTGGTCACATACACGGTAAGGATAGAAAATGACTCGGAGGAGGAGCGAAAAAAACAACAAGAAGTGGGCATTCCCTATCTGCTCCTCGCGGCAGGCCGTACAAAGTGAGCTCGCCCGAGTGAGGGCTGACGTGACGATCTAAGAGTGGCCCGGCGGTTCGGGAAGCTGTGCTACATGTGGGCGGAGGATTCGATCACCTGACACTGAGGTCATGCGCCTGACCTCTAACCTGAATATGGAAGGGGATCTTTATTTTCCGGGGTAATAATAGCATCTCCTGTATATACCCTCCTATCAACTCTTAAACAGTAGTCGCATCGCCTGCTCCTTTTGCTTTTGTTTAAGGTCGCTGAGAAAGACAGGTTGATTGCGGACACATTTTTTTTCCCCTTCCTCATATCCACACTTTCCTTCAGGTAAGAGCATGGAGATGAGCCATCGCTATATCTCACGAATAGACGTAAATAAATAAATCAATCCAAATACTGAAAAGACAACATTTTGGTCCATGGTGTAAATAGAGCTAGAAAAGACCCCCCCCCCTCCCTCCCTCCAATCTTCAAACAGGGCTGGATGGTTCTTTACATGTTGGAAGACCTTCACCTGTGTGGCTAGACTATCATAAACACATTTCTAATAAATAGCCAAATATTGCGAATATTGTGCAAGATCAAAGACACCATTTGTGCAAAGAACATGTGCTCCTCTACCGTTAAAAGCGTTTGACAGGTTCCAGTGTTTTTTTTCTCTCCGTTGTTGTCGTCGCTCGACTTCGGTTTGGAGTCTCGAGGAGTTTCCCCACGATAGAATGACACGAGGACAACACGGAGACGTATAGAACAACCCTTTTGCTGCGGATCGGTTGGAAAAAAGGGCCTTCTTCGTCAAAGGACACACCAAAATGCACACGTCACAAAAGAGCCGTTCACGTAATGTCCCAAAGAGAAAATCCACAGGGCGCGGGGCGGTCATGTGCCGTCTGTGGCCGGAGCGCGAAGAGGGAATCCTTCGTCCAGAGCTCGTTTCTGTACAGTGCGATCCGCCCGCCCACTAGGCCATCCGTCCCCTGGTTTCAGACTCACCGGGGGAAGCTACGGTCGGCGAGGCGTCGGCGGGGAATGACTGGGGGTCGGGGGGGGGGGGGGGGGGGGGGGGCCCTGGGGCAGGACAGTGCTCCACCGTATGCTGTGCCTGAGACAAACTGTGCAAACGCTACTGTGCTCTTTGTCCTCTTGGCTACCGGCACTGCTACTGTACAGTGAGTATGGTACCACTCCAGAGGATGTGTGTGTGTGTGTGTGTGTGTTGTGTGTGTGTGTGTGTGTGTGTGTGTGTGTGTGCGCGTGCGTGCGTGTGTGTGATACAAACATTGGCCAGGCAGTGATTGACTTGGGTCTCACAATGACCAATCAAACTGTAAACAGCAGATTTAGTCTTCGGTTCTTATATACAAGCGTCGAGCATAAAGCGTGTCCTTTCCCCTCTTTGGGGGCGAGGGGCGGGGCGAGACGGAGAACCAGTTTCATCCCCGGCGTGTTCACGCGTTTGACTTCACGACAAAAAAATGCGTTTCCCTTATCCTCCTGCGCTTTTTTTTCTTCTTCTTCAATATCCGGTGCTTTTGCAATTGTGGGCCGACACTGAATGCCGGCCCGCGTGTCCAGAGGCTGTTCTGTCCCTCTGCGGTACAAATGGGGTGTTATGAGGTAACCAAGGAGTAGACCATACTGAAACACAAGAGAAGAAACAGGGGGGCAGGAGGTGAGAGAGGGCGAGAAGTGACAAGGTGAAAAATCACATCCATCAAATCATCGAACGGCCCATTTGAAACTGTGAGACACTGTGTGTGTGTGTGTGTGTGTGTGTGTGTTTGACATTTCATTGATCCGTAGTTGGTTTTCTTTGGCGAGTGATCTCAACATCTGCCGCCTCGGCTGCTTGCACATTTGATGGGGAGTTGGTTTGTTTGCGGACTTGAACTCGGAAGCGACATTATTTATCTCGGTTGACGTTTTTTTTTTTTTTTACATGTGATTCCCTTTATAGCTTCTTATGTAGGCTAGAGTTATTGTTTAGCCATTCTCTCTTTTCGCATGGATGCGTTCGCTCATTTCAGCGGGACCACCATCTGCGCACATCGCTGATCAAATGACAGCCGCTGCCATTTCATAATTATAATAAATATACATTTGTAAACTTGCGTATCTACTGTTCCACCCGGGTCTCTCTGGGGCCCCTTTCACTAAATATGCACCAAAACATTTTGAACTCCATCCATTTTTATGTGGAACCGACTGACCGAGATTGTATTCTGGTGCATGAAGCGACACACGCCCACAAACGCAACCCCTTGTATCATGCAATTATTCATTTAATGAATTCATTTAGTAGAGGTTTGTCTGAGTTTTAATAATAATCACATTGGTGAGCTCTTATGTAGCTTTGTACCATGAAGTAGAATAACTACATAGTCTGTTCTTTAGGAAAGGCAAGCAGAGTAAACATTGCTAAAGTACAGTAATGAGCATATGAATCTGCTAAAATGAATCCCATTTCTTTCTAAATGAAATATATATATATATATATATTTTGGGGGGGTATTTTTCTTTTTCTCTAAATGTAAAAGCAACAATCCTTCCTGGCATGTTTTTTTGGTTTGGTTTTTCTCCTAAAAGACTGCTGCTGTGCAAAACTGAAAGCAACTTAAAAAGCAAAGGCTGATGGGCGTCATGTAATGCAATGAGCGCGTTTGAAATAAGCTGTAAAACACACATTACTGCAAAGTGAAGTATATATATAATTTTTTTCATGTAAACCTTTGACACTGATGAGCTTCAGTCAAAATATTATGTAATTATTTGAACCTAGAACAAAAAGAAAAGAAAGAAGAGGATGATTAAGGATCACAGGAAACAAAAACAACAATCACAGATTGGGAATTGCATCTCGCTGACAGTTTCTCATGATTCCAAACTTCTGTACTGGTCCCAGATCAGGACCGGAGAGGTGGGGCGACAGAGCAGGAGTTCCTCCTCAGGGACTCCACCTCCTCCCATGTAAACCTCCCAGAACCAGGGACGGACTGTTCCGGGTGTTCCGTCAAAGTCCGGCCTGGGTTTGTGAAAAGATAACGTTCCCATAGATAGACGGGTGAATGCGTGATACATGGAGTCAGATGTCTTGATATCGATCGAAACTGTCAGCGAGAAGTTGTTCTGTACGGAGATTGAAAAGAGATAGATGAGACGTGTGGAAAGTCATGGATCTGTATGTGCATTGTCTCGTTTTAGATTTGAATATCGGCCTTAACACGCTTTGCACGGCTGCTCGTGTTAAACTCAGATTTAAAGCTATTACTCTCATTTCCAGCTCTCTATTTTTTTTATTTTTTATCCAGCGACTCCACCAAAGCAGCTTTGCATGATTAATAGTTAAAAATTAAGTCTATATTTGTCTCAAAATCCTGTTACGCAGACCTTCTGTTGAGCAAATCAAATCTCTCTTTTCCGAATTGACCAAACTCCTTGAAGTTTTCAAACGAACCACGTATAAAAGCCATCTCTATATAACCCCTGTTAAAGTGGGAAATACAACAGGTGGCATTACCAGTAGGCGTTGCACTGCTGTTGTCAAATGACTATATAGCTGAGCTGCAGCGTAGTTCATTTGTACAATTTGTTGTTCGGTGTTTCACTTTCACAGGCTAGTTAGACATTAACCACACATAGCGTATTCTAAGTTATGACTCATTTTAGCAGACAGATGGTGCAGCAAAGAGAAATACTATGAAAATGACTATTTATCACACTGTCGGGCGCGGCCCGTCCATATCATCCACCCCAAAAACATAGTCCCTCCTTATAAATTATTTTCCCACATTAATACATCATACATTGATTATATCTCTACCTATACTAGTAAGTTAATCAACATTTTTTTAAAAGTTGAGATAGTAATTTCAGTGATTCAGTCTCAATTTAGTGCGTGGCTCAATATTGGGGCAGGAGACCTCAGCTCTAGTTGTCAGCATTGACTACTGCTGCATTATGTTTGCTGCTGGCTAGTATGTTTATATACTGTCTATTAATAAGTATGTGCAGTTTACTTAATTATTAAAACGCCGCTATGGAAAGTGGGCGTGGCTAGCGATGGAGTGCGCGGAGCCAGTGTCTGCCCTACTGGAATTTGAGACCACGGGCCGCTACTGCACACTGTTGCCATTTATCAACAACAATCATACTAATGCTGATGATTGTTATAATACACCATCCAACGCTGTAATATTTTCCTATTTGCTTATAGACTAGGGGAAGAAAGAAAAAAAGAACAGAAACTCTTTTCGTTTGTTGAATTGTGTAAGTCCAGCTGCGTTGGGAATGCCGTTATCAAGTGTTGTCAGCCATTAGACCAGCGACTGTCTTCATAAATGTAGCAGCAGCGCGATTAGGTCCCATGATCATTACAGCAGACGTGTGGCGGGCCTGTGCTGAGCACGGGCTCCCCGCCAGAAAACCTTATCACGCCGCAAAACAACACGCGGTAATGAGGTAACGTCCAATTATTGTGATCAGAGTGCCGAGCAGCTTTGCATCTTAATGTGCGAGGTGAGTGGAAGGGGAGCCTAATCTCGCTCTACCCGTTGTGTGACTCTCACCGAGCACTGCAATGTTATACACTTATTTGCAGAAGGTCAGCAAAGGTTGACAGGTTCCCTACTCATTGGCAACTTTTATGTACAGAATTTAAGTAATGCTTTAAAACAAAATAATGGGGCAATTTAATTAATCCTGCTACTGATGTTTTAACAGTTGTTTCATTACCCAGTGGTACATGATTTACAGTCTATTTCTAATAACCATTTACCAAAATGAATAGCCTCATAGCGTTGCTTAACGCTGCTCTGCATTCTGAAAGTGTGCGAAATGTTGTAATTACCAGTGTTGCTCCTTTGAGTTGTGTTGCTTCATTTTGCTTTGCATTGCTATAATTTCTGCAGTCAGTTCTGCATCAATGTTTCATGATTACTTAAGCTTCGTACTATCCAATGTTTGTACATTTCAACCTGTCACGTTTCAACCTGAAAATGAGCTCAGTGGTTTGATAATGCCTGCCTCATTTACGGAAATACTGATCTTCATAAAAGTAAGGAATGAACATGAAACACACTATGATATACCTTGCTGCTAAACAATCATAGATCCAATAATAATTCAGACAGTACCTGTAATTTAGTTGCGTCTGAGCATCAGGTAGAGTAATGTCACCTTTTATTTTGTTAGTACAGTAATTTAAAAAAAACAATAACTGCAAATCAAATGCCAACTTAAATAAAACCCAACCATTCAGTTTAAGTCTGTAATTATCTTTTGTTGGCTGCGGGGAGAAACACAGTTATTAGTGGCAGCCTCATTAAGGTCAACGTGATCTGCCTCCAACCTGACAATGAAGCAGGCAGCTGAAAATTTGAAAATATTGACTAAAGAATCATCTGAAATACTGGAGAGCCTTATTAAAAAACACCATAGAAACAAAGGATTGCTAGATTTATTTACATTGCTATTAACTTATAAATTGAGCTTTGTTAGCATTGATTTGGAAGCAATATTAGTCTGGCTACGCCATGCTACTAATATAGACGAGTTGTATATAAATGTAATTTATATATAGTCATATTGTTTTGTTAATATTCAAAGGCTTGTTCTTTTAGCAATCCCCCAAAATACAAGGGAAACAAAACACACATAATGAAGGACAGGACCATGTGCTAGGCTCTTGGGGCTGATTTTGGACTTTTAATTGTAGCTTTGCACATAACAGTAATAAAAAAAGCAAGGAATATTGTAACTCTGAAATCTGTTTGAATGAATGTACCAAGTATAGTGGCAGAGACACACACTTCACTGTGATACAAGAGAAAACCTTGAATAAACACGTTCACCTCTATTTCCCTGAAAATTGCTGCGTTTCCTTGACTGTAGATATTGGCCCATAGTTCAAGAGCTGCCAGTGAATCAGCGAAAAACCTCCATAACCCCAGCACATAATGATAATGTAACAATTACACACATTGTAATGATTTTTCTGTATATGTTCCCAATGTTACGGATTGTTTTTCACTTAAGTCACAGATCTTTCATACTTCATGTTCAGCCCTCTGCATCTGTCTAGTTGTGTGTGTGTGTGTGTGTGTGTCTGTGTGTGGGGGACGGACGGACGAGACACCTGAGTGCATCACAGTTCACACAGCATCCATGGAGGAGAGAGGGAAGAGGGGCTAAAGGTGGTAACGGTCAGAGGTCACATTCTGAGGGGGGACAAGCAGGACGTCACTATTATCCAGTGTCAAGAGGAGCTTCTGCTCTGATTTATTTCTATGAACACTGTACTGAATTATAATATATTTGTTCCGGTTTCTGTTCTTGATTTATTATTGAAGTATCATATTGATCTGTCTCAATAAACAAACTATAATTGGAATAGATAACTGTGTGTAAAGATATATGTATGGATCAGCTCAGTTCCCCTCAGCTTCCCTCCCCCTGCTGTTGCCCAGATGGACCAACCCAAGAGTTATGGAGTAATCCCAGAGGGTCGTCTGCGCCGGATACGCTCCACTGACCGACCCAAAAAGGATTTGACTTCACCCGTCACCCAGGTGTGGAGCTAAGTGCTCAGGTGCTGAGTGTGTTAGTGAGGGCATGCCCAATTTCATTATGCGCATATGCAGGGATTGTGTGCGTGTGTGTGTGTGAGAGAGAGAGAGAGAGAGATTTATTGTGAGGGGTGTTTTTGGTTTCGGGGGCGCGGTGAGGAAGAAGGGTCAGTGACACGAGGCAAGAAAACAGAAACAAAGCACCACGGAGCAGGTTTCAGGGCTCTTCACTTCCAGATCAACCAGTCCTTCATATTAATCAAAACAATCTTTTGGATATTGACCATCAACATATTTACCCGGCCTAGCTGGAAGCAGGGTATTGTTTTCACCATTTCTCTGTGTGTGAACAATTTAACTCAATAACACATTGGACAGATTTTCACCGAGCGTGGTGGCAATATTGCTTGGGGGGAAATTCTCTGGATGATTAACTTTTGGAGCAAATTGGTCAAAAGGCAAGGTCATGCAAAACATAGAGAGATACAATCTAAAGCTAGTATTGACCAGAAAATGAGAAATTTACTCACATCATAAATAGCCACGGCCTAAAGCTTATATCGATCAAAACGTAATTCATGATTGTACTGTATGGTAGGAAGGACATCCAAAAATGACGTCATATAGTGCATAGTGTGTAATAATGCATTGATTTTTGCAACCAATAACTATTTTTTTGTTTTTTTTTATGAAACGCGAATTCATGTCGTAAATCATTCATTGGCTTTACATTTACAATTCCATACTTCCAGAGACGGGCAAAGATTTATGACAGGCTCATAGGTTGATGATGGCCTGAGGCTGTTTTTTTTTTTAAATTATCATTGTGTGTCATTATGTGTACTCACACATAACCAGATATGGAATGGAAAGTGAATTGGCCATCACCCTGCTCTGTAGAAAAAAGTATACCTCACATCTTCTGCTGCTGCTGCTGCTGCTGTCAGCCGTCTCTAAAACATCAGTTCAATCCAACATGGGCTATGGAGCAGGACAGGATGGAGTGAGATGGGGAAGCAAGATGATTTAAATTCAAGACGGGATGAGCTCTGTTTGCAGTCAAAGTCCACGGTGGGAGCACAGCACACTCTCCATGACATACTGCATTTCCTCAAGAAATAAAATATAGTAAAAGACTGTAATCATTGTTAATTCATAATCATAGGTGAGCTCCACCAAATCTCACAATTGGTACTATTGTACCCCCCTCAACAACAAAGTTGCACCCCTCAAGTTCATGTATTTTAAAAATGTTTTATCCAATTAACTACCAGTCACGTATGACTGTAAAACATGTTGCACAGTCGCCTTTATAATTAGTAAGAGCATAAGTATAGAATCATGTGTAGGATTTGTATGATTAGCTGCTAAACCAACAGTACTACAGTCCTTCAAGTGTCATGTTTGTTGCACCTACAACTCAGGGGACTCAACCTTACAGTATCAGAAAATGGATGACATATGGGCATAAAAAACAGGCATAACAGGCGTGACTCAATTACCCTTTTTTCTCTTTCTTCAAAATTTTGCCCACTATATCATGCCAGGAGGGAATATACTGTAGTGTGAAAATTTAAAGACATCCTTTGTTTTTATAATATTAGTATGATAATAAGAACAGATTGACTTTGCCAAGGGAATGAGACCAGGTATATCACGATTATGGTATCTTGAAAAAATGTACCCACAATATAAGGATTAACCAAAAGCAGAGCCTCATCTATACCTTGATTTGAGGATATATTGTCATCACATGTAGGGGTTAAATGTAGAGATACTGCTTTTAGCAAAACGCCACAAATACACCCCCACAAGTATCCCGAGTTATGGAAAAAAGACCAAGACTCACTACTCATGATGTTGCTTTTCTACCTGCGTGGTGTTGCTGTGATAAACATATTAACGGGCATACGATTAACGACATACCTGTTGCCTGAAAAAAGATTGTGTCAACGGCACATCACACAAAGGATGGGACCTATAGCGGACCTATAGTGGCACGAGTTAAATGTTTATTCACAGCATTATCACACACATACAAGAGCAACTCCATGTTAAAGTTGCAATCCTTTTTCAGGCTCCGGAATAGTTTGTCTTCAAAGATCGTCTAGGTCCTGCACTAATACCGAGGAAGCCAAGTCCCCAAAGTATAAACTGTAACTGACATGGCTCCACAAAAATATCAAGCTATGTGGCTAAAAGCCATATAGCCTAGGATAAAAGGTAAAAAAATAAATAAAGATAAGGATTGTACCTTTAAGTGTTTCCATTGATAAGACCTATTAGAGGGATATATCCAGGTTCCACACACTGCAGCACCCACATGACACATGGAACAGGAATCCGGAGTGATTAATAACAGCGTTAACAGAAAATGGACAGGAACATTGAGAGTATTTAGCATAAAACACTGGTAAATGACAGAAAACATGTTGAATCAATGAGCAATTTCATTCAAAAATAATTCAGAATAGTATCCAGGAAGAATCTGTTTCATCCATCGCAACATTATGGCAGTGCTCGTCAATGAAGTAAAGAATCAAATTCTCTCAACATCACATGCATTAGCATTAGCGGCCCTGCAAGTGTGAAAGTATTAGCCTGACAATCCTACAGCACAGGAGAGAACTTGCATGTGATTGCCAGAGAAATGGTTACTTTATTCAGAGATTTGCACTCACGTCGCGTCCTCGCAAGTTAGACGTCCACGTGACGGGAACACAGTTGCAATCAACATGTGATGTGATTGTTTGTTTTTTCATTGTCACCATTTCCCATCAGGAACAGTTCTAATGGATTTACTTTAAAGTAGCTTCAATTCAGTTTTTCCTTAAACTCTAGCTGTTTTGCGACCAGATTAATGTAATCTCCTTCACGTGTAATCCAATCATCTGCCACACCATGCTAGCCGTGAGCTCACCAGTAGAGATAGTAGAAGAAGGAGAGGACGAAGAAGGACAGCTTGCACCAGGCCTCCTTTAGGCAGAACTTGAGCGTGTCGCCGTTCATCACGGACGCCGGGTCGTAGAGGAGCTCCTTCGTGTCCGTTGGGGAGTGAAAGTACCTACCACAAGAGGGCAAAGACCACACCGCGGGTAGTTGACCCGTTCCAGAAACCAGGGGGAGCGGGGATAAGAAAGGGGGGAGGGAGGCGGAAGAGATGACGGGAGGAGATGAGAAAAGAAGATAGTATGGACAAAGATGGCCATGATGAGTAAGCTGGAGCAGACATCATGCAGCAGACGAGGGCGGATTAGTAGATGGATATGCTTATGGTACTCGACTGTTTGCGAAACCCCCTTCTCCTGCCGGTCAAGCTTGTCTTCATGGGGCTATAATCAGAGGGAGTGCCTGGCAAACGAAGAGTTGTTTGGAGTTGGGTCTTTTGGACTTGACTGAAAACACATGTGCAAAGGTGAAGGAATTGATTGCGTTTGATCTACTTGCATGCAAACTAGCCAAAGACTGGCGGGAGTGACCGAGCTTCGCTTCAAAGGCTAAGGAGCACATCATCAGCTAACTATGTTAACTACAGATACTATTAGGGTTTTTTCTTTCTTTACTGGATTAGGGGGAATGTACACATGAGATACTGTAGCGGCACTTTAGGAAGATCAGTGCTTTTGACTTCTGTCTATCTTGAACAGGTTGGTTTTCCCTGTCCAAACAGGGTTATGTTAGAATAATATGCAAGTAGCCTCAGTCAAAAGAGGCAAACCTTAGAGGAAGAATGAAAATTTGACTTTACACTTGTTATCTAGCAGGGGGTTTTACTAATTTTCACGTCCTCTAGAAGAATAAAGAGGTGGTAAGGATGTTGAATTGAATTTAAGGGCTCTTTATAGGGTTCTTCTATTTAAAACAAGATACAGTTCTCACCTCACTCACAGAACAGCAAGTTAGCTTGTGAAGTTATAAAATTCTGTAACGGTTGTCATTTCACCTGGCAAAATCGACTAACCCTTGACACACCAGGCGGGTTGTTACACAGAACCTGGCGAGGCTTTGTGGGGAAACCGTTTGGAAAAGGACAGGACTTTTCAAAAGAACACTTGGATGACAATCGGATGAACCTTCTATCGCGCTTGCAGATGTCAGTCAGGAGGACAGTGAACACATCTTTTCCAATGTGGTAGGCCTTTGCCGTCGTTCTTTGCTCTTCCTCTTATGGAGAAATGCCATTCGGGTCGGATATAGCTGATGCCATAGCAGCTCTCGTGGGACAACGCTTGGTGAAGCGAATAGCTCGGAGCCTGCCGGGATAGCTTATCATTTTTAGAGCAAACCTGCCCGGCAAGGTAAAACATTGACAGTCACGATCTAGAAGTGTACACCTGTCTGAATCAAAGACATGAATACATTGAATTTCAAGTGTTACATCTGCCATTGTTATCACTGTATGTATGTGCAATACTCGAATGGAAAGCTTGACAGGTGAGGGGAGCAGCAAACAGTCCATTGCGGGATGTATTCCAAAAAGAAGCATTGACCACATGGTAAAATAAACATGACTTAATATATATGTAGATATTCAAAATCTGTTTCGACCCTGGTCTGGATCTGAAAGGTATCGGGGCTGGGGTTTGTAAATCTCGTGTTACAGCTCCAATCTCTATACATAAACAATGAATTCAAACAATCATTTTCACCGTGATGTTTCTCCAGTTTGAAATTAGTCATTTCATCAGGTGCTGACTGTTTTATAGCTGAGGAGAAAATTCACCCCACAAGAGAAACTGCGTAGAGTATGACTAATCTTTTGGCATTATCAATATTTGCTCTCTCTCTCTTCAGGCTGTGTCAAAATGAAGTTGTGCACCATCAACAAAACAAAAACCTGTTGGTGATTAATATCAGAGCGGGGGCCGGGGGAATAGTCGGATGTTTCCAGGAGCTCCAGCATCCCGGCGAGACCTGTTTTAGTGGGGCTGTTATGATTATGAAATGGAGTTCGCTGCGAGAAGTCGTACGAGGAGGGAATCGCAACCGCTCACTGTTGCTTTGTGATAGAGAGAGAGAGCTGTTCACGCGCTGATGCACAATGACCCCATTGCTGAGATTTGCTTTTAACGGACCCCAGATATGGTACAAATGACCAGGATCCTGTTCCTGTACGTTAACGTAACAGCTTCTAATTGCTTCCCAGAGGCCGGCACGAAGAGTTTCACATTCGAATGATGGTGTTGAGAGTCCGACCAGGAAGCTGCCGCAATGACGAACGCATGCGGCCTGTTCTGTCGCAACCACGGGCGGGAACAGATGGTTAATGCACGCCCAACACAACACTGAATGTTAATGTCATGTCCGCTGGTTGTTAATGGATGTGAAACGTCGTACATTTTGGTTTGACCCAAATCCATCACAATGTGCATTCACCGATTCACTGTCTGGTTTAGGTCGCAGACAATTCATGCATGTGTGGAAATGCTCGGCAAATGCGCAGGAGAATGCATCTTGATGTAGGGGTTAATGCAATGAGCCACTGAACATCATTCCCATGTATCCCTTCAACGTTCACATGCACAAATGGCCGATGATGAGGTTGACAAGGTCAGATAACACTTAACATTGTACTACAGTTAGCAGTTAGCTAATAAAAAAAAAAACAATGCCAAGTTTTATACTTTTCCCCAGAGCAAAGGTTACAGATGACACAAGAAGAAAATTGCCATTTGACACAAACTTCTCAGGCAGTGTCTTGAACAACACACACGCACATACACACACAAACACACACACACACACACACACACACACACTGACAATGATTCAGCTGGCAAATCAAAGCCTTCTCCGGGACTGCAGAAACTACGTCGCCACAATCACACATGGGGAGGATTTATCTGTTTTAATAAAACAAGGAAATGTTCCCCACCAGTGGAGCGGCCGGTTACGCCAACACGGAGCTGATGTGATTGTCTGTTCACCCCCTGAGGTCAGGCAGGCACACAGTCGGCCTTCATGTCACCTCGTCACACTTCGAGCCAGCGCCGGAGCCATTACAGGCCGGGCGAGGGCCCAGACTTTTCCAGCAACACCGTTACTTTAACGTAGGGGCGTCCTGTTTACACAACATTGTACGTCATTGTACAATGTAATGCACATTACACCCCCTTACTTTTCCAACACTCTCTTCTATATGTGCTGGGGATAACTCAACACATTTTCGTTTACCCTTGTACCAGTTTTCTCTGACATTTCTGAGGCCACCGGAGGTGAATGCAGTTCCACCTGTGGTGCTGAGAAACTTTATTCTGCAGCGACACGTCTTAATCATGAGTATATTTTGACTATATGTTATACAGTGGCTTTAATGTGATGGTGTTGTAGATGTGATTGTTCAAATGCTAATGCAAAAGCTGATTTTCAGACCTACACATATATATGTTTAAAAAAAAGACATACAACCAAATCCAGCATCTGCAATATTTGGGGTATTAGGGAAGCTACAGAAATTTAAGCACGCTACAAGAAGCTCCATTAACAAATATTTTTAAAATCTGGCATCTGTTTATTTAAAATCTCCTTTACTCTCAACATGAATTTGCATCCAAACAGCAGGTCTGTTTTGATGCATACTGTTTATGTATGTATTCTTTTTTTTTTTTAACTTTTGTGCTATTACTATGACCTCAAATACAATGTTATGTGTGTATGTTTCTTTTTTATGGTGTGTACCTTCTGTCTTTTTCGGGGAAGACAACACCGTGTTTGTATTTGTCTTTTTGATAATCTCAATAAAAAGATTTGAATAATAATAAATGCTAATGCTGAAGGCCACGGCGTCTGGTTTTCAGGTCTTCGTGGAGACCTGTCCTGAAGACACTCAATTATTGTGTTGGCTCTTTGCCCGGGGTCCCCGTCCCGGGTCGCGCGCGGCCCTGTAGGACCCATCTGTCTCGGCTGCGTTCATCCCTCACACTCCCTGTCCCTCCCGCTGAGAAGACCTGCTGTTTAACCAGAAACAGAGTTCGTTGTTCTGCTCAAATCGGACCAGATAAGCCTTTTCCCGTCCTCCTCGCACAGCCGGGGCCCCGATCACGTCCGGAAGCCAGTGTCAGTGAGGCCTTTCAAGTGAGCAGGTCAAGACAACGGGGCTTTTCCCCCCGCTACACCCTTCGACGCGCGTTTGTATCGACAGACCTCTCGAAAATCAACGGTCTGTGTGCGTCTGCGCCCGAGGAGCACCGCGTAGACATCTGAGCCGGGAGCTCGGCATCCACACGCACACAGAGACCTTTTTTTTGCTGTGACCCATGGACACTGCGCGTACCTATGAGCTGTGTGTTCATTGTTGTTCCACCGTCAGTGACCCCTCCGCCTCCCTTTCCCACTCCCCTATGTTTCACCTTGTCCATGTGAGATATCTCTCCTATCACTCACCTCGCTCCCTCTCTCACCTCTCCTCCCTGCCTGCGGCTACTCCCTCCCTTACTGTCCACCCTCCTCCGCCAGCTTTGTCTTACCCCCTCCTCCTTTCGCTCTTCCTCTCATCTCTGTCTCCTCTTTCTCTCTCTCAGCTTGGCTGGTGGGCATCTGGCACAGTCTCCAATTAATGAGACAGCAAGATGTTTTTTCTCTCTTTGGTTCCTTCTCTCCTCTCCTCTCAGTTAGTAACTTCAACCAGCCGAGCACGCAGGCTTAAACCAATCAGGCTGCCAGCAGTCCGCATCCGAGCCGCGACCAGCGGGAAGAGCGGCAACAAGGACGAAAACAGAAACAGAAACAGAAGGAGCAGCGAAAAAGAAATCTGAAGGATCGCTGATTGGTGACCTATTTTACAGACACTGCTGTTCGGGGGGGAGGGGGGGGGGCTCATGGTGTTTACATCACTGACGTACTTGCTTCACATTTCATTCAGTTTAATTGAGGAGGGGGGGGGGTGTCCTCAGATATGCAACACATCCGCAGCAAGTTGCAATCAAAAGATGTGAACGGCGGGAGCGGTACACTGTGATGTGGAGTCAGGTCAGCCGAGCGCTGCTGAACAAAGAGCCGCGGCGTGCGCTCAAAAAGAAAGCTTTGAATGGGAACCAAAGGAGCCTGTCACCGCTGCCGCGTTCCCCGCTGTGATCCAGAGTGACGAGACGATCCCTTTTTATAATTCTCCTTGTTAACAAATCCCAGGTATAAACCGAAACCTGCGATGCGTCAGTTCAATCCGTCGTGACCTCCCTACCCTGTGTATGGCTGCAGTCAGTCCCCGGCCCACTCATTCCTGCTCGAAGACCTAAATGTACAATTTCATGAATACATAGTTCAAAAACACTCAGAAATATATAGTTGAATCTATTAGTCTGATCCTAATTTTAATGCAAACTCATAGAATAAAACATAACTCATTCTAATCTCAACTAATACCTTGAGATCTAACAGGCAACAAACACACACACACGCGCACACACACACACACACACACACGCGCACACACAATGTGATGGCTGGGATAGTTACCTCCATGTGTTGTAGAAGAGCAGGGGGATGTTGAGGCCCACGGTTAGCCACTCCTGGGCGCACAGGAACATGATGCAGAACAGCCCATGGATGGAGTACTCAGGCAGCACCAGCTGCAGGAGGAGGAGGAGACAGAGGCGGGAGGAAGAGGAGCATTAGTCAGAGAGCATTCTCTCACGGACAGACAATTAGAGAGAATCACTGTCTTGTGTGGCTGGACTTGTTTTGGTGGAACGTTTGCAAGTGGGGAAGCGATCGCTGTCATCAAGATTGCCGATCATCTACAAAATAAAAGGAAGGGGGATGTCGCCTTGGCGATTGCACGATCAAAATCTTTTTATGGCATCGCTAAATGCAGATAGTATTTAAGCAGAACTATATTTAACTAAAGGGCAGTTTGTTAGCAGATGCCACATTATCATTTTAATGCCCACAGGGGAAAAAAGACAACAACGCATCAAGCATCATTAGCATTCAAATCCTCTGCCTCTCCTATATTTAGCCTCTGAAATCTGTCTACATGCATGTATTCCAAATGGCTAAATGCCCCTGTCCAGATTATGGGGAGCTTAGCTTCGCAACGGGCAGCACATACTGATGGCAGCGTGCCATCATTATCATAATTATCATATGGCAAGACCACCTCCTGGCAGGCAGTGAGGGTAAGGTCCCCCACCCGCCACGACCCCTTCAGCAACGAGGCTCACTTTTGTTCCTCAAAGTCAAAAGTTGAGGGAAAATTTAAAAGAAGCTGGTTTAAGTCCAGTTTTATAATGGCCCCTCGCAAAACACTCAAATTCCATCCACATGCACGTTGGCAAGGCGACGCAAGATGTTTACAGCCAAATCAGGCCCAGTTTCTCTTTATCAGACTTAACTGTTTTTACTGCCCTTGTTATTGACTGAATTAAAAAAAAAAATAGGCCTTTTTGTTGAGCATTATCCAAAATGATAAAGTGATGCGGAGACCCCCGGCCATGACATGAGCAGGAGTGGTGTGTCCACAAATAAAAGTTCAATTTTAAAGCTATACACATTTCTTAATTCCTCACGCTTGTGGTTTTGGCCGCCATAACCTGGTCTGCTAAAAAAACAGTGGGTAATGTTACCATAATTTGATCATATTGCAAAATCTGATCTATTTTTGAGCTCCGTTTCTGTATCTGGCTGCTACATGCTTCACTGGTCTCCCCAGCTAATTGCTACCATAAAGTTCCCTATACATAATGCAGTGAATCTACAGATGGACATACAACACTGTCATTGTCCCCAGTTAAAATGTCCTCTACATTAAAAATAAAAATTCTGCTTCAATCCAAAACTGGCACCGTGCGTGGTCCACACGACAAGGCTCATTTATTTATTTAAATGGTAAATGGACTATATTTATACTGTGCTTTTCTCATCTAATTGACCACTCAAAGCGCTTTACAGCACAAGTTACGTCCACCCATATTCATACAGCGCTGTTTCCGTCCCATTCATACACTACAGGAAGAGTCGCCAGAGGCAATTTACGGGATAAGTCCCAACACGTAAATTGGGACACATCAGCATGCGGACCGGGGGAAGCTGGGATCATGAAGCCGGGATCATACCGCCGACCTTCGGGTCGGTGGGCGGCCTACTCTACCTCCTCAGCCACAGCCGCCCATGTCGTGCATTGTAAAATAATATAACAGTTGTCTAAATGAATTTGTGAATAACGTGGACGGTGCTACCACAGTGCCTGGTTGTATGAGCCATGATTTTTGGTTCACTCTCCATTGATTGGTTCACTCTCATCGGCTGCATTTACTTTATCAGCCAGCTTTTTCCAATAAAAACAACCAAATAAAAAACAGCAACCCTCCCACAGTTCACGTTCAGCCACCAACGACAGACACGCAACGTTAGAGAAGAGCCTTTAAGCTACTTAAGGACCAAACCTATTTCCCTAGGAGTCAAAGATTTAATTACTTTTCATAATGAGTGATAATATTTCAATATTGTGTTGAAAAATGCATTTTGCCTACTGCTGTTTACATATTAAATGATTGAAAATAGTTTGGGGAAAAAAATTGTTTTTTGTGGTTCTTCGTATCCTAGCAACAGAAATTTGCTGCATCTTAAGCACTGAGAGTGCTGCAGACCTTCACTTCAGATTACAGCCCAAACATGTGTTTAATAATTGGCTACCACAGGATTTGACACGCAACCAATAAAGCCTGGCTTATGTGGCTCTCAGGCCAATTTTATAGCGTGGTTAAAATTGCGTGTCATGCAAATCCCCGCGAACAATGACCGAAATCCCCGCCTTAGTCCACCGAAGCCTGTCAACGCCGCAGTTAATGTTGTTCACAAAGAAAGCCACTTCGCCACTCATGTATATTTAACAGTGTACAGGGCGGCACATTACCGCACCAATCCCGTGGCCTCGAACATTACTGTGCACGCTGCCGTAACAAGACCGTGGTTCAGAATGCATTATTCAGATGGCTACACGCCGCTTAATAGCAGGAAAAAATACACGTTTTCACTGAAGAATAGAAAACTCCTGCTCAGACAAAAGCTTAATATATCTGTATATGCTTTCACACATACAGCAGGGAAGCCACACACACATGCGTACACACACACACACACACTTGCAAAAAACAAATGGTCACATTGAGCTTCAGCGACTCCCGTTTCTGTTTCAAATGCCTCATGTTTACCGGCACAGCACTCAGATGAAGGTGCACACGTGATCTGTCACTGCGGTAACCACGCAGCACTGAGATGTTCTAAAGACGACAACATAAAAAAGTGATGTTGACAAGATTAAAAAAGAGCATTGTGTCCCCAACCGGCCTCGATAGAGAATGTAAAACAACTGCAATGTGTAAAACACAACAATGTTAATCGGCATTTAAAGCCAAAGCGTGAAATTCCAAGTTTTCTATAATATGCATGGTTTTATGATCGCTGACGCGGTGATGTCTTCCAGTAAGCCGTCATCCAGTTAGACTTTAGCATAAACTGGTGGCCCTCACTCAAACCCATTTAGACAATACATTTTTTAATAAGGGTGACAATGTGAAAGACGTGTCTACATTCATGTGTGGACCCCCAGATCCACCTGAATGTACTACATGAACCAGTCGATGGCCTGTTTTTACAGATATGAATCGGTCGATTGGAGAACACTCAATCTTCAAACTCTCGCAAAAGGTAGAAGGTCACGTTTTTGCGAGACTCTTCAAGGGATAAACACAACGACGTGTACCTCTGAAATGAAACCTTTTGTCTTCCAAATACTTGGGATCCCGCGGTCTTTTATGAGCTCTATTTGGAGGTGAACAATGTGCATTTATAAGAATTGCACATTCTATTTTATAATGAATATATATTAAATGTACATAATATATTAAATGAATCTCTACATTAAACAAGGGATTGTGCAAGATCACATCACATCGCCCCAATTCCTTCCATATAAACAAGGGTATCTTTGTCACAGTCTGCTCACCTCCATACTGGCTCCAGTAAATTTCCACTCACTCCACCTCTGCTCCTATCTGCCAGCCAGCCACACCCACCTCGTTAGTTCATTGCCCTCACCTGGTCTCTCAGCTGCATCTCATCCACAATCAGACCCAGTATATAAGCCTCTCCAGTTCACAGGCTCAGTGGCAGATTGTTCTTTGCGTCGATGGCAGACTTTCCAGCGTTTGGACTGATTTCCCCGGCCTCCGACCCTGCTTCACCCCGACCTCCCTGCCTCGTCTCTGCCACGGTAAGCACCTCTGCCTTCTGTCCCCGACTACGAGCTCTGTGTTTCTGGAGCTCTGCTTCTCCCCGTACCTGCTCTTCGTCGTGAGTTTCCAGCCATCAATGCGGTGGGTTGCCTCATCTTACAGACTCTCAGCTGTGTTACACCCCTCTCTCAGCTGTGTTACCAGGCCTTTTCTTCTGCCTGGTACACGCTACAAGCTGCCTTTAGCCTGTTTTTCTCTTCCCCAACCTGCTGGTGTGCTGCAATAAAATACATTGCCAACTCCCTGTGGTGTACTGCTCTTGGGTTCAATTCCCCCCGTTACAATCTTATCCTGTTTGGTGTGAATTCTATATTTCAACAACCAAAAACACACCACTTTTGATGGTCTGCTGTAAAGTTGGGGACCTGGACCAGCTCCTTTCTGATGTTCACGATTTGGCACAACATCCTGTTTGCACTCCCAATCAAACGCGCCGACCACGGACCGTTCAGTCGAGGTCTGCTGAGCAGTCACGGTCGTCCGTATGAACAGCTGTGTTGAAATTTGTAACGTTTAGTCGTTGACAAATTGCACAGAGCTACACAACAGAGACCGTTCACTGGCTATTTACTGTTACAAATGCTGAATATGGTTTTTCAGTTCACACACACACCTTGCTGTGACTCGTTTATATTCAGTGAGCATGTTCACCATACAGCAGATAATTGTGTACGTGCGTTTGCATGAACCGAGGAAACAATTTGTGTTTGTGAGCTCGAGCATGTACATTCAATTTCAATGCTAATGGTGAAAAATGATGTTCTTCCTTCAATCACAGCAGATCTGTGTGTGTGAGTGTGTGAGAGGGCAGTCTCATCTGGGACTGTGCCTGGCTGGGACTGAAGATCTGTTTCTCTGGCTGCAGTGCCCGGGGGCTGCCCTCGTACCCATCTGATCCCCCTCAGCAGCAACACTGGCGAGGCTTCATTCATGTGGGGATATCTTTATATTACTCCAGTGGCGAGTGTCCCGAGATAAACACGGCGACTCTGCAAGTTGGAAACACTGTAAGCCAAACTGACAGGAGCAAGCCCGGCCCTATGAAATTAGCGCAACACCTCTGTGACAGCCCAACAGAAAATTGGCATTTTAAGCTGAATGAACACAACTTTTTCTTTTTTGCAAGGGTAATATATTGGACTGTGGTAAAGTGTGAGGCAACCTGATCAACTCTATGCGAAGGCGGTGTGTCGCACTGCGTGAGGCAAATGGTGGCCACACCAGATACTGACTGGCCTTTTATTGGCCAGCCTGAGGCACACCTGTGCAATAATCATGCTGTCTACTCAGCGTCTCGATATGCCACACCTGTGAGGTGGATGGATTATCTCGTGCTCACTAACACAGATTTAGACAGATTGTGAACAATATTTGAGAGAAATAAGCCTTTTGGGGACAGAGTGTCTTAGATCTTTGAGTTCAGCTCATGAAAAATGGGGGCAAAAACAAGTGTTGCGTTTATAATTTTGTTCAGTGTATATGTTCTGCACAGTGACAAAGGAGCAGAAGAGTGACAAACAATATCCTTTTTTTTCAAAAATGTCATCGTAAATTGTGTCAAGACACAAAACTGAACAAGTACAGATGTTGGCGCTACCATAGAATAGAGCAAGAAGAAAAACACATTTCGCCATTTTATCGTCGCCTGTGCTTTGTGTGGCAGAGAGGTAGCCGTGATTTTTTTTTTCACACTGTTAAAAAAAATAGACTGTGTTGGCAGACATTTGAGCAGCCCACTGCAGCCACATTCAAACAGCAGCATGCACAGAGTCTAATGACGTGCTTCGCTAAGCATGTTACCTGCAGAAAATAGTTCAGCTCATTACAACAGGAGCCACTCTGGATGAGCGAAGAGGAGATAAAGTAGCCGGAAAAATAACAGCAAATATGACCACAGTGACTAATCAATTTATTGTTTTCATGGGGATATTTTGACATTTTGGGAAATGCCTTAGTTAATTTCCTTCAGAGAGAGCTAGATGAGAACATGGACACTGCTTCCATGTCCGTGGAGCCAGGAGACGACGACCTGAGCTTAGCACAAAGACTGGATTTTAGGTGATTTATCAAATTCCTGTACCTGCTGCAACTTTTGCTTTTTGACTTCTCATAGTGACTTTCTGCTGTGCTCACTTGTTTGACTGTTAAGATCAGCGTGATAATACGCTGCCTGGAAGTCAATGTCTTTTCATAATCACCATTAAAAAAAAAAAAATACAACCTTTCTATCCCTTTTACAGTTTGCCACCCAGTCTGAAAAAAGTGTGAAATGGTGAGAATATCCTCCGCAAAAAACTTATCCCATAGGTCATCTGGGTAAAATTACCATGCCGACAGATGTCCAAATGTAACTGAAAAGCGTTTTCAAATTATAATATTAGGTTACTCTTTTCAACATAGTTGTTTCCCCGCACCAATTTTGAAATTGCACGGCAAAAGGTGTGATGGAAATTAGACCAAAATGTATTGGTTGTGTTGACTACGGCGAGATTTCAATGACCAACAATCAGATGACTGAATTGCGATATATAAGATCATATACTGACAGTTGTTTTCAATAAAGAAAGCATTAAAGGAGACATATTATGCTCATATTCAGGTTCCTAATTTTCATTTGGTTTATTACTTGGAAGGGTTTTCATTTCCCCTAATGTTCAGTAAACATGAGTTTCCTCATACTGTCCATTTCTGCAGCTCCTGTTTCCAGCCTCCATCTGAAACACTTGGTTTTAGCTTTCGTCTCTTCAAGACCCCTCCCTCCCAATGAAGCCCGGTCTGCTCTGATTGGCCAGCTGGCCCACTCTGTTGTGATGGGTCAACCGCTTCCGGCGCACATCTCGAAGTTCATCTCGAAAGGGAAAAAAATGAAAAAAGCATAATAAGTCTCCTTTAAATAAAATGGAAAACATTAACGCTTTTCTTACTCCTGTGTCTTTGTAAAATATATCAGTCTCTTTGATCTAGAAGTCCAACCGACAGAAGTGTCTCTGCTTGTTCACTCTCACATGCTCTTTTTTTCTCCTCACTACCCCTGCGCCGAGGCAAACATTCCTCTCCGACCGCTTTCTGCAAATCACCATCCAACATGGTAATTTAGCGCCTCTGCCCACGCTACCGTCAGAGCCCAAGAGGAACCTGGCAGGGCCAACTCTGCCCGGCCTCGACCTCTCCAGGTCCAATTAGTGAGGCCACCGGCCATGGAGCGGGGCGCACTCGCAGCTGAAAAAGAGGCTGGAGAGCTTTTCAAACGGGACGCTGATGCGCGCAGAGCACACCGGGTCACGGGGAAACACTCCCAACTAATGAGGGGAAATCAATAAATAGGGAATTAACGAGATGAGGTGCAAAGAGAGATGCGGCATTTTCACTGTGCTGTTTCACGGCTCTATTCTCTCCGCTCATCATCTCACCCCTGGTCACACTGACTATTTGTCAGCCACCTGCTTGTGCAGCTTGCAGAGCAGCAGCACGTGTGAAAGCATAGATCTCAACAGAGTGGCCGTGACAAAAGAAGCGATTGCGACTCTCTCTCTACCTAGCAAATCCCTTGTGATATGATAGCGATACACCAAAGTGTAAGCAAAAAGGAATAGGAGATGACATTGGTTTAATGCATGTTGCACCTGGCACGTTTTTTTTAACTGTCAAACAGCCAGAAAAGAGATGTGTCAGGAGGTCCTGATTTGGCCAGAAGTCTGCTGTCCTGACACCTAGATGTGGTATAGGGTTGGGGGTTGAGTAGCTCTCTGTGATGACATCACAGATTTGTAACTGAGGAAGTTGTTGTCCCAGGAGCCTCATACACATTGTTGATCTCAGGACAACAGCAACTTGGCAAAATTTCGGTCGTGCGACACGTCCATAGCAAATTTACCAAAGTGCTTAACAATTAATTAATATTAGATAAAAGGTACAAACATAAAAAAACAACATATTTAGTCGGTCTCAAATGCCAGGGAGAAGAGGTGGGATTTTAGCTTGGACTTAAAGGACCACAGATGTAGCGGCTCTGATGGAGAGGGGGATGGTGTTCCACACCTTTCCGGCTGCGACCAAGAAGGCTCGGTGTCTAGTCCCATGAGTTTGCTTTAGACCTGGAATGAATCGTTTATCAATCAATTCGCTTTTTCAGAATTATTTCAACATTATTGATTGATGACATCATCAGGGTTATTTTTTACCATTACTTTACAAAGGGGCCACGTAGATATTTTATGTGTTTTAATCAATGTTGCCTCTAAAACTGCGTGAACATATGGTTCACAGAATCATCTGTTCTCGTAGGTCCACTCTGGAACAAGCTTCTTCAATGTTTGTTTCTAAAAGTCTAAAAACCAAAGTAAAGTCAACGTCCTTGTCTGTAGGACTGATCCATTTGACTTGAGTATAGGCTCTGGTCATACAGCAATGCAAACATCAGACCTGTGGGCCTTGGGTTTAAACTTTAAATAGATAAAGATGGATAAAATTCAAAGTGGCCACAAACATGAAATTAAAGGGTCATGATCTTGATTTTATTTCAAATAAGTTGAAAAGGCAATAAAAATACATCATGAGCACCCTGTCTTAAAAATTGCAACAGAGGTTGTGTGTTCAATAATTTAGTATGGGCCCCGAGGGATGATCTAAAAAATCGAAATGGCCCTTGATAGGAAAAAGGTTCCCCACCCCTGGTTTAAAGTAACACACAGAATTCACTTACCAACAAAACTCCACCAGAATATTTAATTTGCAACATAAACATTGGACACAAAGGTGCTTTAAAGTGAGCCAGTGCACTTTGGTTGACCGCAGTGGCAACAGGAGGCTTGAAATAGTGATTAATTCCAAAGTGAGAGAGAGAAAACTAAATGACTCTGTGATGTCCGTCACACAGCAATATCTACAGTACCTAAACTTTGCTAACTTCAGCTAGCCTCTGCTAACCCCTGAGTAGAGTTCATCATCGATTATTACCCATCCACGATACAATGTGTTGGTCAAAGTCAAATTACAATACAAAGCAATACATTGGTAAGTTTTAAGATTGTGGGGATTCACAATCATTTAAGTAGATTATATAGATGCTGGGACATTGTCTTGTTGTTAAGAGGTGAAATAAGGGGTCGGCCTATAAATGGTGATGGATATATACAACGGACGGTTTGAATTATAATTATGCCATTGGCTGTGGTTCCCTCTCCTCGTCCGACTGTGTTCGCTGATCTCAGCAGTTTCTTGAGTAGCGAGGATTGAAATAATAACTGAAATAGTTTTCCTTTCTACGCTTTAAAACATTTTTTCATGTTCTGAAATGCGAGATCTGCCCCGACGTCTCGGTACTGTTTAACAGTCAACGGCTACTCCCATTGATTGCCGGGGCTGCTGAGAGACCACGTTCCCTTGAGCTGGAACATCAAAGGCTCCTCTCATTCATCTCAAATAAACCGAGGTCGCCACAGCATTCCGCCGCTCGCCGCTGATGCCCTTTCACCCCGAGGGCAGGAATGATGGGCGTGAAATTGGAAGAGTCTTGTTTTTTTGCAATTGAGTGGATGAAATGCTCTCTCCGCATGAGTCGGTGAGGACAGCTGCCGCAGGCGTCGGCATATTCCAAAAGCCCTCGTGCACTCAGATGGAGTCTCTGGACCGGCGACATATGCAACATTGCCTTCAGCTGGAAGAAACTGGGGTAATAAAGTCCGAGATGAACTCCAATTTGTATCATTTTGAGATTTCACTTAACAAAAAGAAGAAGAAGAAGAAGATGGTTCTTTACAGTCAAGACTACAAAAGCAACTGCTGAGTAAAATATGCACCAGTCAAAGACTTTTTTATAGATGTCAGCAGACATTTTGTTATAGTTGGTGTGGTGCGTCTCATTTGGTAATGAAAGTCTTCGGTATCAGTGTCAAAGTGGGGATTGCCATGCAGAATATCCCTCTGCCTTTGAGACACACACACACACACACACACACACACACACACACACACACACACACACACACACACACACACACACACACACACACACACACACACACACACACACACACACACACACACACACACACACACACACACACGTGTATCATGTCTTGCAGAAAACACGTGACAGGGTCATCATCTCACTTGAAATGATTTCTTGTATGAGATTTTTGTTTTGACTAACAGATGAGAAATGGAGCAGGATGGATCCTCACATCTGTAGTGAAAAAAAGTGCATTTTGGGGTTTTCTTGTGCAGTAAATGTAATGGACGTCTTGTCTTTGACCCCCATGCTTTCTTAATATCATCTAAGGTCTTAACTTGTGCTTAGAATTATGGTCGCATAAATTACAGCGTCAGTGCAAGTACCGAGAGAGTCAAGATGTGGGTGGACGACTCACCCTCTTATCTCCAGACGATGTATCAGAACTAGATTGAAATAATTCATAATGTTACTATTTTGATAATTAAGATGGCTGTGAAGATGAGTGGTCACACGGACACATACAGCACAAGCACTGGGCATTTTGGGACAGTGTGTATGTTGCTAGCTAACAAAGTAAAACAAAAAAGGTGCTTAAGGGTTGTGAAGGTTTGTGGTAAGAATTAAGTAAGAAAAAAAAAAAAAGGAATGTTAATTGCAGGCCTGTGACAGAACGCACACCCCCAAAGTCGGATGTGCTATGCGCCCCCCATCCACAGCAAAGGGCGCACGCTATACTACCACATTGGTGTTGGACTTAAATCATTAGGTGTAGAATTGTCCGCTGTGATCGTACGTCCTGGGGGATGCTGGGTAGAATATTTTATTGTACCTTGTGGTATTGTTTCCCTCTAAGTGAGCACTTTCCTCGTCTCTTAGTCTGCGTGGCCACTTCGCAGGCTCCCTGACAAGCTAATGAGTCCTCCTCTCCTCTCTCCTCTGCATCCCCCCTTCTTTGCAGGGCCCAGCCAATGTGATTATACCCTGTTCTATTTCGGAAGACGTGGACACTGTGAGATGTGCCCTGATGCAAGGGGGCAGGGGTGGTGGTAGTGGTGGCGGCTTTATTACAACAAGTCCTTCAACTCATACTATGTCGCATGTGGTAAAAAAGACCATGGCGGCATTTGGTGGAAAAGTTGCAAACCGCAACCAACTGAGCATCAGATAGGGGACACTTTATGGTGGCCTACCGCTAATTCCATTTCTGGTTTCCCGCAGCGCTGGAAATTCGTTGCGGATGCGACGTATTCTGGACCGTTTTCTGCAACCGTTTTTAATGCTGTGTTCCATTATACCTCGGAACCGCTCGGACCCAAGAAGTCGGGGTGGTGATTTCTTTCCCAGACCTCCCGAGTCGCAGTGGAAAACGGAACGCAGCGCAACACGACGTAGCAAACATGGAGACTTACACGGAGGTCGGGTCTCCCTAATGTTACTATATTTAAATCATTCAAAGTTGACGAAAAAAACAAGCGGTTCTTGTTGCAGGTGATTATACATATATGAACATACAATGATGGACAGTATATTCAATTTCTGTGAATACGTTCTTCTAAATGTTACACCCTGTAGCTTTAAATACACAAATGGACGGACATACCAGGTCAACCACTGACCTCTAGCTGCCATGTACATAACTACCGCTAGAGGTCTGCGGTCTTTAAAATGACCACATATGTCGTAATACACTGCTTCAGAAACGACCAATCTGGTCATTTATTGGTGGACGAGAGTCTCATACATTGAGCAGTAGCGACATAAGCACCCGATTCCTCCCACTAAGTGTAGAGTTTGTCCAGCATAATGGTCAAGACTTTAATTTCCCCTGAACCAACACTTTGGTCTGCGACCAAACTCGTGTCACCACGAAATAAAATAATTTGATCTTAATGACAATGCATCGTGGTAATGACTTCTCCCATATCACCACCCACAAGGCAAATGTGATGTTTTTAATATTCTCTTTTTAGTTAGTCAAGAAATCGTTCAGTGCCTTAAGCATGGCAAAAAAAAAAATCTGTTGTTTCTGCCACATGCAATGTCTGTTTGTGAACAAACAAAAGTTCTTGCTGGCTCTCTGTTGTTACAGTCTCCTTTCCTTTAGCCCAGTGGCGGCGCCAACCAGGTACAAAGTGAAGATACTCACAGGGGACCACGATCTATAAAGATTCTACTGGAAAGTACAAATAGCGGTAATTAAGAGGGGACCTGGAGCAACATTGTTTCCAAAAGGGTCCACACATCCTAACGGTTTCCCCCCGCTTGTGACTGTGAACGTCCAAGAGGAGAATGCCGTTTAAAATTTTTCCAGACAATTGCTCCTGGAATGGAGCAACGGTGCAGCAGGAAAGAAAGCTGCGCCCTCCATCACCGAACATCTCTACCCTGAGCTGAAACACTGCCGCAACACATTACTATCTTTCTCTTCATGCTAATGTATTCGTTAATTATCATTATGAGAACAAACTGGCCATAAATGACACTACAGTACAGCCAGAAAATGATAAAGTGAAAGCCTTGTAGGAAATGTTTTGTTCCAAAAGTCAATGGCCAGAGCTGCAGATGGAGACGGCACACACACACACACACACACACACACACACACACACACACACACACACACACACACACACACACACACACACACACACACACACACACACACACACACACACACACACACAGGATATCACTACTATTTTAAAATGTGCGTTGTGCGTTTGTAGAGAACAGCTCCCGTCTAAAGGTGGTCTCGGGCCGTGAGTCTGAAACCACCTGAACCCTCGGCTGTTTCCAAACCAAACATAACAGCAGCCTCGTCCCCGGGGCCAGCGGTGGCAGTGGAGAGGAGACGGCGCGCAGGTGCTCATGTACATGTGCACAGATCTTTGACGCTCGAGTTCGAGGTGTGAACTCTGCATTAACCCCCGATGTGCCCTTTCGAGTAAAAAGCACGGAGAAACCATGCAAGTGAAAATGCTGCAGAAGTAATTTCCTACTTGTATCGGAGTAACCTTGAGCGTGCGCCTCTTCTCCGGAGGCCACGTTTCACTGTTCAGCATCATGAGGGGATGCACGGCTAAGTCACCCTGGGAGTTGTATTTACGTTCTGCACAAATCTGCAATGTGCATTTCATATTTCATATCCGCGTAAGTACATTGCTGTTTACGCAGCAGGGGTTGGGACGAGGAGGTGCGATGGTTGTACAGCAAATCACTGGTGCGTCTTTGTCTGTGTCACTGCGGACCAATTAATAAGTGCAGCCACAATAATTCCATAATAATGACATGTTTAAGCTTCCCTACAAACGTACCTCTTAATATCTCTGGGTTTGTGACATTCACAAACCCAGGTTGTGCATGTCCGACAGACTCCAGAATCAAGTAGCTTATCTTTTTTAAGAACAATAACAAAATTGTGTTGTTTCACGAGGCAAGAAACAACATATATATTCCTAATCAAAAGAACAGACACTGGGTCAGGACTCCTCAAATGTTTCTTTGACCCCAAGTAAATGGAGTTATTTTGCTAATCTATTCTAATGAAAGTATTCAGTGTGCAGGTCGCTTATAACTAGAATTGTCGGTATTATGTTTTCTTCAAAATATGTGGATCCTTTCAAGTTATTAAAGTTGTTGTGAAATCATGATGGGGATCCCAGCCCCAGGACCCCGACAGGTTCCCAGAAGCCACTTAGGGAATCACTCAACTGAACAATACTCCATACCAAGATGGACATTTTTGTAACAGTCATAGGACTCTAATTTTCCCCTAATAGGGCGCAGACACTAAATCTGAAATACCTTTTTTTTTTTTTTAGTTTTGATGACCACAGGTGCTGCAGTCCATATTCTGCCCCCCTTATTTATCCAACAAAAAAATGGAAACAATACAATAATTGGGTTTGGAGAATTACTAGTTATTCATGAAACCAAGCCAAGTGGTAAAAGTCAAAGAATTAATGAATAATAATTAATGAATAATTAATGACGGTATATTTGTCAGCAGTGTGCAAGTTGAGCAGGATTTGTGAGTTGTGCGCGTGTGCGCCCGAGCCATGAAGACGGGTCCGAGCCGAAGGACAATCAAGTCAACATAATCCGCTGAAATCATAGACATTTGAATGATTCACGACTTGGTGCTGCCGCCGGTTCTGTGCCAACAGCGCGTGGAATTACTCGCAGCCCCTCTCTGAAATCACAGATTGCAGATAAAACACACGCACCGGGCGTTTGAGCGACGACACAGAAAAGATCTGACTGATTCCGCGAGTCGCCAGAATTGCATCGCGTCACCAAATAAGTATGAATGTGTGTTTAAAATGGATTTGCAAATATTCTGTGTCCTCTGGTGGCAGGCTTTTTACCAAACTGCATGCAGAAAATGGAAAGTGATCGACTTAAGTCTCAGGAAAAACTGCATAAAAAACCCCCCCTCCATTTCTCTTAAGCTTGAATTGCACCTGCGGGGAAATAGAGCCCATGGAATCCACTGGTGTGTTGTTCACTGCTTGAATAGAAAGAGATCCGCTCTAAATGTGTCCCTCTCATTATGTGCTGTTTTAAAAATATCTGCGTTGACTACATTAGTCTAGAGGAATTGCAGCACTGACATCCACTTTTTGCTTAAATGCCTTTTCATCCATAAACAAAACCTGAAAGAGGAACACACACACACACACACACACACACACACACACGCGCACACACGCACACACACGCACACACACAGAGCTAAATCCCACACACAGAACCACCATCTGTGCGGTGCAGCCAGTTTTCCTTTGTGTCCTGTTTCTTGGCAAACTTCACAGAGTTTTTTTTATCAAAGTATGCAGGACGGGCCCTCAGTGGCCCCACATCAGACAATGCACTCCGCACGCACGCACGCACGCACACACACACACACACACACACACACACACACACACGCGCACAGCACAGCATCTGCACACTCAGGCTGCTGGCTTCTGTAGACTGTACGATACAGTATGTACAGCGTGTGTGTGTGTGTGTGTGTGGGTGGGTGTGTGTGTGTGTACGCACAGAGGTGGATGAAACAATGAGGGAGGGCATGTGGAATTGAGTGACATGTTGGGATGGATGCATGATGGATACAGTCAATGAGAGTGAGTCAGAGAGAGACCGAGGGGGGCGTCAGGTAAAGAGGCCTTTGTACCGGAACTTCAAAAGCACCACAGGGGACCCTCCAACCTCCCCTTCTCGTCTGACTCCTCTGCATCCTAAGACCTGGTTGGCTGGAACTGGAACTTGCTTCACTTCGATATGATGTTTTTTTTAGCTTCCGAGCATCGAAATAACGATCAGTTAATTCTTCTACAACCGCGCTCATGCTTCCCATTGATGACGCAGAATTTGCATTTACTGTAGGCCAGAGTCACACATACACAGAGGCAGAATTTCAGCAAAAATGATAACTTGTGTGAATCAAATTTCTCATAATTTTGGGTAAAATTCATGCAGCCGGCATGTTCCAGTAACTTTTAGCAAAGTGAAGGTTCCCGTAATGAGTTAAGGAGCTAAAATGAATATCCCTTTAGAGCCATGGTGAATGGCCCCTGGTTGAGTGAAAGTCTCGTAGCTCTGGCTTTGATCTCCACCAACTTCTATGGAAAATAGCTGGGTCATTACTTGCTAAATGCTCCACTAAGTTCCCAGGCTGATCACTGAGGCCTTGACACTCAAACAGACGTGCACATTAGCATGTGATAGAGGCCTAGTAGCTTTTATTAATATTTGGGGGACGCATGTGCAGATGTTGCGCTTGCAGTGTCGTGGGCGCACACACTCGCTGATGGAAAAAATATAACAACACATGTATGTGTCTGTTGTTTGGTGAGGGCTGGGTAAGGTACAGTGGGTCTTTAGACACATTTTTACTGTTGCCTTCTGTGGTTGGAAATAACACTGTGAGAGCACTGAGAGTGTACCCAAGCAAGCACGTAGAGGATGTGTTTATTTGGATCTTCTCATTTCATGACACCTGAATTCAGTCTGCATTTGTATATGGTCAATACAACAGCCGTCATATAGATGCATATAGCAGATGGTAGCCACCTAGAAAAGCTTTTTTTCTTCCTTTCATTTAAAAGAAATGTGTATATACTGTATAGTTAATGTTTTTACTTCGCAAACGTCTCGTAACATTTTTCTTACTTCTAAGCAGAATTTAGCTACTTTCCATTAAATATCACTGGCGACGCCGCAAGCAGCATGTTCTATTAAGTTTGCATGTCTGTGCCCCTGTGTGTGACAGGGCATTTGCTCCCAAAGAAAGAAAGGAAAAATATGAACTATCTACTCTGCAAGTAAAATATTATGAGCACACATGTTTAACACGGACAGGTGTCAGCAGCAGGTGACGCTCTGCCCTTTTGAAATCAGTGGTCATTGTGATATGTGCGATGTAAAGAAAAGGGTTGTGCACCTTTTATATTCTTACTCGAAATCATCGTCATATGCTGTAATGTGTCATACTAACAGAAATGGGGAAACCCATATTGTGGATGACCGCTCACTGGTGTCATGCAGTAGATACAAAGTGTGGAGTTGCCCCACCACGTGCCAGCTACGTTTTTTAACCAAGCACACCTCGTGAATATTTATGAAGCGTTCGGGTTGCGTTGCGCATTTGCCCTGGGCTTGAATCTGAGTGACCTTGGCGCAGGCAGCCTGACCAGCTGAGTTTGTCTTCTTGGAGAGATTTCCCACCATGATATTGCATAGCTTCGGCGGATTGTGTACCTAAGTCCTCGAAGTGGCATCTGGATGGACAGATGGTTGTGTGGAAGCAGCAGCTCATGGACTCCAGTTGTTGGGAATTATGCTGCTTGTCATATTTGACTCAACGAGATAGCCAGCAATCCGCTATTAAAACCATGCACACCGTGCTGCCGCACGTTACCTGCTTTGCATGTATTATCTTCGGGTTAAAGTCTGTTGCTGTCTGTTTGCTGACAACAAGCTCCTGCGACATCAGCCGGGCGTTGGCAGATGGAGTGTACACTGTGGAATACATCTTCATTCATGTGTGTGAGCACAGTTTTCTTCTTCTGGACCACATCTGTTTCACAGCTCGGCCGAGGCACCGTCAATAAATAGTGCACGCTGCTGTTGTTGTTGTTGTTGTTTTTGCCCCATCTGTTTTTTCTTCTGTGCCTTAAATCAAATGTTATTCCTGAAATTATTGTTTTTTTTTTACACATTTACTGGTGTGAAGATAGTTGGAAGTCCATGGTTTTCTCAAAAATGTTTATAGGTTCTTAAGACACTTGAGGTTAAAAGTCTAACAGTATATTTTGCAAGTAGAGGATAATGGTACAGTGGCAGTGTGGAAATAGTACAGTGTTTGACTCTAACTATATATATACAGTAGTTAACAATAACAGCATCATTCATCCAACACTTCCTGTGCTCAAGAGAACACAATCTCTGAGAAGAGACGTTATTTTATGACTACAACCAAGGAAATCCGTGCGGTTTCCATTGCAAGTCATGCGGCACACCATTATTATTCATTTCCTGCTGAGACTAACTGCGCTTTGCTACTTTCTTGTCAAAGACGAGCTTCCCCCTCCCCCCCACCTCATTTCCTTCTTCTTCGTCAACTCTCCTTTCAATCCTCCTCTCAGGTCTTCTTTCCTGGCAACAGAGTGCGGGATCGGGGGAACACTGCGGTTTGCACGTAAGCTCATTATTGTGACTGACGGAACTCACGCAGTTCCTGCGTGAAGGATAACACCGGAGAAATCACACGCATTATTAATGTTGATTTGGTTACCCTTACAGTTGCGTAATTGTCCTCTGATTAATCCCAAAACACGTGGACATTTAGGTGTTTCTAAATCAGGGTTAAATTACTTTTACTTTTAGTCAAACTTCAAAAATGTATACATTTTAACTAGATTAAATCACTTGATACTATATGGGTTAAAAATAAGCTTGAAAGACAGTTATGATTTATATACAGTATATATATATATGCAAATAAATAAGTGAAAGTGTAACTGAAATTTCACATGAACATAAGTATTCAGCCTCAATACTAATCGTCCAGTCTGGAGGAAACCAGACATGACTGTTAAAATTAATTGTCCTTCCGGAAGTTTATTCCACCTCCACGCAGGATCTCAGCCAGTCATCTGATTCCCTGATTGCACCTACAATATAATTCATGAGATCCCCCAAATCACACAAAGTTCAAGTCCCCATCTTAAAGTTGAAGCCTTGGTTAACAGCTTTGGTGTTGCCAGCTACATTCCAGTCTATGTTTACAGCAGCACAAGGAGTTTTGTTCAGAAACACTGGATCCCGGCGGACTTCAGCTTCCGGCTTACTGCCTCTGAAAAACATCATGCACTGAAGCCCTTTTCACAGATGCTACGTTCAATCAACCGCGAACAACGCTTTCCACTGGAGGCGCTATTGAACGTGGTGGCAGATAAATACTAGGAAGTGTTTGTGAGGAAGCCTGACCACAGGAGCCAGGAAGGTGGTTTGACAAGTGTGCCAACGCCATGCACGTGTAGTAAAAATGGTCTTAAAATGACGATAATATTGTTTATCGCAATAATTTCTGGGACAATATATCGTGCAACAAAAAGTAGTCATTGTGACAGGCCTACCACCACCCATGACAATGATCTCAATAATAAACAGAAATAATTATCATCTTTCTGCTGGGGTCAGTTGAAATCCATAAGTTTGGTAACAGCATATCTTCATGGCAGAGCTGAAGCTGTTGGGTTCTTTCGAAATAAGAGTTGTTACAAAACGCAGTGTGATTTAGATTTTTGAGGTTATCTTGTGTGTGGAGCTGAACTCAGAGGTTGAAGTTTGACACAGTTCCAGGAGACAGCCATCTCAAACGGTAACCCCCTATGTTCCCTGCGTGAGACAGCTGGCGAAGATTGCACCCACAGGAATACAACCATTATTCTTAGTTTCACTGATATGATAATCACAGGGTGACACCAGGGGGAAAAAGCGGCCGAAGTTTTGAAAGGCAGCATGGCAGTGATTCAGAGATGAACAGAGTCCGTCACGTGCCGTGCTCATCCTCCATCACCTACTCGTTACTGTACTACGGACGGACGGAGAGAGTGGGAGGAGGGAAAGAAGAGGAGAGACAGAGGGGAAAAGGGTTGAGACAGGCCCCAAAATAAAGGAAGGAAGAGCGCTAATGAGTACACTCAGGTTTGCTCAGTTGCTGTGACAACGTGCCGGCTCAAGCCACAAGACTTGCACAGCTAACGATTAACACACACACACACACACACACGCACACACACACACGCACAGCTGAGAGTAAAGGACAGAGTACATCCCTTCGAGCTTTTGTCATCTTCATGGATTTGCAGCCGCCTAAAAAACCCAAGAGAATACGACACACACCGAAAAAATGGCTCGTGTCCATTTCCATAGTGAAAACTATCAGGCAGGTGCGCGCCAGCACAAAGGATACGCGGCCAAAGCTTTGAACCAAATCAATCAGGACCGCCAATGCCGTGACTGTGCCAGCTGGAGCGAGCTGCGGAGGAAAGAAGCGCGGCGGACAAAGGGGGGGGGGGGGGAACAACCTTCACAATGCAGCAGATCCTCATGCATCAAGACCCCAGGCATCCAAACCTGAGAAGCACAGTATGGAACGGAGTAAAAATATACCTGTATTTCCACAACGGTGTGCCTATAGCTTATAAACCTAACTGCCATACCCGTTTTTAAACATTTCTAATCTGATGTATGAATTGTGTTTCAGTTAAATGTAGCCTGGCAATATTTGAAATTCACGGGGGGGGGGGGGTCTGATTTTCATCAGTAACATGTTTGCAATTAGCAACTAACTACAATGACTTCGTGCAATACCTCTTATATCACATCTTGGTATATGTTTGTCACTGTGCGTTACAAAAGCACAATGTCAGTTAAGGACGATTTGAAATCGTTTTGCTTTATTAAGTTAAGATGAAGCTGGGTGAAGTTTTGCTGGAATTTAAGTTGGTTTACCAAACTATCAGTTAAAGGGGCAGTAGGCGATTTTGGCGAAAGCTTGTTTCGCTCTTCGTCGTCATTGTGATTTTTCTGCCCTGCCCGGACCGCGAACCCGGGACCTCGGGTATGTGAGACCGAAAGCGCAAAGCACCGGGCCGCAGAGTTGCGGCGCCACCCGATGGCAGGTCTCTTAACGTATCGACGAGTGATGATTACATATACTGCACTCGCATTGACCCCCGAGCCATTGGTTTCGTTTTCCCGGGGCTGGGCCGAAAAACACCGAATTTTTGTGACGCCGCAAAAACACAGAAACGACAGCCGGCGGGCCCCGAGGTAATATTCGCTGATTCGTAAAAAGAAACGTGCATCGCTTCGGAATCGCGTACTGCCTCTGCGCTACCAGGTGAAACAAGACTCACAGGAGAGAAAAAAAGAGCCGTCGGTCAGGCAGTAGAAGAAAAGTCACGGGATCACCAAATTGTTTTAGAATACAGTGCCTGGGGAATAACATGAATGTCTGACTATTTTGTGCTAACCCATTTAAGACATTGAGAGAGAGAGTATGCAGGGTCACAGTGGGCCTTTATTTTTGCATTACCCTGCAATGCTTTCGCATTTCCTCTCATTAAGTTCCATCCCAATACCCTCAGGGAAGTTAGTGTGTTGGGCCGTTCAGTCTGGTCCCAACACACGGATGTTCAGGGAAACACGAACAGATGTGACACTTCAGTTGTGCATTCATTGCTCATTCCTCTCTTCAAAGGGCCGAACTGTGACCGTGTACCGCCTGGCATTGGCGGGTGACGCTGCGGCTGTGGGTTCGGTAATCGCTCCGACTGTGGCTGCGTCGCCATGGTTATGGCTGTGATAGCTGTGGTGGGGATTTGAACCTGTGGTGCACAGATCTGTCAGATAGGACGGATGTGTCACCAGTATGCCACAGGAGCTTTTGGTTGAATACAATGCTCAGCCAGCACACGTCGCTGCGCACACATACGACCGGGGGGGGGGGGGGGGGTTGCTACACCTATTATAATCTAATGTGTTACAGCCAATTACAGAGCAGAGCGACGGCAGTGGCCAGAGCCCCGTCATCCCGGGGCTGCAGTCATTATCACAGATACAGTATTCCTCAGTAGGTTAACTAGATCTGTTCTGCAGCTCCGCTAACAAGTGTCTGAGACCACCCCACCTGAGGGTGTGCTGCCTTCCGCGATGCACGGCCAATGGTGGTTCTAATTCATTATATGCTACATCATGATACGCCATGGCTTTCCTCTGCGGATCAGAGGAAATGCAAAACACATTGCGATGTGAAGCCAACTATTGTGAGGGGACGCAAAATGTAATGTGAGGCGGCATGAAATGATAGCATGGTGATCATTTACTGCTGCCTCACCATAATATTGTGCTCAAGTAGCCTTGTGGAGAAAGCAGCGCATGAATATCATGAAAACAACAACAGCTTCGGGCAAACCCTTGAGTATGAGGCTGGATTTTGCACAAACGAGCACTTATAAAGGAACACAAAATATTGCAGCTAATGCACTTCTGTCACAACAAATTTCAATCAAATAAGTCAAATATATTCTATGAACACATGTATCGACAGTTGCTGGAGATTTTTTTTGACCACATACTGATTTCATCGCAGGGTAAGAAGCTGCCTGATTCCAGGCTTTGGAGATTATTTAGATTTTTGATATTGACTAAAATGTCATAGGTCAGTACTTAGATTTGGCGGTATTCTCCTTTAAGATGCAGATAGTGACACGTCTAAAGCTACCTCCAGTTATCCCTACACCACGGTAGGTCACAGCTGCAAGGACAATGCATCTGGATGTGTGTGTGTGTGTGTGTGTGTGTGTCCAGTGTGTGTGTGTGTCCAGTGTGTGTGTGTGTGTCCAGTGTGTGTGTGTGTGTGTGTGTGTGTGTGTGTGTGTGTCCAGTGTGTGTGTGTGTGTGTGTGTGTGTGTGTGTGTGTGTGTGTGTGTGTGTGTGTGTGTGTGTGTGTGTGTGTGTGTGTGTGTGTGTGTTCGTGTGTTCGTGTGTGTGTGTGTGTGTGTGTGTGTGTGTGTGTGTGTGTGTGTGTGTGTGTGTGTGTGTGTGCCCACGCGCACATGTACTGTGTGTTGCTTTGTGCGTTCATGCATGTGTGTATTTGTCTCTGTGCTGTGGGGGAAAAAAAAGGTCCTCTCCAGGGGCCAGTGGAGGGCCCACGGGCTCAAGTTGACAACACTGATAACCAAGATCAGCTGTTTGACTAATGAACCTCCAGCATAAACACATACACACACACACACACACACACACCCAGATGAAGTATGCAGACACAGCTTGAGTTTCAGAGAGGTGGAGGGAGAAACAGATGTCACACTGAAGCTGAGATGAGGACTCCCATCCTCATACTTATAGCTCAAGGCAAACTGTCTACACACACACACACACACACACACACACACACACACACACACACACACAGTGTGCGAGAGAGCGAGAGAGAGAGAGCATCTGCAGAGCACAGCAGTCTCCCTTTTGATATCAGTCCAACACGAGGAAAGAAGACAAAAGAAGCGTCGCTGTGCAAATCCAAAAAATCATCAACAAACTGCAGGACGAGATTCAAAAGAAATGCCTGATGTGAAGCTCAAAAATCAAACACAACACGAAAACTGAATGCAAAACTCTCACAGCAGCCTTGCAATTAGAACAATATGAGGACTACTACTACGGCCAACTGTATAGCACAGTTTGGAGGATAAATCTGTATAAATCCGTGTTCCATATTAAAAATATTTATGTCGAAAGTAAGGCGTCATCTGCAAAATATGTAAATTTTCTCTGAAAGCGGGAATTACATTTAATTTCTTTTACTATCTCATTGGTAGAGTAACTAGGACTTGCACGACACAGGTGACACGGGAGCCGTTCCTCTGCTTACCTTCCTCAGCAGGTTGCAGATCCTCTCAATGTTCCGCAGTCTCTCCCTCTGTAAAGAAGGCAAACGGGGAAAAGACGGTTAGTTTTGAGGTTTCACCCTCACTCACCTTTGTTTTAAATTAGTGATCGCCGGGTATGCTGACGGAGTAGAACAAGTGCAAGTCTGTCCTCGTACTGCATCTGGAGGGAAGGCGGGGTGGAGAAAGGGCGTGGTGCTCAGCGCGGACACACCACCACAAAGCTGCACAAAATTGTGTCGGAGGAGAATCTCCAGACACAATATCAGCCAATTATACTGCACATGAATGCACCTTGCAAATTATTTTGATGCTACACGTCAAGGGTGAGGATTCGGGGTCCAGTTCAGAAAGCGAATGAATAGACTTGAATTCACAGAATCAAAAGGGTTTTTGGACCTGACTAGAGTATTGCCTTTGCCCCAACTGTGGTAGAAATTGAGCATTGCGTTGGTTCATGCGTATCTGACCGTCATTGATGTTCCGTCTGTTCTGCACAGGGGTTTTTTCGGCCGCTGCTATCCCCGCCTCACGTTCCATGCAGGCTCATGGAATGGTAGGGAGATGTGCTGTCCCTATCTCAGGCTTTCCACGTGGGCACGTGGAAGGGCAGAGTGGTCCCAGAACATAGCCTTACCGCCAAATATATAACTATTTCATTTATTTATTGAAGCAGAAGGGGGCAGGGAGTTCCAGTAGCATTGGGAGGATTATGATGAAACATGAATTGCGTGAGATTAACGTGGCTAGTGGACTGATAATAGCATTTCAAAAAATTGTAACTTAATCTCTGTTACTGTCCCTTCACTTGCCGCAGCCAATCAGCATCATTCCTTTGTCTGACTACGATATCATTAAAGATTTTCATCTTTTGATTGCTGTATGTATGTATTTGAGTAATATATATATATATATATATATATATATGAAATCTTTCTGCCTGATACATTTGTTTCACATTTCTAGAAATATAATTTTCCTTTATATGTAAAATCAGACGTAAGATATTTACAAATGTACAAACATTTATTTTTTACAGGCAAGTTGTTCTGAGGTCAGTGAGCTCAGTCGGGCTCAGCCACGGATCCAATTGATTGTTCGTACCTGAGATGGAATGTGGGATCAAAGTCAAAGCATGGTCTAGTTCAGGGGTATTCAAATAAAATCTAAGGTGGTCCAGTGAGAGAAATGCTCCCTCAAGCACAGGCCCGGAACATCACAACGTCCAACTTGCGTTATGTTTCAGTGCCATATTGAAGTAGGCTGGTTCTATTGACGTCTAGCCTAATTGTCAACAACTGACTGTCAAATCGAATAAAGAAAACTGTAATTGAAGAACTTTCAACAATGTTAATTAACAAGTTCTCTAATAGTGTTCTCTTCTCAATTTAGGTAAAATAAGGACTAAACACATAGCTTTAAAAAAAAGTGCACCGTAACAGTCTGAGAACACAAAACATGGTTGGAGAACACAGTACTGTGTGTGTGTGTGTGTGTGTGTGTGTGTGTGTGTGTGTGTGCGGCAGAGAGAGTGGATCCGCCTATTGGTGACTCTTGGTCTAGTTCATATACAGTATACCTGAGTTGGGAAGGACACTTCCATTGGTATTTCCAATAGTCAATATGTAAATAGTCAATAATGCCTGAGGGGATCCAGGTTGACTTGCCATCAGCTGTGATAATGTGGTGTGTCATAATCATTGAAGTGGACGGTGAAAGTTGGAGAGGCTAAAGCTCGCAAAAGACATACATATATTGATAACTTATACCAAGGTGCATCATTTAAAACGATATCTGCGCGTGCATCTAGGGGACGTTTCAAAATGTTGAAACTCATAGGGGCCGTGTGATAATATCTTTCGATTGCAAAAGTGAAACCCTTGCTCCTAATGCATTTTTGAGGAGAGATGAAGACGCCGGGTTTTTGTTCTCCCGCAGCAGGAGTTGTCATTATGTTTATCCACGTCGGTACATTTCAATATGTTCTTTTATGTGCGTGCTCAGCTGTAAAATGCTCAAATCAGCAATCGCCCACAATGCTGAGCCAACGTTTCACCAAGGCTTTTAACATCATCATCAAATATTGACCGAATTCCTACGGAGACGCGGTACGGGCTCGAGTGGCAGTGCGGTGCGTTCCACGGGGGGGCCACGCACAGCTCCGGCTGCTTATGAATCATACATTCATCTGAGCGTCACACTGTTTGTGCTTGTGGACAGTCCGTGATGCCTTTTTTTTCTTGGTACCTCACAGACCGGCCGCAAACGCCAATAGCGGAGTCTCCATGGGAACGAAAAAGATATATATTTCGGCACATACGCAACATCAGAGCCAGCGTGTCTAAAGCTGAAGTGGTATTTACAGGCACACAGGAATAAAAAGAGGATTAAAGTGGATGCCAATGTGCTGAAATAATTGCAGTGAAAACACATCATGGGAACAACATTTGCGAGTGTTTCAGATGCTCCACATTGATCTGGCTACTGTGATTTACTTTTTCATGAGCTCGAAGCCACAGGCAGTATCTGTGTCTGTGTACCTCTCTCCCACACACACACACACACACACACACACACACACACACACACACACACACACACACACACACACACACACACACACACACACACACACACACACACACACACACACACACACTGTACTGTGCTAGTGAGATAAACTGAAACAGACATAAAAGGTTTGTGTGTGTGTGTGTGAGCGCAGAGGTGGCTTTGGCCAATTTCAAACAAACAGTAATCCATGAAATATGATTGATATTTAACCCAAGGGCTTCACCTTGACTACTAACTTCACAGACATTTCCCTTTAACTTTGCATTTTTTGAGCGGTTTATATACACTCTATGATTTTCTTTGTGTGTGTGTGTGTGCGCGTGTATATGTTATGATCCCGGTCGGGTATTAACTGTTTATTATTATGAGAGGATTTTCCTCCTCTCCTGTGCACGTGGACTGTATTCTGAAGCATAAATCATGAGGCCAAACAGGAGACCCGCTGTGCCGCGCAGTCGACTGTGTGTTGTTGCATATGGAATTAAATATTACTTTGCACTTATAAATGTGTGACCGTGACTATTTTAGCAGTGTTCAACACGTCCAGCACCACTTGGCTCTGTCTTGGTACGTATGTGTGCATATGTGTCTATGTCGGTATTTAACACTGTGATTTTGAGTTTTTTTTTTTTTTAAGAATAGTTCAACATGTTGTGCTGCTAATATCACATTTACGTCATATTGTATATATTTTAACTAATTGTAAATTGCCAACTTGCAAATTGCAGCATGATATTCAAGTCACGGGAGGGAAACTAGTAATTTTTCTGAAGGCTATGAATCGGTGCCTAAAAAACAAAACATTGATGCCAATGTGCTGTCAATCATCAACCCGCAACACCACAGAGCCATTTCTTGTATCAATAATGTTATTGGCATGAGGCAAGACATACTGTATTCAGAGCATCACGACGGGGTAGATAAGGGGAAAACGAAACCGGACCACTCAACAGATCTGAGGCAGTCTTGTCAGAATGTTCTTTTCTGGTATTTTACGCCTCTTCGACGAGGACCTCCTCCCCGCCCACTGGTCTAGCGCGCTTGTTTTAATAGTTTGTCGGTGTTGTTCTTGAATTATAATATTCTGTAGTGTGGACAAGGTGTAAAAGCCCAAACCTGTGTCATGCCGACCGAACCTGGCAACCAAGCATTTAGCTGCTTGTCAAAAAAACAACAACCATGTACTGGTTAGACACAATGAGAATACATTCTGTTTCTTATTTATGATTTAAGTATATGATTTGACTATTGTCAGGTGACGAAAAACCTGTCCCAAAGAGGTTGGAGTCTGTTGGATGTGCACCATGGATAATCAACTGTACTGGGCTCTATCAGGTTTTGTTTCATGTATTTGAAGTTTATTTTTTTTGTATTTATTTTTTGAAATCTATGAGGATGAAAACATATCGTAGCCAACATATTTACCACTGAGTACAATTGTGCTACGGTTGCAGTTTTTGGGGGGCGGAGAAAGACTGGCACAGATGTTTCTCCGGGAAAATGTTGGATAAATGCTTGCGCTTTAAATTATGCAACTAGAGGTTCTTTGGTGGGAGGCTGCGAACAAGTCTGAGATAGCACCAATGGAGAGAGCGAGCGAAAGAGACGGAGAGAGTGGAGTCAAGTAGTCAAAGCTAATAAGAATATGAGTGTGACCACTATATCATTTTCGTGGCATTTATTCTTGTCTTGAGTGTGTGTGTGTGTGTGTGTGTGTGTGTGTGTGTGTGGGGGGGGGAGCTGAGACTGGCTGATGAGAGCATCCCGACTTCCACGTCCTTCAATCTCCCATCTCCCCAAAACGCCTCGTGCGGCTCTACCTCATTTCACAAGAGCATCAGGAGGGAGCCTGGGGGGAAAAAAAAAAAAAAGGGAGAAAGGAAGAAGCATCGCTCTGCCTTTTCACGTTTCCATTATTCAAACTGTTTCAAGAAGTGCAAGGAGGAGCCGGTTCAGCCGAAGAGGGTTTGACTTTGAAGTGCAATGTGCGCGAGGAGAATGATGGGCAAAACAAAAAAAAAAGAAGAAGAAAAAGGGAATCTTTGATCGGGACGAGGGAACGGCGGGGCGAAAAAAAGGGCGTGGTCGGGGCGACGACTTTGTATTCACGGTGGAGAGTTACTCTTTCCTGCGTGTGCGTGCGGGGAACACCCTCTCGTGTTCTTCAGAGCGTGGGGCCTTCGACCCCTCCCTCCTGTCCTCGCGGTGACCTCCGCACGCATGCGACCAACATCCATGGGATACACACACACACACACACACACACACGCACACTCTTGTCCTCCTGACAACAAACACACCGCAAGTGGCCGCAAGTGAACGGACCGGCCCTGACGGTCCAATTATCTACGGCGCCGGCGTCTATTTCTGGCTCACGCCGTGCATCTCATCGTGCATCCACCTCCATCTGCTGCCGGGGTGTGAACAAGCACACGCAAATATATATTCCACTCGAAACGGTGTGTGTGTGTGTGTGTGTGTGTGTGTGTGTGTGTGTTTGCCACTGTCTACTACTCATTAGCAAGCAATTAGGTTGATGGCCCTTTGAAATGTTACTCAGCGAGAATTTGCTCGACAGGCGAGAGTGGCGCGGGAGTGGAGTGCCGTATAAACACTGAGCTGTGAGAGGGGAGGTCGGCAAATTGACCTCTATTCCACCCAATTAGGAGCAAACTCTCATTTACAGCTAGTGCCTGAGCCGCGTAAGCGGGACTGGACGGCGGACCCCCTCTCGAGCAGAAATGGGCGAGGGGCGTTCATAAGGCTTAATGTTCCGCCGGTGTGTAAACTGTGCTCAAACGCTGTGAAATAAATTTCCCCCGTGACCGGGGAGAGACTTGAACTTGAGCGGCGGAGACAGGCGTGGAGCTGCGAAGGGAGATGGATAGATAAGGTGTGTGTGTGTGTGTGAAGAGGCTACAGAGGCCGTCATCACATGTGTCCCCGGTGCAATGCCGATGAACTGACGCGTTCACATTCGTAAACCATTTGGAACAAAAAAAAAAACCCCACCGGCCTCGCTTTCCTTCATCTCCCTCCTCGCTTATCATTCCGTCTGTCTCTGATATCATCATCGCCCGTGGCCTTTCTTCATCCCCTTCATGATGAAAAAGACGCGCGCGCGAATACACAGATAGGAGAGTGCGCACGCTCACCGGGGTCTGTCTGCACGAGTGTTGCGTATGTGCGTGCGCGACTGTCGCACGGGCAACAGCCGCCGCGAGCTTCGGAGACTTTCAAGTCTTAGCCTAGATACACTTTTCGCCTCAGCATATCTATGTCTGTCTGTCTGTCTGTCTGTCTGTGTGTGTGTGTGTGTGTGTGTGTGTGTGTGTGTGTGTGTGTGTGTGTGTGTGTGTGTGTGTGTGTGTGTGTGTGTGTGTGTGTGTGTGTGTGTTTGTTGTGTGTGTGTGTGTGTTTGTCCGCACAAGAGGGATAGATGGGTGTGAAATCATGACAAACATGTAACGCAAGCTGTGTTTTCATAGCGTGGGAGAGAATAGGCTGTCATGCATGACAGTGTGTGTGTGTGTGTGTGTGTGGGCACGTAAGTGTGTTTGTTCACAGATACGTCTGTTTTGCTTCTTGCCGACAATAAAGGTCGCGCTGGATGTACCCTCCGCTTTCTCCTTTGATAGTGAAATTGCTAAGAGAAAAAATGTATTCATGTCTGAGACATATACCCTAGACTGTATGTCAAAAGTAAGTAAAAGTAACGTGGAAGCGTTTGAAAAGTGTATCCTCTCGAATGACCAGCAGAGGGCGACTCTGTGAGACAGTTTCTATTGTAATCTATGAGGAAACGACGCTACTTCTCAGTTAACATTTGCTCGTTTCAAGTTTTCTTCAGTATGGCGTGATGTTCACTTCATGAATTATGTAGTTAAATTCGCGATAAATTATGGTATGCATCGGGGCATGGATATCATGCGTGACTGACAGCTAATGTTGTCCAGCGGGTGCAGGTCGCAGGTGTAGGTGAACGTGCAGTGACCCCTCGAGCCCTCGGTCACGGCCTGCTCCAAATATGGTTCCTTTTGGTCTCCAAAAAAACCCAAAGATGGCGTTTCAACACCGCAGTTCGAAAACCGATACGTGGCGTCACAGTGTGTCGTAGCTCCGAAACTGCGATCATTCTATCAAGAGGTTAGGTGGTGAAGAAATGCAGGATTACAAATTACAATTTTACAACAGGCGTGTGTGTGTGTGTGTGTGTGTGTGTGTGTGTGTGTGTGAACTATAGCAGAGACCATCAACCGCGCTGGATTAAAACGACTGACGGAATCAATGCTGATAATCTACAATCACACATTAAAAGCCAGTGGTTTAACTGTGATGGCTACAATGAAACTGGAGGCCTTGATCGACTGTACAGACGTGAGCATGTGCCAAGCATGTGTAAAGTAGGAGGTGGAATTATTTTAAAAAGGGTTATCGTTCTCTTTGTTTTCTTTCCAAGAGGTAGATAAGGAGATTGTGCGTGTGTGTATTATGTATGGAGCTGTCGCCAAGATAAGGTAACCCTCCTTTAGCATGGAGAGAAAAAGGCTGTCTCTGACTAAAGTGAAGCAGGAAGCGCTGACCAACACTTCTAAGTCCAGGGGTGCCACTATAGGTGCTGGCGGGCCCCATGAAAAGATGTCACATTGGGCCCCGCCACCACCAAAGGGCACCACAATCCTGGAAATATAATACCGTGCAGACGGACATGCAACATTCTTGCAAACAGCGGAATTCACTGTGTGACGCAATACCGATAACCCCTCTGCGACAAATGTGCTGAGGGCCGACTTTTACTGTTTAAATGTAAGTTAAATGGTAAAATTATTGAATATCAAATCCTTTTAAAGATTAATGAATAACTTAAAAAGTAAATGGAACTGGAATATGCATTAACCTCTTCAGTTAGAATTCATTATCATTTTCAACTATGGAAAGAACAAATAATAGAATAAGGCAGCAGATCTGTAGAAAATAAGAAGCTGTCAAAGTGTAAATAGAGACTAGAAAATAAAACAAACTGTGCGGGATTTAACATTCAACGTTGGACCGCACCTGCAGGCTACATGTATACTTGCAATTCAAGGGCTAGCAGGGGGCACGTAAAATTCTATTAATAATGATATTTTAATAATTTAATATTTTTTTTAAAACCTCACGTTCGAACACATTTTTGGGGCCCTGTCCGTCACAGACCCCCGTAATCATCCACATTTTGTTTGTATAATTCATGCATAATTACACTGAACAAAGACAAAATTGTTTTCCAAATTTAAACAGGACTTCAGTTGGTATCACACAACTTAAAAACGTTTTTTCATGAAATTCTTCAACAATTTTCTATTTTCAGTGCAGAAAAAATGTTGTGATTCCCTGTGTCGAGCTGAAAAACATTATGAGGCAATATTATAGGGAAATATTCCATATTCCCATTTACATATCAACACTGTCCTTAAATGTTACTTTCAGTTCTATATTATTTCTTTCCCCGAACCCACAAACTTTCCAGGGTCCTCGGGCGCCTGCGGGAGCTCATTAGAAAAACCTTTCAAAGTTGCTACAACTTTAACAATATATTAAAAGGATGTTATGAGAGAGAAACCGTGCATTTTGAGGGCACACTCTTATTCAATCCGGGAACGGGTGGCAGCGGCGCATTTCATAGACTGCGAGGAGGCAAAGGGGAAGGGATGGGTCTAGGCAACACGAGAGAGAGCGGGAAGAAGGGGAAGGGGAGAGAGAATTAGATGGAGCTCTTGTGCCGTATTCCCCCGCTGAATTCTTTGATACACTCTTGCATGGCATAATGATATGCAAATGTGACAAAGTATGAAAGTGGCAATGAGTGGGGGAAATCTGGTCCAATAATGCACTGTTTTCACACCCCTCGAAAATGGCTTTCAAGCCGAGGAATTCTTTTCATTTACCCCCCTCTTCAGAAATCCTCGTTCAGCCGTCTCTCCATCCCCCTGTCTGTCTCCCTCTCCAACTCTTCCCTTTCTCCCAGTTTGTCTTCTCTCGCTTCGGCTCATCCCCGAGGAACTATAGAAGTCAATACACCAGAGGAGCTACACAGTCCAGAGCTCTTAAGTCAAAGTCACCTCCAAACTATCTGTTTGTGCGATACTCCAGCACCATGTATTATTAAGCGCCAACTGTGTTAGTGGGAGCCCAACGGACTCAGGGGAAAGGGATTTAGCGGGCTGGAATTCATCCTGAAACAACTTCACTGGCCAACGCTAATGTACTGTGCATCTTTCTCCACGGCTTCCCTTGACACGTTTTCACTCATATATATATATATATATATATGTATATATGAGTGAAAACGTGTGTTGCAGTAAAACACTGCAGGGCTCAAACCACCCCTTCCATTCACATTATGCTCACCTATTTAAATACATTTGCACATTTAACACAATTTTCTTTTTTAAACCTATTTTTTTTTTTGTATTTCTTTTATCTTGTCCCTACTCTGTAGCACTTTGGCATTGCTTTTAGCAATGAAAAGTGCTCTATAAATGAAATGTGTTATTATTATAATGCCGACCTGCTGGGGCCCAGTTTAAATCACGGCGTTTAATTAATATCCACTTCACCATCAGATGTGTTTTTTTCAGACAGCCCGGGAGAGTTGAGGATATGTGTATAATCCACGGCATTAACCCGTGACTTGACCATTGTTGGAACATCATATTCTGCGGGCGGAAAAATAATTATGCCGCTCTAAAACATAACAGGGGTGAAGTGAACTGAGTAGCATCACCTGTGGGTGTGGCCGGCAGCGATGAGACTGGTGAGAACAAGATACGCGGCAATCTTTGATCATAACAAGCCCTCCGCATGTAACTGTCAGGCTCTGGAAACAAATGACCAGTTCCATTGTGACACATACCGTCCGCATCGTGCGGCGTGACACAATTTGGCCGCGCAAAAAGGGTAATAATGTACGTAAATGATGCAGTGGAAGTGAGCACATACCTCTATGAGCAACAGGTAAAGGTGTTTTGACACACATCATATGTGTCCGTGTGTGTGTGTGTGTGTGTGTGTGTGTGTGTGTGTGTGTGTGTGTGTGTGTGTGTGTGTGTGTGTGTGTGTGTGTGTGTGTGTGTGTGTGTGTGTGTGTGTGTGTGTGTGTGTGTGTCTGTTGCCCTTACGCAGTTTGCTGAACAAAATTTCTGACCCATGTCTATAAATTAGCCGCCGTCGGAGTATGGGATTACAGCTTCTACCGACACACAGTTTCTGCGTAAAGTAAAAGAAGGAAAATCCGTGGGCCGGAAAAAACAACAGCCACAGCTATGTTTCATGTTTACGTGACAAGGACCTCTGGCTTTATAGTGATATATGACCTGTCTATCAGAGGCACTGCAACACCTTGCAGGAGGGAGTTCTGGATATGCCATTAAGTCAACCGTGTGCATGACTTTGACAAAGTAGATTCACTGTTCATTTCGCATTTTAACACACACACACACACACACACACACACACACACACACACACACACACACACACACACACAATATTTCTCAACAAAACCTATACATTCCCTTAACTATTGAATAGGCATGTGATGAAATGCTCGTCTTTTGGAAGGCACTGACAAATGCTGCTGCAGCGCTGACCAGAACAGGTCTGTTTACATTGCGCCTGTATGACTCACCAGGCTTTTAGATCACAAGCTGTTTAATATTAATGAAATACCCGAAACTGACTCAAAGTCAAGGAGTGACATCTTATCTGCACGCTAACCAGGAAGTCAGCGTCACCCAGGGTTAAGAGTTCCAGATGAACTATGGCCTTCGTTTTTGATTAAGTAATAATTTATTCTGCATGTTGAGCAAGGGCCTCTGGCTTTATAGATGATATAGATGATAGATGTATATATATATATATATATATATAAACTGAAATGTGATGGTTTTGGTTTTTCGAAGGTTAGAAATAGTTTGCATTGAGTGTGTTTTCTGTTGTCATGATCAGACCGGATATTATTGTCTCGTCTATCCCTCGTTTGTGGCTTGTCACTTTTATTTTATTTATATTTGAATTCAAGGGGTTATTTGTAAAGGATAATTCATTCATGCTTGACGCTTTGCCCGGATGTCTTTTAATAGTCCGCCTGTCAGCCAAGCAAGGCAGGAGACGAGAGGCTCACGAAAAACCAGCATGTTGCCAGACGCCCGATTTAAAATTAATGGAGAGAGAGAGAAGAAGTAGGAACAGGAATGTTGACTGTGAACGACAGAGGCTGAGAGTGAAAGGCGAGTGGGACGATGTCTGTAGCCCTTAGCAAGTGGATTTTTATCATTTCCCAAAGACAAAAATTAGAAAGAAAAGATGTACAGCAGTGGAGTAGGAGAGGAAACCTACCGCGTGGAGTGGGTTGCCCTGATCAATCGGCACCTTGAAGTCGGCCTGGAGCTCATCAAACGCTGTGATCTGAGAGAGGCAGTGAGAGAAATAGAAAAGACTACAATGAGAAGAAAACAGATGGACACTACAGAATGAACTAAAACGTCATTCTTGCCAAAAGCAATCGCGTGTGCCTGCATGCAGCATACAGCGTTCCATGTGTCAAGGCTGGGGCCCCGGAGGACTTTACTTTGTGTTGCATAACTGCGACAAGCCAAAAGATCAATTCACCTCAGACTATTTTCTGTGTAACTAAAAGCGGTAATAGCCTACTCCTCCTTGCCGCCGAGCCCCATTGTTGCCCAAACACTATTAAAGACACACTGATCCGCACTCTTGATTTTTATTGAAATGACTTCAGAGCTACTGTGGTGTAGTTTTAATGATCCAATGCTATGAATACTCAGTGGCCCACCGAACGTGCATGGGATGAATATAGTACACGGAAATGGCACCATCTACCTCTGCTTCAGAAAAATAACTACATTTTGTTTACTGTGGGTGGGTTGGTTCCAGTTTCCTGCATGGTAAGGTGCATGGGGGCAGTATAATGTGTTCTCCATCATTCTTAGCTGCCAGGCATGCTCACATTTCCTAGTTAGCACTTGCAGACGCAGTAGACGGGTATTGCCATGGGTTTTTCAAGCATCAACCAAGCAAACCAACTAATGCATTATTTTAAAACATTTTGACATGATAATGGAGAGTCGGGAATGAATCCCCTCGAATGTCCGCACACCATTGCAAGACAGTCAATCGTTTAGTTGTTGAGATATTTTAGTCGGGACCAAAACAAGGTGGAGTGACCTATTAAGTGGCAAAAAGGAAAAACTATCACAAAAAAACAATTGACACTATATTTAAGGGAAGAACGGGAGCACTAAGGGGCAAAGAAACACTGGTTTGGGTCTTTTAATGGCACTTGATGGCATTTAGAAGAATTTAGAATAATGTCATCCTCAGGTTCATGGTCCTGCAGACTATTCTATTAAAAATACAAGAGCTCTTTGTTCATTTATTTCCTCCAACCTGCTGCCTTGAGACATCAAGTTCAACATCTCGTCTCAAGTCAACAGTCAACACCATCTGCGGAACAGACCGCTTCCACCTGCTGCACTGTCAGGCAAAAGGAAGAAGGAAAACGCCCCTCGACTTGAACGTGATACTGTATGAAGCCAGAGCTCTCCCCCGGAGGTTGCCCTTAATACGAGACGCCCTCCATCTCAGAACCAGCTCTTCGTCGTCCTCATCATTAATACGATCTCGCACCACTTGAAATCACATGCGCCCAGAGGGACAACATGCAGGGGGGGGGGCGTAAAGCCAGCCCCTCGGATTGGTGTGACTCCATCCTGCCGCCCACTCACTGCCACATTGTGGGATGGCTCACAGTGATAAGAACGTCAAGTAATGATGAACGGCCGGACGACGACACAACAGTTCCATTTGTGTTGCGTGTGTTGCAATGGAGGCGACCGCGCTAAAAAGACAGGTGCTATTGCTCGACTAGTTTGGCCTCAGGAGGAAAATGTGTGTGTGTGTGTGTAAATGAGGAAAAAAATTATGAGTGTGTCAATGAGTATCTCTGCGTATGAGCTACTGTAAGATGTGACGGCAGCATGAGCGCATCCCTGTGTGTGAGTGTGCAGCGTTGTGCAGTGTTGTGCAGTGTGAGAACATTTCTACGGTGTGTTTTGGTAAAACAATTTCTATCCGTGCATTGTGTGCATACAGTACATGCGCAAGAACCAGAGGAAGCAGTGGCGTGTGTACTTGTACATGTGAATGTGTCAGCCCAGTATGGGGTATTAACATCAGAGAGACGGCAGCGGTTCACACCATTCCCGGGTTATTTCCCTGGGCTCGCCCCCGCACTAACAGGCATCTCTTTACATGTTATTTCCCAGTGGACTCCGAACAGTGATCCCGGCTCATTGCCTCTCTGTGTTACAGTGCGCTAGCTTCCCCCGGGCTGTTCCTCCTGGGCGATGGGAACACACGAACACGCACATACACACACACACACCCATACACACACTGTCGCCATGGTGCATAAATCCAGGCATATAGGAACCCTCTCTTGCACAGAGACACACATATAAAAGTGCAGGGAGAGAAAGACTGCACCTTGACAACGCATCCATACGTGCACCACATGAGATGAACGCTGAACGCTCTTGGATGGATGTCCGGCTCTAACAGTCAAGTCAATCGTACTGCAACCTTGGACTTATTTTGGTCATTTTGGCATCATCAGTCATGATAGCCTCGTACTCAGAGTCATTGGCGAAGTTGTGCAACCCGACAACTTTGTCAAAAAAAGGTTTGCTCAGAAGCCAGGAAGAATGGGTGGTTAGATGATTACACTGAATACCTCTACCGGGTGCTGCCCCAGGATGGTTCATAAATGACCAGACCACCTCAGCTGGCTCCTTTTTGACTTAAGCGAGCAGTCTTGGATCTAGTCTTAGATAACTCTGAGCTGCTCAACCAATATCTGATCCAATGGGTCTGAGGCTGCATAATCTGGCCAAGCAACTGTATTTGGAGGAGATCCCAAAGTGGGCATCGCCAAAGTGTTGGTGTTAATCCCTCATTGCACAACAAAACTGTGTGTGCAAAGTCTGGTCGAACCGAAAGTGGTGAAGGGTTTGAAATTGGGTCAGATGTTTTTTCTTAATTCTTTCATTCCAAATAACCTGATTACTGGTGCCTATCCAAAGTATCTTGAACAAAGGCACGGCATTACCAGCTCTAATGATCAAAGTACAGCGATTTTTAACGTATTATCCTTTAAGGGGATCTTTCACCGTAAAGGCAGAATGTTATCCCCTTGATTTCAAACGGCTCGGCTAGTGATCAGAGCCAACATTGGTCCCCCGAGCTGCAGGGCGCGAGACCAAAACTCAAATACGTGACTTGCTCAGAGGGCGATTCCTGCGGAAGGCTCGCGGCAATGACTCTGGATTCTGTTTTTTTTGCGAAAATCCAGTTCTGTTTTGATGTGGCTGTTCACTTAAACCAACTGCTTTGAAGTCAAGGTTGCCTGGCGGAAACAGCCGACATACTGGCACCCTCCGCTCCTCTCTCCTGGCACACTGAATTCTGTCTTTCACTTCAGACTGTGGCTGCTGGTGGACTGATGCCCTTGCTATGTTTGTGTGTGTGTGTGTGTGCGCGCGCGCGCGCGGAAAGGGAAGACTAATTTGTTGCGTTTGTGTCCATGGAGGTAAATGTGTGTTCATTTCCACTGTCTGTCACTCGGTAGAAGCTGCAACCTAACAAAAATATCATTGTACATTCCATGCTGCCTTTGAAAGAATTCGCATAGAAATAACAAGATTAAAAACAACAACAGCAATCAGCGGAAAAACTCGCCTCCAAAGTGAAAGACTACATGTTCATTTTAAATTATTCAAAGTTCTGCCTCAATAATTCATTGGGATTTTAAATCCACTCACTGTGGGTTAATTTTCAGCACAACTGCCTCTCGACAACCTCGGACGCACAATTTACAAGCCCGGGAAGCCGAGGCCAAACGCTACATCTGCCATGCACGCAAGACAGCTGAGCGGCGCGGCGCGGCGCTGCGCTTAATGTGTGAAATGTTTGCATCAACCGCTAGACAAGATGCATAGTTTAGAACACCGGCTTGCCCAATCTCCCCGCAAAGGGCATTAAATTGTCATCTTACATTATTTAGAGAGCAAAATGCAGAAGGTAGCTATAGCCATGAATCAGAGGCCTGATGTAAGTAAAGCCTGTGTTGGTCTTCGTAGCCTTTTAGCAAACGACGGGTTTGATAATGAAACGTTAAGGAAGAAAAGAGAAATCGACTGGCGATGTCTAGCACCATTTGGATGGATTCTTGCCAAAGGAAGAATCAGCTTCATATGTGTTTGACCTGTTTGGGGTTTTTCTTCAATATTTTTTCTAAAGGTGACATATTATGCAAAAATCACGTTTTCAATGTTTGTACACATATATGCGGATATCAGTGGAGCCTGCCAGTCCACACACTGGGAAAAAAGACCACCCCTGTTGTTGTTTTGGTGAGCTGGCCAAACCCTACAGCCTGGCTCTGAACAACTGGTTCCGATTTCTCTCCCACTCTGAGGCTGGAAAGCCTGGAATTAAAAGTTTTTTTTGTTTGTAATGAGTGTTTTCAAAGTAATGTGTCATAAAATAAATTAAAATTGGCTGAATAATACATTGGTGGAGAGACTGAACTATGTGGAGGTTCTCTGCGGGCCCCTTACAAAAGGCGCAAAATGGATTAGTCCACCCATCATGAAAAAAAAAAAAAATCCAGGTGTTTTAAACAGAGGGAGAAAAGAGGAGCTGCAGGAATGGGCAGTATGAGAACACTGATGCCTTTTCTGAACATTAGAGCATGTAAACCGTTTCAAGTGGTCACCCAAATTAAAAGCATGAACCTGAATATGAGCATAATACGTCACCTTTAAATAACGCCAACAGAAACCCAGACAGTTTATCAGCTCGATTCTCTCCATTTTTGTTTCAAACCAGGGAAACAGGTTGGCACAGCAAGATAGGTTCTGGGTTTGAACTTTGGCCGGCTGGTGTGCGCTTTTCACTGGTTAGGTTAATTGGAGACTTCAAATAGCTCATAGGTAGCAGTATGGTAATGAGTATAGCTAAAGAACAAACAGGTCAAACCGCACTGAATGTATCACACTCATCAGTCTCTGCCTTTCTAGTTCCAGTTTCCTCCTGCTTACGACTCTAAATCAAAACATCCAGACTTCCCAGAGGCCACTGGCCGGTCGTGTGGTGGGAGCTGGCTTATTATTTTTAATCGCAAACACGTCAGCGTCGCACGGTATCAGTGCTGAACACCTTCCCAGGTTGAGACAGCTGAGGAAGGTTTCTCTGACTCCCTGAATAGACCCTATTGGCACAGTCAACCCTTTCCTTCAGTGTGACGGCATCAAATGAAACAAAGCTCTTTCCGTTCCCCAAAAATTCCAACATCAGCATCACGCATTATTACGCTGTCAGGACTTTCAGCGAGGCACCAAAGGAAAATGATATGCAGCCACTGGGTCAACAGACAGGTTGCCAAGTGAGCACTTTCAAACACATAGTTTACATTGAGCAGGCGGGTGTGACCGCACCGTTATGGAGCCGTTCCTGCATTACAGCAGGACAATATTGGCCTTTGTCCTAAAATAAATAGCAAGGGTTACATTACCATGGAAACGTTGCAGTGACCTACATTAAGAGGCTGTTAGAGAGACCATATTGTGAAGATGTATCTTCTTTGCATACCTAAAATATGGAGGTATCTTTAGGCACACGAGGACAACCACCTAGTGCGTTATAGACAGTATTATAAAAAGCCTCTGTGAACTTCTAGTTTTTAGTTCTAGTCCATTCTACCTGAGCACATAAACTTGTCATATGTCCAGTGTGTAAGGGGTCATCATAGTGATGATGAATATTCAGATATTACCCACATCAGCAGTTCCCCTTAGCTTTACAGAGCAATCGAGGCACATGCTTCACGGGCTCATTGCTTCGTTCTCCTGCCATGCAACATAACTTGTGACTCAAAATTCCGCACCTCCAAATGAAGGCTCCATATCTGCCGGATGAGTAACGTATTTTGCATTACATCACACTGTATTCATTTAGCTGACACTTTAGTCCAACGCGACTTACAATAAGTGCATTTGAACAAGTTGGTCTTGTCAACTATGTAATGTGATATTGTGTCACGGGTTGTTTTTTTTAACAGCCCTCTGTGTCAGCTGTGACATCCCCATGCACCGATAAAAACAGACTTTTGCTTTTCACAGCGGCCATTTTGGCATGAAATAGTTCAGTATAATAAGTCCCACCAGGTGCAACAAAACAAACGGACCACAGATGTCTGGAGAATTGAAGAGACGTGAAAGAAAACCGGTGTAAAAAAACAACTAAATCCACATCTCCATCCAGAATCAAGACAAAACTGTGGCTCATTTAGATTACAGCAACCATGACAGCGGTCTGTGTTTATTCTGCACTTTGGTGTTCCACGTGTTAGCTGTGAATCATGGCTCTAGCATAGAGTGTCGGCACAAGGGCAAATGTAATCAATGGAGGAATGAGTGCGTTATTTGCAGCATATCAAAACACGATGTCTAGCAACTGTGTGGCCCCTGCAACTGACCACAGCAACCTCTATTCAGTAACTGCTTACGACTGATTTGTTCAGGTGTTGATTGCCCGAGATTTAGTTTCACTATTCTTGCACATGAAGCACAATATCCTTTTCCATCTGTTGTGTCTCACTCGTGGTTAGCACAACCCCACATTATCTTTTTTTTTCCTGTCCGGCCGAGAAACACATATCTATGCTTGCTCAGCTGCCTCTGATACATTGCACTCCTGCCGAAATCTATGGAATGTGGCAACACAAAAGTGCACCCCAATTTGCAAGCGACATGCCGAATGGCGTTACATTGCTCATAATCTCTCAACTATATAAAACATAGTAAGACAGTTTCAATGTTTGCACGCAATCAGGGATGAAACGGTTTCCGGTTTCATGGTAAACCACGGAGAAATTCCCGGCGGTTAGTTCTACCATTTCAAATTTTCATCATATTTGAACAATACCGTGATAGTACTGGTCACTATAGCCCAATACAGTTACATCTCTATATGCAGTGATGTCATGAATCACTAAATGAGTGTCTTTTCCCTGTAAGGCACCTAGTCACTGTTATCCCAACTGTCCACGTGAAGTGGCTTGAGTCTCTTTACGCAGACGGAAAATCTATGCAAATCCATGTTGATTCTAACTCCACACGAGCTTAACCTTGTCCCCTGCGATTACTTGGCCACTTCAGACATTTCCACAAACTAAACATAGCCACGAAGAAAAAAGCTGGAATGGCAACTTGTCAGATGTCTGTCGGTGATGGAGCTGCTTAACGGGAACGGCCAGGGCTTCTGGAACGGCATTCAAAATGTGATAGGACTAAACTTGCCACGAAGTCTCTTGTACCATTATCACTTGCAAAGCTACTGAATAAGAAAGGAGCAGAAAAAAAAGGCACAAAGCTGTTAGAACTGCATGTTTCTCAACGCAAATGTTGCCAATCATCTGTTGTCGTTGCCGTTCAAATGTGAAGAGCCCCAGTGTGTGCGTGGCAGGTGATGTATCGAAAGAAAGAGCCGGAAGGGGGAAAAAGTAACAAAGGGGTCAAGGATCACCCATATAATCCCCCAGTGTTTTCACTTGTGCAGTGGGAACAATAGAGAAAGAGTCCGGGTGATGGATGAGGAGGCGGCAGGGGTTAATGAACACATTGGATCGATGCTGAACCAACCTCGCTTATTTACTGAGCGCCACCTCCATTAGCTCCCAGTGCCTGGTGCCAGAAAGCCCCGTTGACTGTACATGCTGCATGGAGATTACATATCACCTGTGCATCTTCTTTCCCCTGATGTCTCACTCGGGCACCCCGAGCATCCTCGCCTTTTCAGCTATGGCAGTGCGGTGGAAAGAAATTCAGTGTGACACCGAGCGCTTTTGATGCCGGGAGGAATCCAGGGGGACCTGATTTCACTTCTTTTGGTCTCACCAACGTGTCTCCAACTTTGGGTGCCTCTCCTCTTTATATTATATATAATGCATTCTTTCCCCAGTGTGGACTTTGATCGTTAGCTTGATGATCAGACAGAATGAACGGCCGTGGCTCAGGAGACAAGGAGGGTTGTCCACTTAGAAGAAGGTTGATGGTTTGAGTGATGGAAAATGTGTGTGTGTGTGTGTGTGTGTGTGTGTGTGTGTGTGTGTGTGTGTGTGAATTGGTGAATGTGACGCGTACTGTAAAGCACTTTGGGTGGTCAATAACTATAGAAAATCACATTATAAATGCACGCCATTTACTGTATTGCCATTTTTTTGGTAATTTAATTCTCATGTTAGCCAATTTCTCAACAGTGTCTGAGTCCTTTCAGTTGAATCACTGACACAAAAATCCAATGCATGTGTAGCATGGCGACTGAACTGTAAGATTGCCTCAAAAACATGGCCGTTCCTTTAATTAATGAATGCGTTGTCCTAAAAACATTTTTAAAATTATGACCTGAATTACAAAACTAGAGGTACAGTCTGAAATAAGGCAACTGCCAAATGAAGTGGAAACCACATCTTTATTTCATTGCTGTGTTATTAAGACATGAATAATCCAGATGAGGACAGTACTACGCGCTTCAATTCAAAGCAATTTTAGTTGTACAGCGCCAAATCACAACATATCATCATCTCGAGGCACTTTAGGTCGAGACCTCACAACATTACAGAGGAAACCCAACTTCAGTCTGAAGTTCATTTTCTGCCCATATGCCCAGTTCCTCTAAGTTTTTCCCTCACTCTGAAGGATGCTTCAACCTTCCCATATAGAACTTTTCTATTTAATGAATCCTCCCTGTCTTCCTTTGATCTCTCCCTTTCTGTATGGCTGGCGTTTTCCTTCCTTTTCGTGACTGATTATCACTTTGTATTCTGTTCCAGTCATCCATCCAGTCCAGCCTGCCCTGGGCCCAACCCCTCGTGAGGGGAATCCGTGCCCCCTGGCCTGCTCCCCTCGTTCTTCTCCATCATCCCATCACTCCTGCTGCTCCTCTCATTCCTCTCCCCTTCGGCAGACACGGCCACATCCCCTTTCATTTATCTTCCTGTGACTTTCCCTGTCCCTTTTCATCTGGGTCTTGACCAGTCTGTGCACAGAGGACCCTTACTGGCTCGTGACGGATCGTGGGAACAAGCTTGGGCCTCTAGCAGGCTAAAGAAAGTAGGCCAACCATGCTTGGCTAAAGGTCTTTCTTACTTTTTCCACATCGGTTCCTTGAACCTATATCAACCTTCTGCCTTTTGAAACCCTCCGAAAAAGTATTCCTCCACTGTCACACAACCTCTGTCTCTCTCTCATCTTCTGCACATAGCAACCCAACATAGCAAAAGTATAAAATGAGTAGAAATACATAAACAACTATTTTTGCTCCATCACCGGAACACCCTAGAGACAGGAACAGACGATGGAGTGTCATGGTTGTTCTGTGTGAACGATTATTCACACGACACCTCTGTGAAGACTCGTGAATGCCCTGTACTTGTCAAAATCTCAGCGTGACGCAAAGTCACGCTCGGCGAGGAAGCGACGCCTACGGAGCGACGCTCGCGGAGCTTCGCCCCTCTAAAGCCGTCCCGAGGTGTGCATGACATCCTGATGTGCGGTGTCGCCTCGGTGTCACTGGGACCAGCGTTTGGTTTGTATGAGTAAATCTGAGTGAATAAATGGTTGGCAGGTTGAAGGGGGGAGAAAAGATTTTCTGAAATATAAGCGCACCCCACCCCACCCCCATCTCTGGCAGAGCCATATTAACAGATGTTACATAATTATATCACTACAGTAGGAATTATTATTATATACTGGGAAGCACTTACAAAATACCTTATAAATAACTGTAGGGTTTGTTACTACATAGACAATTTGTTTGTGAAACAGGGACATTTATATTGCATTCTATGTGGAATTATAAGGGTCTTAAGAAGTCTTAAATTGAATGTGACCACTGAAGAAGTCCTCCTTCCATCCAGTGCCCCTTGAAAAGACAGCTTGAAAATTTGGTATACAGTCAAGTTTATTATCAAGTCTTTTAAGCGTGCATCTCGCCGTAACCCAAATTTAATATCATATAAGAGTGTCACTCTCATTGTTTTTTTGGGAAAAAGTAAAGTAATTTGATAAAAAAAATTAGATATGGGATACTGTACCGCTTTGTAACAAGGCATCCCTTTATAAAATGTTTTTACTTTAGGCAGTAACTCAAGGCGTAAATGAAATGATTAGTTAGACATCTTGGGGGATATAGCTTCTTTTTTTTTGCAGACAATAACATGAGCAGATTTATATCTCTGTCTTGTCTGCATGCTAAACATAAAGCTGGAACCAGGGGATGGTTTGCTTGAATTAGCATTGAGACTGGAAACAGGACCCAAGGTTAAAAATCATTGCCTACCAGCACCTCTACGAGATCACTAATGCATTTTATATATTGCTTGCACGAAACCAAAGCTCAAAGGCAATATGTCATTGTTTTACACGGATTATGTGACTGACCAGCAGAGGGCGACTTCGGTGGTCGCAAAAATAGAAGTCTGTGAGAAAATGACTCTCTACTTCCCACTTGATGTATAACATCAGTAAACATTTTCCTGAAGAGTTTATGGTTCAATCTCTAGTTTCAAGTCTTTTCTTCGATACAAAATTATGCCAATTTTGTAAATTGTATTAAAATGGACGATAAAGCGCGGTAAGCATTGGTATGCGTGTATGCAAAATGATGACAGCCAGGACTGTCCAATAGGTGCATGGTTGCAGGTGTAGGTGGACATGCAGCGGACGAGCACCCAGTTAGGCCCACAACGCCCAATCCTCCAAATATGGTTACTTCTGGTTTAAAATACAAAAACAAGATGGAGTTGGCCAAAAGGCTCACGTCATGGTTGCCACTTGGTTTTAACCGATGATGATCTACTAATTAACGTGTCTGTGGGTTTCCCATTTTCTAAAAAGCCTGTAGCTGTAAGTAATGTCAAGTTAAAAGTATGGTGGTCCGTAAGCCATTGGAGGGCTCTTCACGATGAATTAAAAAGTAAAGGAAAGTGCGTTGGACGATAAAAATCCACCAAAAACTTTCATCACTTGACAGGCCCTAAGTTGTCCTTAAGTTGTTTTTTTTAAGACAGTCTACAGTATGCAGCATTAGCGATGCTGTTTTTTTTTTAAACTATTAATTTTACAAAATTACAACTTAAAACTGTTATAAAGGATGCTTTATTAAAGCAACATTATGCACCTATGCAGCTACCTTAAAATACACAAAATAACAGCTTCAGAATCATGGTATTAGTACACAGAATTATAAAAGGTACATGCTTTCATTGTCACTCTATTCGTACACTGTGCAACTTTGGTGAGTGGGTACGATCTCCAGCGAGAAGCAGCCAACCGAAGCTACTTTTCAGACATTGTGCTGAACGTCTCCGGGGGGGGCTGTATGAGTGACAACGCCAAATTTTTTTTCCGCCGACAGTCTTCCGGAGAACATCCGAGTGACCCCAGGTGAGAGTGCACAACAGGAAAACCTCTGGAGAACTCACAGCGAGCGGGCAGGCGTGTCGATTACTGCCAACAAACAAAAAAGGGCGGAATCATCGCCACGTCCCGCCGCCTGCGCGCTCTACCCAGACGCCGCAGAATGCTCGGCAGATTGTCCTGCTGTTGTGAACGTGTCTGATTGGGACAATCTCCTGCTCCCCGCTCCATCCATACCAACTATGCTTTCATACGACACCACGCCTTCCCCCCCCGGCTAGTTCCATAATATAACGGAAAACCCCAAATGGGAGAGTAAATGACGTCATGTTTGACATGCTGCCCTCTGCCACGCTGCCAGGGCAGCCCCCTACATCATCACTACGCCACGGGGGGGCTTTTCCCATCTATCAGATGCGCGCCGAAGGAGCGTCTGGCTCGCCCTCAGCTTTAATGACACTCAGAGCACATTAGTGGTTGCACGGGACGAGGAATCACTCAGGCAGAGTGGGGCTGTTGAGTCGCTGAACCGTAGGGCTCGGGGGAGGTCGCAGTTCACCTTGTATGTTAATTGAAATGGCTTTTGAAAGTCGCTTAAGTGAGTACTCCCATGGGCGACCGGCGATCTTGTGTTTTACACGATGAACAGACCATGATTCTGCCAATGCTTTAATGTTGTATTCGAAAACGTCTCGGCCGGCAGCTGAAATCTGACCGTCGGGGTACAGCGCAGTTGCGGCGACTACATATCCTGATTAGCGGTACCATCATTTGTTTGACAAAGCGGTCAACGCGATTTCCCCAAAGCCGGCGCATCGTGCCCTGGCTCTGATTGGACTTCTACAGTTCCACCGTCTAGCTGTGTTCCTTCCTCGTTACCCCGACCCTGCTCTCACGGAACACATGGGCCCACAGCGGGTCCAGGGATGGATGTCCAGTGATTAATGAGAATAGGTATTCTAAAGATAGCAAACATGTCCTCTTTTTTTTTTTTAACTCTGATTTGCAAATGAGGGGGAACGGGAGAAGAATTGGTCTGGTCCAGTGGGAGTTAATGAAAGATTTATCAGCACCTGAAAATAAGTCGGGAAGACGCATACATATGAGCTAATTTACTAGGCAGCGTATGGGTCTGATTGATTATGGTCAATTAATGACGGAGGTCCATCCACGTGCGGTCATTTATCATTCCGTCGTTCAGGGATTCAGGTGCACACGTTACCTGCCGACGGGACCGGAGTCACGGGAGTCCATCACCCGTTTGATGGGTAGAAGCTGAAAGCTGTCTCTTTATGTCCATCTACACTGGATCATTTTATTTATGGATTGGCTTTAACCTTGGCTATAGGTTGGACTCTTTTCAGCAATGCACTACTGCTCAGGGCATGAAAGTAACGGGAATCCCACTGTAACGGTAGGATTCGCTGATTCTTTTTTCTTCTTCTTTGCAACCAGATGAAATCACATGGGGGGGGGGGAGACGGCGATGGAAGCCTGCCAAAATGACTGAAAAAAGTGTAACAGTTACAGCCAAAAAAGAATTTCCCCGGCATTTGGCAGGTGGCCGGTGTTAATGTGAAGCCTTGGCTCTGCCTCCCGTTTTCCACCGCTCCATGTATTCCCACCCCACAAACCTCCTCCTAATTACGCTTCCTCGCGGTGCGGAGCCCCCGGCTTATTATTGCCGCATGCCTTGTGTGTCTCGCCGTGAACGGGGGAAGGAGGGCTTCTCCGCTGTTTTCTGCCGCGTTAGGCGAACAATGCGAGATAAAAAAAAACGCCTGGTGCGACGTGGATTATTGCTGAAGCTACAGAATGCTGTGTTCCATTGTCCCCCCCCCCCCCAGCCCCCCACCACCACCACCACCACCAGTGCTGAATTTACAGCGCAGACAGAACCGAAGGAGGCGTTTGTGGCTTCTGGCCCTGTATTATGAGTCAGGACAGATGGAGATCTTTTATTAATTTATTTTTTGCCAGTCACTGGCATCGTAAAGCAGCATAATCACTCATTTCACTGTCTTTGCTGTCTGCCATGTCACTGTCCTGCGGTCTCCTCATTTCTGCTCATGGGCCAGTGACAGGCGGAGCGACTATTAGCCGTAATTGCCAGAGGATCAGTCGTCACAAGTGCATCAGGTCTGTTGCTTCATCCATACAAACGGCAGCCCCGGGGGGCAATAGGCTGGAAGACCTGACCCAAATCTGTCTCTACGTAACCCCCCCCCCCCCCGCATGATCGAGATGTTGCTCGGGGAGCAAATAATGAGATTATTCAAATATCATAATGCCGTCATATGGGCACTGGTGTATAGCTGAGCCGAGGCTTGATTAAAGGCAGGGGGGAGAAGAGGGAGATGCGAGGGGGGAAGATGAGGCTCCACGAGATTTCCTAATTGATCCGGAAGCAAGGGGTGTTTTTAATTGATCTCGCATGCTGTGCAGGGGTGCAGGCATTTTTCGGGATATCGAATTGGGTCACGAATGAAGTAACCCAGCAAGAGGACAATTGTGATGAAAGTGATTTTTTTTTTTTTTTAAAAGATGGATGCAGGCAAGAATGATGGAGGCCGCTCAATAAAGATACAGGTGTGCCACCAGTTCTGTTGAGGAAAAACATATCTGCTCCCCAAAGACTTCCTGCAGCGGTAAACTGTGCACAAGCCATTCGAGTGTCGGGAATGCATGCACAGGGATGTGAGCTCTTCTGCACAAATGTGACACCTGCGAGTCCCTAGCTGTAACACATCCACGACGATGAGACAGTCTCAAAACATAAATCCCAGACCAAAAACCCAGGTCGCAGGTGCTACTTACGTGCCATATCGCGAAGAAGATCAGGGACACGCAGAGGACCAGAGACAGCATGTAGCAGAAGGCAGCAAAAGTGAACATATTTGAAAAGGGAAACGATGGAGAATTTCCCAAAGGAGCACGATCCCACTGACAAACATCTAAAAAGAGCAGAGGGCACAAAGAGGCGCCGGGAAGAAAGTTCTCACGGTGCCACGAGGAGCCGAGGCGCGACCGGCACCGTGACTTCGCCCTTCGCAGTGTTTGCAACAAATTGTTGCAGAACCCATCCCCCCCCCACACCCCCCCAGATGATGATGGTGGTGGTGGTGGTGCTGAGCCGCGCGTCCGCCCAGCAGCGAAGCCAAGGCTGGTCTCAAATCAGTGCAGCTCGCATGATCGGCGCCTAGGCGTCCGCAGCGTCGGCGAGATGATCATGTGCACCACGGGAAGAAGGCGGCACTTTTTCTTTTACCCCCACCTCCCCTCCCCTCCCCTCCCCTCCGAGAACCGATGTGACGAGGGTGATGCGCAAAACCACCCGGGAGAAGTGGATCCGTAGGTCATCCATTCAGCGGCGCCGGAGGGAGTCCTGCTGCGCGAGCGCGCGTGTGTGTGCGCGCGCGCGCAATGATGGAGCTGACATGGGAGAGGGGAGCTCCTCGTCAATTTAAATGCTGCTCTGTCTCTCTCTATGTCTCTCACTCTCTCTCTCTCTCTCCTCCCTGACAAACCTATCAGCGGCAGCAAGCAGGGAGCGCGCGAACAGGTGGATCTGAAAGCGCAGCGCCCCGTGCGCGCACGTGTGTGCGCGCGTGTTTATGCGTGCGTGCGTCTGTGTGCGTGCGTGTGTGTGCGCGCGTGTGTGTGTCCGACATTCCAGTTGTCATCACGTGTGCGTGTGTGGGGATCTGTTGATCGCTGCGGTGCCAAATGACTGTGAACATGAATCCTGAACTTGATCATGGTTCTGGCTTCATTACCATTCAATTACCGAAATAAGAACGAATGGAAACATCTACTTTCCCGAAGTACAATTGTCTCACAGGAAGTGATAATTAAGACTGAGTGAGAGAACTAAGTCGAACATGCAGCTCACTGTAATAAACCGTCCATCTGCTTGGGATGAAGCGTCGCTGCACTAAAAAGCTGTGGACCTGGCGCCACCTTGTGGCGCTTTTAGAAATCGCCTGCAGTCTCACGCGCATTAGATCAATGACCCAAAACTTTGGGAAACATCTGGGAAACATGCCACCCAATGATAACCTGTGTTTGTTGTTTTTAATCATCCCTTTTGAAGGTGGAGAAGCCCACCCATGTGTTTTAGCTCTTCTGCAGTCCTTTTTGTAACGTACACCCCTGCTGACAGTGCAAACAACAGTGCACACGGGAACTATCCTGCACACTTAATTCAATTTTGTCTTATTATACTAATAATAATGATGATGATGACGATAATGAGAAGAAATTAAATATGAGAAAGTGTGTGCTTTGTTTTTCCGGGGGGGGCATGGAAACCACAGTGTCAGTATATACAGTATAGGGGCCTTGAGAATAACCGCGTGACAAGAATGCTGCTCTGGCTGCACGACCATGCAGTAAACAGACTTTAATAGCTATGTAATCATATGCTGTACAGATTGTTAAGCCCTTTGAGTCAAATGTGTGAATTTCAGCTTACACGGGCTGGAAAGAAACGCACTTGGCTTGACTGCTAACAGAATAGCACGCGGCGACTGGAACTGGCAAACCAGCTTAGAAGGACTGCCTCCCTGTGTGTATTCCTGGCGGACGGATGGATGGATGGGATGGGATGGGATGGCACCCTGCCAGCGCTGTGGATCATTTGAAAGGGTTTTTTTTGTAGGTTTTAAACGTTGGTTTGCCGCCCAGCAACAGCCTGGCCGAGACGAGAGCTAATCGGGGCCTCTGGTTCGCAAACCCCGGTGACAGTGATGTCTCGTCCACATCGAAACTCACGATGCCGGGTTTCACACCCGCACTTCCTGGTTTTCGGTTAAATCACTGGTCTGAACTTCCCCCTTGGCGCGATTCACTTGTGAAGGAAATGATATCTGGGTGCAGCCGCACCTAAGACCTCTGAGAGGAGGGGGTCTTGGTCTGGTCCCATGCAAACAGTGGAGTGGTTTGCAATGCTTTGCAATGAGGTGTCCCGATTCACTCGGATTGTTGCCCTCGTTAAAACATTTCATATTCGTCTTGGGTATTTGTTTTAAACATCACAGCTCCAAGATGATGGAGGAGGGAATACGAATTAAACAAGTGTTTGACGTAGGTGTAATGTCCTTTTTCTTAACTTTTCATGTCTCTGAAACAATTTTGGAGCTCTGCGGTGACGTCAGAGTCATCGGCCCTCCGCCGACCAAGCGGCAACCTGCCGTGACGTCATGCGTCGGTTTGTAAACTGCTGTCACGACGGGCCTGGAGTTTAGCAATTTGTCCAGCGCCATCTGGTGTTTTTTTTTAAACCAGAAGTAACCATATTCGGGGGAGCGGGCAGTAGGCCTGACTGAGAGCTCCAAACACATTGCACGCCCACCTATGCAACCGGCACCCATTGGATGAGACCTGTCAATCACAAGGTGTGCACCCTCCCCCCCATGCTTACCGTACTTCATCTATACTTTATATATACTCGAACTGGGACCAACATTTAAAAAATGAACACCATGCTCTACTGCAGAAGACTGGAGGACCGCGTTTGAGACCAGAAAACTTGTAAGGGAAAGGTTAACTGCATCACTTTCTGGACCTGGTGACGACGTCCATATGAGCACAAAGCAGACTTGCCTGTGCTTTTTGGCTGGTTGGTCATGTGCCATGATGTCACTTCACCCAAGCATCGGGAGCTAACATCTAACGCTCGGTTATCGACTGGTAAAAACAGTAAAAACACCTTCCAACAAGCCAAGGGCAATTTTACACTTCATTGCATCATTTTTTATTTTTTTTTGCAGTCCCATTTTCTCCACAGCATGACGAGATCTCAGTAACATTTAGAAAAGGCGGCAGGACGCTAAATCGACTTCTTATTGCTTTCCGAGACTCTCCACGTGGGGGCTTTGTGGTCTGACACTCAAGGCTGTCGCTCAGGCCTCCTGCGACGTCGCAGAGAATTGGTTTTCATCGCACGCACACACACACACACACAGACACACACACATGCACATAGTGGTGTCTCTGTGACTTTAGAGGACATCAGATTGACTTATGTCTATTTCTTGGAGACTAACTATAACTCTCATCCCTAATTACTACATGCCAAACCTTAAACTTTAAAGCCCCATTGTGTAATTTGTGTACTTTTCTGGTGGTAAAGTTGCAAACCGCAACCAACTGAGCACCCGACAGGGGACACTTTATGGTGGCGCACCGCTAATTCCATTTCCCCTGAGGGTGACTTTCTAATCTGGAGCCATCATCAGATCAAATTTTCACAAAGCTCCAGCACGGCGGGATGTTCTCCATGGGACTGACTCGGTGACGCGCCCCCGACCTCAAAGTTCGGACTTTGTCAATCTGCCACCGTCTGCTCATGGTTCGCGGATACTTCCCCAGGTTCCTGCAGAGCATCCGTCCACTGAAAGTTTGTTCTGCTGAGTCGGGCTAATGATGTTCACTTCCAAAGCAACTTGTCTGGATTGTGCCTTCACCTCCACAGTGTTTATGAGCACTGGACCATCAGTATCAGCTGCTGTGGGGATTCATTTTGAGCAATAAGTGTTGTGTTGGCCTCTTTTGTTAATGCAGCATTACCAGTAATTGGCGTAGCCTCGAATTTCTTGTTTGGAAAGGGGCCAAGGCCATAACATGCTCAGTTGCATAGCAACCATTAATCCATGTTTTCTAATCAAGATGCCTTTTCTTCCTTTTTTTGCAAATCCTTTTTTATCAAAGGGATTGGAGAGATTTCCTGAGCATTGCTCTGGAGCAGCCATTTGACATGTTCTTACAGTCGGTACAACAGGTACTAATCACACCTTTCGTCAGAGAAAGTGTTGGTCACTGATCATCATTACGGCGATTAGTTGTGCAATTCTGGTGAAGACAGAGTGTGAAGGCATCAGGTTTGTCTACGTGTTTTGTTTGAACTGTATGTATTAAACCATACATTGAACCATTAAATCATACACCTGCCTCGGTGAGTTGTGTGTTTGGGTCCGGAAATCCTCAAACGTAGCATCAAAACATGACCTTTTCCTTCCATGTCAAAACCAAATCCTTCATTTAATGTATCGTCTGACCTATTTACTGCAGTGTGTGTCTAATTCATGTGTTTGTCACATGAATTAGACACTTATTAGCACGCACAGTACTTTACCGTGCGAAAAATGTAATTCTGCCACATCTTATCTCACTAACGTTGTGATGTACTGTACAATATGTCCTGGCAGAGATGAATCGACATTATCTGTAGCGCTTCAACTCTTCCGTTAAAGAAAACTGCATTCTCATACGCTCAAAATTAAAAGGATTGTTTTGCTATTTCTATTTGCAAAAGTATGATGCTTTCAAATATAAGTAAATGCACTTGTATATGACAAGTGCATGTAGTCATGTGGCAGCAGAATGGCAAATCACGGCAGAATCAAATCATTCTGTCATTTGGAGTTATGCTGTTATTTGGGCGGAGGCTCGTATTATTACAGAGCCTCACAGCCGTCACTGACCTTTCTGGTCCCGGCAGGATTTAAACACTTAATTAAAACGATGACTGATCCAAATCCAAGGTGTATCCAGTGTTTTGTACAAGTAGCATTTTAAAAAACTGATATTTTGCCTGTAGAAGCGAAAAAAAAAAATCCTTAAAGGACTGAATTGCAAAATATTTTAAAAGAGCAGACAATAATCCCCCCCCCCCCCCCCCCCCCCCCCCCCCCCCCCCCACCCCCCACCCCATATGGACAGTGTGCACTACTATTTACCCCCAATGCAAAACAGGGGCGCTGCGGCGGGGCCTGCATCCCGACAGTTGTCAAACTCCATAATAACCCTCTAAAATGTAATACTCTTTATTCACTACCATTCCATGTATAGTATATTTCTGTGAAATACATATATATATATATATATATATATATTTTTTTTACGCATTAATAATAATAATTATAATATTATTCATATCTTTTTGAAAACAGTTTTGTTCCTGTATTTTTAATCGTATTTTTGATACCCTGTGTGATACGGTGCTTTCTGTGACGGGTGAATTTCCCCGTGCGGAACGAATACAGTTGTCTATTCTATATTGTATTCTCTTCGAAGAGCATCAGAGGCTCCTGGACAAATAAGTTGCAGTAATGCAGGAGGCTTTAGATGACAGAGGCAGCTATGTCAGACAGTGGTACGGGACAAAAACAGGCATATTTGAGCGCCTGATATCCACGAGTACAGTACGTGCAATGTGGTGTGACATGATTGACTCTAAGAGGATTGATGGGCCTCGGCGGACGTATCCACTCTAGTGAGTGCCTCTTTAGTTTAGTCTGTTTCTAAGCTGATCGTCTTAAATAATCATCTCATGAGCCATTTATTTCTTTGCCTTCGAGCATTTGGACCGCTGGGGAGCAAGTGGCTACGTCAACCTTTTTTATTTCAAAAACCGAACACATTTTGGCAGCTTGGTCCCAGGTCCTGTCGCTATTTGCAGCAGTAGCTAACACGACTTGGATAAGAGAAATTACAGTTACACACATGGGACGGTAACCTATGACAACCAACAAAACATCTACAACATAGTCTCTGGCAGCTAAGTAGTTGCTAAAATGACTTAAATCCAATTTTTTTTAAAAATAATTCTTGACACTTGAGAACAGCTGGTGACCACTACAGAATGAACTTTGCATACAACCTCCTGAATCTTATAATTATTTGAACGTGTGTTTAATGATAGTTTGGCTTCATTCATTTTGAATTATTACCTTGATAAGTCAGTTCAGTACGATCCCAGTCCCCCCTTTCAGCTGTTAAGTGGCCCCAGCAATAGTTAAAGCCGAGCCGCAAAAGTGCTGAGCTGGATGCTCCCGTGATCCGGACAGATCAGTGTTAATGATGTAATCAATACGCCCCGAGGTTCCTCGAGCCGGTGAAATAAAACAGAATTACTGCCTCAATATCAGATACTGCGCTGCTTTGCTCCTCTCCCTCCCGGGAGTCAACAGCTCGAGGTGCATCAGCTGATGCTATGGCCAAATATGTTCCTCTCTCCATTCTGCACTTCAACTGCACTTTTTTTTTCTTTTGTGTGGGTGTGTTCATTTAAATTCTGAAATGACAGCTTCTACCTTGCAAGTTACTTATCAGTTTACACGGCTAACGTAAATCGCTCTTCATCCCCCACAAAAACGATATTCAATCCCATGTATATTTCGTTTAATTTGTCTAAAAGTGGTAGGCTGAAATATGCAGACTGTACATCTGAGAAGTACCGACCAATCTGTGTGACTGTGGCTTTTAGAGAAAGTTCGGCCTGATGTCACAGCCCTGCATTGGAAAGGGAGCTTTTGCCAAAATTATCTTTTTAGGGTTGATTTCGCTGTGGGCTCAATGTGCTCCCGCTTAAACGCGCAACAGATATGTATTTAACAATATAATAATGAATTTAAAATAACTTTTGGGTAAAAAACAAAAGTTCAGGTACTCCTCCAGTCAGTGTTTAAACAATTTTAAAAATTGACCTCCACTAATAAAGTCACGGAAGTTCCGATTAATAACTTCACCTTCACTAAGCCCTTCTCTCATCACTGGTACACAAGCTCTGCATTGGAGCTTGACGCACAGATTTTGTGTGTATATATATATATATATATATATATATATATATATATATATACATAGCTGTTCAGATGGACACCATACACTGCTTTTCTGTTTAAATGAAACACATTAATGTACTTTTGTGCTCTCTCCCCAAAGTCCTTTGGTAAACCAAAAGGCACAGAGCCCCCTTGTGGCTTTAATGAGAATTGCTCCTGTTTAGTCCTTTTTTTTCTTCTTCTTTTTGTCAAGTTCAAAGACACCACCTTCCAAACTCTTGTCACTTTTACTCCGGTCCAATATACACCGTTTAGAAATCCAAAGCTTGACAGAACTGCTGTGCCTGGTTAAGGTTAAACTGTCATCTAACAATAGCCGAAAGATCAGTTCATATAGATATGAAAGTAAAGTTATGACAAACAAGAATAGGACTTCATAGTGTCCTTCTCAGGGTTAAAAACAAATGTCCCCTTTCCCCCCAGAGAACATCCATCCACAGCAATGTTTTCTCACAACGCGAGGGGGGGTCACGGATCAGCAGGTCCCGCTCGTTCACCATTGCCCAGGACGTGTCGCCCGCTCTTCCGCTGCCGATATCTCAAAAGGTAATCCTCCGGTGATTCTCGGACCGAGAAGTCCCATTGCTCTCGATGAATGTCAGGGCCATCAGATACCCGGCCAATCCGTAAGGTCACCCCTTTCCAAATGTCAACGGGCAGAGGGAGGGGATGCGCGGAAGGAAGCGAGAGAAGGTGGGACAGTTTTCTATCGCGCGGAAAACAGTAGCGCACAACATCCATTTGAGGTCAGTTCTCTTATCAGTCCAAAGAACAGTTACAAATTTAAATGTCACACATTTTATTTGTCCAAAATGAGGCAGAGCGTCCCATGTGATGTGATTCGACTTGATAGCAAAATAGGCCGGCCCTCAGCTGTGGAACACAACGCATCAGTAGCAACAGAAACACAAGCGGCGGTTGAGACACACACAGGAACGTGTGCATGCGCTCACCTACTCCTCCGGAACCCTCCCCGAAGATTTGCATGTAATTACAGTTGGTGTAGAGAGACGCCGGCAGTCGAGGCACAGAGTCTGGTCCTGCGAGATAAGCTGGCGTGTAACCGCCCCGCTGCCGTACCCGCTCAAACCCCAGAACCGCGGGGCATCGGTGAACTCCTGCGGGGGATGAATGAGATGGAGAGCGAGTTTTTTGCATGCCAGGGATTGTTGGAGGTGTGTGTGTGTGTGTGTGTGTGTGTGTGTATGCCGGTAGGTTTTTCACGGATGGTATTTTTGTGGTGGTATTTGTATATTTGATCATGTTCAGGACAAACATTTTCAGAGTTATGTAAAGGGGCAAATGATAACGGGTAACCCAAATGTGTTCTGCCAGGTGCAGCCCAACTGCCTTTCATTATTTGAAAAACGCAACCACCATTAGTGACACGCAGGAAAATGTCCAAAACGGGACGAAGGAGTGCTCAGAGCACTGCTGTGTCCCACTTTTTTTTTCCCCGGCGTCATCGAAAGTTTAATGGCGTTGTTAGATTTCATGGGTTTCCGACCCTTCCCCACCTGAGAAGGCGACGGCTGGTAAACGTGCGTAGGGGTCATTTCTCTGCGACCTCTCACTCAAAGGTCCGGACCGGAAACAGTTGAGCGGTACTGAGGAGGGGTACTGAGGCTGTGCAAGCAGCCCATCGTGCTTCGGGTACAGCAAACGCACAAGCATGTGTGTGATGCTACGGGGAAAGTGTGCCTGTGCTGAGCAATGGGGAGAAAAATTGCAAAACAGGATTAAGTTTTCGCTCGAGTTGAAATATTTCCAACTCTGCTTCAGGTCTGTAGCACCCACAGTGAATTTTAGTGCTTCGGTGGTGTGAGACCAAGGAGCCAAGCAAGGGAGGACGAGTTCGTCAGAGTTATCCACCTTTCACAGGGCCAGCCTTATCTTCCAAGAGCTGGGAAGAGCAGGGAGGATGCCCGTGCTCCAGCGTTCTCCCTGTTTTTTTATTCGGTTGTTGAGCACCAGGCATAGTCGAGCCACTTGGTGGATGTGGCGCACACTGGGCTATTTTCTGTGGCCATGGTTCGCTAGGGGCTGGGCTTTCGTGACCGCATTGCTCAAGTCAAGCGACAGTTGGAGGTGCTTGGCCTAGTGGGGTCATACTCAGGATGTGGCAGTGGTGCCACCTGGAGAGGGCGCTCGAGGGGTGTTGGCCTTGTATCTTTTAGGCGGTGCCACATGGAGTGGAGGAGGGACTTGCTGCAGGTTTGGTTCTGCTGAGAGTCCACACGGGGGTCCCTGCTGCTGGAATGTGGGATCTGTTGGGGACACAGCGTATTCCTCTTGACCAACACTGACCATGTTGTCGTTTATTTGCCTCTCAGTCACAAAGTCCAGGCGACTCATAATGCTACTAAATTTCCAAACCTTTGTTTCCTCCCGCGGAGCTCCCCTCCTATACGAGTCCCCTGGGGTTTTCCAAATCTTTTTGTGTTCATCTTCTGTAAAGATAGAATGACAACAATACATCAAAATTAGGTGGAAACAAAGCCCTCCGACACTTTGAGCATTGGAAGAAGAGAGCTGCTCCTGCTTTAGCCGTTGTAACAAGCCATATTCATAGGTCCTAACCTCTATTCCTGCAGGCTTTCCTGCAATATGGCAGGTACAGTATACATTCTGATAAGTAGCCTGAAAAACACTTCATCACCTTCTACCTTTGTCGTAAGACCAACAGGACGTTGCTCCGACAGGGCGGTGATGTCACATAAGCAAGCGGCGACACTTCATTCAGTCGACATTTAAAGGCTGTCCGCGGTTTTATGTGTTATGTATACAGTAGTTAACCGATCCCTGTTGCTCCTTATCTTGTAAAACCCATGCTGAGGCCGCGGACCTTGGCCCCGGTTACAGCACGGTGATTAGAAATATGGTTTTTAAATATTTGTATTTATAACATGCATTTTAATGGGTCCAATAAATGCGAGCCATAGTGAGGCATAGGTCAAACACTTCCTTTTGATCTGTGTGCACCACTACTGTATGCCCATGCGGAAGCAAATGGTAAATGGACTATCTTTTCTAGTCTTGTCTGCCTGTGTGTGAATGGCTGGATGTGACTTGTACTGTAGAGCACTTTGGCTGGTCCCAGGTGGCCAGACATCAATTGATGCTATTGTTCCTTTAAAACTGTAATAAAAGTAACTGCCTGAAAATCAACACCTCAAATCACAAGTGTACGTGGTCTTAGCACGTTCTATTCTCTGCCCAAACCAGAACCACCTATACCCATATAGACTCATTTGCCTAAATGCTTGGGGCCATAGTCCTAAAATGTGCTCAGGACGAGTTGCTCCTTGTGAAAAAATATGAATTCCATGCCCATTATCACTAACATATTCCTTTTTTGTGTGGGGGGGGATCAACCAATCACAACTTCTAAAAGAAAAACCTCACAACGAGGTCAATCACAGCTTCTCGTTACGGTAAAGTTTGTCCTTGCCCAGAGATGCCCTGAGAAGTTCCCTAAATCACTCCTAATCTTGGACCCCTACAGCTAGAAACTTTTAAGGATTCTTTCAGAGAGTGATTTCGGTACGTTCAGAGTCTCTTATGTGCTTTAACCTCATATCCATTATGCCCCCATCACTTGTCTCAGCTTCACTTTGTTTCGCCATCCGTCTCGTGGCAATGTGTCATTACATATCGCAGAGACAAATGGGGCTTCTGGTGTTCTGCATTTTTCACTCTCTGAGGCACCTGAGTCACAGATTTGCCCGCAGGGACAAACTCCATTTTAGGCCCAAAGGAGAGACGTGAGCCTCAATGCAATGTGTACCTGCTAACCTTCGACACCGGTGCTTTCAGGTTGGAGGGTGTTTTAACGCCACAGCGGTTAATGCTGACTAAATACTGTGTCTTGAGACTGTAAGTCGGCACCTTGTGAAAGTGCAGCGTCTCAGTTTTCTAATTTTTGACACTTGTTGAGAACCAGATCATGTGACATGGTTGTGGAGCACTCGGAGCTCAACTGTCTACTTTCACTCTTGAGTAATCACCAATGTAATGACTTAAACCCTCATCACCTTCCGACCTCAGCTACGTGTTAGCCTAAAAACACATCATCTCACTCAAAGCGGTGTTGTGCAAAGCGTTAAACTATAACTTACACCGTGTAATTTCCACCATCATTGTATCATAACCAATAATCTAAATGTATCTAAATGTGATCGGCCATCTGATTTATTTTTGTCGACCATGCTGGATTTTGAGTGCAAAGGATAAGGGACGTCGGAGTTTAAGGCTCAATCCCATTTCACCCCTTGCCCCTAGCCCTTAGCCCTACCCTTCGGTTTTGTAGGGGTAGGGGTGTCTCAGTCCCCTATGGCATCGGGGGGGAGGGCTAAGGCGGAGGACTAGATGGCCCCCCAAACGGAGATTTGAAGGAACTCACAAATTTGTATTTTCTCCGTTGATAATTAACGACAACCTTTGCTCGTCGTTTCAATGTATTATGGCCCTTTCTTCATAAAAGATATCAACTAACGTGAATCGTGTTTCGTCATTATAAGACCACGAGGTAATTTCAGTGTGATTCGCCCGTCCTGTCACGCCCAACATACTGTAATTTGTTATTTGAATATTCTAGGTATGTCACCATAGTAACTCCAACAGCGTCTTTACAATGATATCGCCGTCATTCCAGGCACGTTGAATCTCCGGTAAAAGCGTACGTAGAGTCATCGGCGACTACTGATGACGTATCGCGTGGGAGGGGTATCCCATTTCGTAGGGGTTGGATTTCAAGGGGAAGGCGTAAGATGAGAGGTGGGATTGGGCCTATCTCTGACCCCTTGAGCTCAGCATCCCGGGGAATCGTTTAAGTAATATACAATCCAATGTTCATTATCGACCCCTGGGGGCTCTTGTATCCGTATCTGTTAAAGGCATTCAATATTGACTCCCCTCGTCCTTAAAACATTATCAATCACCTTCACTTTGATCGATACAGTCTTGAGTGCTAATTGCTGCGACGGTGAATGGGAACTCGGTGGTGATCGCCGGATGTGGAAAGTATCCCCGCAGAGTGCCTGGATTACTGATCTAGACAGACCAGTGTGATCGCTCGCCTCTTCTTCGTGACTATCACTATTTACTATTTAGATTAATTGTATATTCAGCTTTTCATCTTGATCAAGCTGACAATAGATTTGAGCACGTGCAATATTTAATTAAGCCAATATTTCGCTTTCAATCCACTTACTAAGTGTATTGGTTCATTATCTGCCCCAGTTCCCAGATGTAATTTACAGCCTCGCCACTAGATGGCAGTCTTTAATTTCATTTTTTTCTCGCGCTTCATGGATTTTTCTTCAGAAGATTTTGTCCTCTCATCTCGCTGCCCATCAGTTGTGTCCCACGGGCTCTTCAGCGGCCCAGCATTGTGAACGTAGGAAGGCAAACTGCCACGGGACAACACGCGCAGATGCAGATGTACACACATCCAGTACATTTATACTGTACTCTGCCTCTGGCCCGTGCTAGAGAAAAAAGCCCACGGAGGATTCCTCGCTCCTGTATGTTTTAAGATGAATCACCGATCAATACTGTGCCGTCTGAAGCTGCGGCTCTCATCCTCTTTGGCTCGACTCCCCGTATAAAACTGATACCAGATGGTTCCCCACACTGCTGCAGGTGTGTGTGGAGCAGTGACCTCTAACACCGAAGCAGGATTTTAGATTATTTTTACTCTGCCCTTTCCTCGTGAAGCAACAAGCCAAGAAGCAGAAAATATCGTACGCACAAAAATAAAATCTTTTTGCACAATGATGTTAATATATATGAAGACAGTCAATTCTACAGGTTGCACAGTTTTTTGGGGAAAGGAACAGATATGAATTTGAATGTCTTAGTGATCTAATTTAATGTAGTACTAATTATAGAAAAAAATTATTTTCCATTGTGTGGCAACGTCTCATTGCAAAGTAACCATATTATAGTCTTTCTGTGTTGTACAGTAAACCATAGGTAACCTTACAAATGAAATAACACTTTACAGTGGCAAGGCATGAGTAGCAGTTGGCATGCATCTTGTAAAAAAAAATGTTGGTAAAAATCCAAAGTGTAGTCATTCAGTGGAACACGTAGCTCTTCCTCCTCCGGCCTCCCCTGGCAGCAAGTGGAGATTTGAGAGCACACTTAAGTGACAGTTTAGACGGGAGGGAATCAATCAATATATCAAAAACTATTGGTCACATTCCGAAACAATGAAGGCACAAGGCCTTTATTTATACTTGCTATATCGGGACTTTACTGATGCAGAGTGGAAACAATGCATCCCAAGGTCGTCCAAAAACTGAGTCCGGTGCAGGACATTTCACCTGGACGGTACTGTGAGCATTTATGCCCGTGAATCTCACCATCCATAACTCCCCAGTACCGTACAACTGATGAACATGACAAGCCACTTGGGAGGGAAATGATTCGTTTTACGAACTCACATCCTGTTTGTGAAAGATGCAGCTCCCGCAGTTGTACTAGTGCGTCTGCGGAGCTCTTCTGCGTCACCCGCAGCACCGCACACTGTCCGAGAACACGATGGGAAAGACAGAGAACTTCGTCAGGTGCCTTTCTGGATGTGCCGGCTAGCTTCGGGGCCTATCTTTGTAGGGCACAGGCTGCTGGATCAGCATTTTGCTCAGACAGACAGAGGATGGGGGGGGGGGGGAGTCTATTCTAAGGTTACGAGGCCGGTGAGAGGCCACATAGGGTGATCGCTACATACTGGATTCTTTCCTCGTTGTTCTGTTATCCTTTTTTCCCCCTGTCCCCTTTAATTGTGTTAGATTTTCTCTATTTCTTTCTGTCATTTTTCGTGCTCATAGTCCTCCTCTTCCTCTTTCCAAATCCCCGTGACGTCAGAGAGGAGGAGAAAATCCGTCAGTGGACGGACCACGTCGACATACCGTGGCTCGTGATCTTTCCAAGGGTTCACCTTGATGTAAATGTGTGGCTAATCGATACACGACACTAAAGCGGTAACAATAGGCTTGGCAAATTGCCCCTGTAAAGGCACACTTGGGAATTGGGTTCATTTATTTAAGAGTTCCTTTGCTGCCAGTTTGGCTGCTTAAGTGTCCATACAGATGGGGAAAAAAAGTTTCCTCTCCTTTTTTTCCCTCCCTCTTTCACAATTTTTCTGTTTTGCCCCCCAGTCCACTCCCCACCCCCCTGGCCCCCCTTGTCTTTTTGGGATTCATTTGTTTGGGCCGGCGTCTTTTCCGCAGGCGGAGGCTGCCGTTGCATGTTTGACTTTGGCTGACCTTGCTGGTTCAACTCGGTTCCCTTTTGTAAAATGCTGTCATGGGTATTTATTCAGCGTCTGGGACTGCACCGTGGACCCAGAGGGCAAAAGGACACCAGTCACTCAGGGCCCACTCGGCTAATGAAGACAAATTAGCAAGACAACAGTGACCACAAGCTCAAACACGTGCACACACACACACACACACACACACACACACACACACACACACACACACCTGCCTTGTATGGGCCGTTTGGCCAAAATAACAGTATGTGAGTTTTCTTTACACTGTTTATTCACCAAGGAAAAGAATACGGCTATCTTTTGTTTCTGAGCCTGAGATAAGAAGAATGACCAGCCATAATTCCTCACTGTGCCCAAACAAACAAAAAAAGACTGTGCAGAGTTTCCTGCATGTTGTTGTTGTTACAGTCAGGTTGCCAGGTTTGGTACAATTGTGCCCGTAAAATGACCAATACCAAATTTCCTGCTCACTAACCATATCTGGAAACCCCTACCATTGTCACAGTTCATTGATTTATGCATCCATTCTTTGCCAGCATTTGGCAAGAATGACGAACTCTCCCCATCCACCTGACCCTTCATGGGTCAGGTGGATGGGACATGGTCATACACAAATTGCCGAAAAGGTTCATTCTGGTTCTGACAGAAAGGTGCTGGAACACATACTGACCCTAGTCCACAGCCGAAAGCGCCACAATGGGCACGGGAGCATCAGAACTGGACCACGGACCAATGGAAGAAAGTGGCGTGGTCTGATGCTTTTACATCCTGTTGTCAGCCGGGTGCGTGTTTGTCGCCCACCTGGGGAAGTGATGGCGCCAGGATGCACTATGGGAGGAAGGCAAGCTGGCAGTGGCAGTGTGATGCTTTGGGCAATGTTCTGCTGGGAAACCTTGGCTCCTGCCATTCATGTGGATGTTGACACGTATCACTTACCTTTACATTGTTGCAGACCAAGTACACCCCTTCGTGGAAACAGAGTTCCCTAATGGCAGTGGCCTCTTTTGGCAGGATAATGTGCCCTGCCACACTGCCAAAAATGGTTCAGGAAGGGTTTGAGGAACAGAAGAACAAGTTCAAGGTGTTGACACGGCTTCCAAATTCCCCACATCTCAATCCAATCGAGCATCTGTTGGATGCTCTGGACAAACAAGTCCAATCCATGGAGGCCCTGCCTCGCAACTTACAGGTCTTTAAGGATCTGCGTTGTGTCAGATACCACAGCATCACCTTTAGAGGTCTTTTGGAGTCCGTGCCTCGACGGGTGAGAGCTGTTTCAGTGGCAAAAGGGAGACCTACACGATCTAAGGCCTTTGGTGATAAGGTCACGGCTGATCGGTGGATGTGTAAATCTATGGAGAAGTTGTGTGATGATTGTTCATACAATGGTTGTGAGACAATTAGGATTTTCAGGAAAGACAAAACATGTCATGGGGCTGTGCTAGACAGTGCTGGACCTGAGTGCTAACATCGGCAATGACTACCACGCACCATGATCACCAACAACCAGATTTACCTTTCAACGATAAATGATGACATTTGTCAATTAGCACTAAACACAAAGCACAACTGAGACTAATGAGAATGTCAGTAGTTTTGTAAAACTCTTAATACACTGGAGAGGATACTGAATGAACAGTCAAGGAATCAGGAGTATCAGGAGTAAGACATTAAGTACATTAAGTACAATTGCATCCACACATTTCATTGTGCTGTAGATTTCATTGTAAACTAATCTATTCTCATTAATAATAATGATAATAATAATCTGCCACTTACTAAAGTACTGCGATAAACTGATGTGATGTACTTCTGTGATGTGGTAAAACGTGTGGGATGAATTGAGGTACTCTTCTATTATGCTTTTAAACAGTTATATAGAAATGTTTCTTGCTCACTTTAATCCTTACATAAAATACATTTCTTTTTTGCCTTAAAAAAGTACATGACTGAGCTCTGATTCCAATGATAAATATGTCCCTGTTTCCGTTCCAGGTTATTCTAGGTTGGGAAATAAAATTAGCCAAAATTTCCCTTTTGAGTCAGTATTATATCATTGTATTAGCCAGATTTCTTTTGCCTTCCCTCATATTCTTCTGACCTCATTATCAATTTTTTGGTCTTAAGGGAACATTGCCTGAAGCAAAAAATAAAAAAAAAACTGTGCCTATTCAAAAGACACAGCAATTCCTTTTTCCTAAGCAGGTAACATATAATTGCCCAAGGATATGAGCTGGGGACAACACAGAACACAAAATAATTAGGACAGGAGGCCAAAAGAGAAACTGTTCCATATATTTAGGTCTTTTCTTTGAAGCTGCACTTAACAATGGATGGAAATACTGAAATGTGAAAAGGGTCGTAAGAGTAATGAACCTACAGAGAATTATCACCCAACATCCGCTTGCATGTACAGAGCTTTTTAGCCTCTAATTCTTTCAGTTTGACTGCCAGCGGTGCATCTCCACCTACATCAACCTTGTTCCAGCAGCAGGCAGCTATTTTCAGCGCAAAAAGAAAACAACTCTACAATCCTTTCCTAGCACTAAACAGCAGACAACATTGGCTGCTAGCTGGCAAACAAAGTGGAACACTTAAGAGGTAACCAAGCAAATTTCGAGGTGGTAGAGACCAAAAACAGAGCTAAAAGAGTGAATATTGTACTTATTTACTCTAATTTGGTGAAGTATGATTCCAAGTAAATGCTGCGTGTATGCTGAATGTGTAAGGTCATTATTTTGCGAACATGTAAGCATTGTCAATGTTGTTTTTTTTGTACTGCTTAAGTTAATTCACTTACTCAACAACAAAAATTCTTCCTAAAATGGACCTTTAAAATAATATTGCGCCACTGGTTGGTCAAAAGCTCACTTGCTTTCCATCGCCTCACATAGGAAAGTGCCAGGAGTTCTTATAAGGAAGATTTTTATGATGATTTCAGTAATGTAATTAAGCTCTAAGTAGATTCTAAGCAATCATTGACCTCATTCGTGAAATGAGAAATTACTTGAAGATTATGTAAAGATAGCAGTGAGAGAGGGAATAACATATTTTTTACGGGGAACAGAATTGTGTTCTTTATTTGCCTGTGTGGTTAAGCGTTACATTAAACTGAACTGGACTACAGTTCAGGCAAGGAGACGCCCGGGCTCAGGAAGTAAAGAGGGTCACTAACCAGAAGGTCGTGTTTTGATCCCTGGTTCCTCCAGGTCCAACCCCGAAATGCCCTGGGGCAAGACACTTTACCCTAAAACTGCCCCTGACGGCTGTGCCGGCAGAGTATGAATGATGTGTGATATAGAAAAATGCTGTATACAGGAGCGCTGTATGAAACACCGTCCATTTACAGTGTGGACCGGAGCAGACTCCCTTGTCAGGTTCAACGGAGCTTGTGTGATATGGAGGTGTCGTGGGACCACCGCGGCTTCTGTGTTGCGTGACACACAGGGATGCACCGCTGAACCCTCTATGAAAGCACTTGCACTATAACATAGTCACAGATGTGGCCAGATGTGATGTGTGTAGTTGCATTTGCTGCATGCTGGGGTGCGTACCTTTTAAAAATGGGTGGAATATTTGTATTTGCTACTCACTCTAGAAATGTAGTCATGACTTCCATCTTTTTAAAAACTGTGAGTAAATGTCACAAAAACAACGGTGATACTCATCAGCCTCAATGCTGATGAGTGATATAAGGCACAATCTTTTCCTGAACACGCTTTTAGCCGCCTGAACATGGTGGGTCTCCTTTCATTATGTTTTTGCTTGTAGGCTGTTTACTGGCTATCAGACTAATGGCAGTGATTATTTGTTCTCCGTGCAGAGATCTTTAAGAATTACACTTAAAATGAACTGTTTGACACTTGTAAAGTATACGAGGTAAAATATAATTTATGTATGTATGTTATAGTAGTAAAGAAACAAAATTCAAAAGATTTGCTGCTGCATTTATTTAGATATTATAACAGTAATGGACGTGCAAGGATGAGGCTGAAGAGGGTGAGAAACAGTTAGGAAACTAGATGTGATTGTGTGAGTACTTATGAGGAGAAAGTGAGAAGTGATGAGAAAAGAAAAGAAAGAGGATTAATGGAAAAAGTCAAAGGAACTCTATTTTTTTTTATCAGAATCCTTGCAGAAAAAGCGTGTAAATTTATGTCTGTTGAAACGGGCACTTCACTTTGATGCAGGTAGATCCTTTGTCCCACCTAAAGTCTGATCAGAAGGAAAAAAAAATATGCCATGTATTTCTGTGCATCAGATTCAAATATGTTCAAAGATCTGCCTGCTGAGACTAACCTCAGACATTCTGCGTTCCCTTCTTCTCCTCTCCAGCCGTCAGCCTTTTCATTCATAACCATACTGTTTTATGGATGGTGTAGTGGGACGACAAAAAGAGATTTTTTTTTTTTTAATTCACTGCGTCATCCTGTGCTCTACTCGTAAAACATTGAGATCTAAAATATACAGTCAGCTACACGCCAGAGACTGTCACACACAACACAGGAGAAGATGGAGGCAGGGTGATGGAACGAGTTAAGACTCCTTGGAAATACCTTGGAGCGATCCATCTGTGTTTTTTTTTTGTCTCGACTTTGCTTGAATTGAAGCATTTTAGTGGAAGGAGCCGAGAACTGTTTGTTTAAAGAAGCGCTGGGATTGAATCACGGAAGGCTCCGAGCAAATTTGCTTTTGTGGCGTTACATTACGGATGTCCTTCACCACAAAATAATAGATGGATCTAAGCCTTCTACTGCTTCGTTCGAAGATTCATTTCATAATGTTTCACCCTGTTTTTATGACATCAAACAACTAATTTAAACTGAACATATATTTGTGTGATAAGAACTATAGCTGAAATGACAGAAACTATATTTGTGAATTTGTACTTTTTTACTGTAGCCCATGTCCCATCTCCTAACTGAGGTGAGGTTTATGACTTACACTACGGGCAGCCACCAGGGGATATTTAAGAAGTTTTGGCTTCACTCCCCTGGGGAACTGTCAGGTCGTCCATCTGTAGAAGTTCTGTGAAAAATTTCAACTACAATGTATTGTAAAAGTTAATAACAAATTGATGAAAGCCATCTTTAAAATTGATGGTTAAAGAGGATATATTCTTTTCTAATGTCTCCCCTGGACTGAGACAGCTTGCACTTGGGGGTTTTGATCTATTCAATAGGAAACTTATAAATAAATTATTAGAAATATTCTTTTGAAAGAGAATTTTCCAAATCCTATTAGAATGAAATATATTCTTAGGCATTTTTTAATGATGAGGACATTCTAGAAAATACGGTCACGATATATCTTGATGCCTCTACCTCCTAACGTAAAAGAGATAAACTTTAAAATGTTGAATGAGATATATCCAACTAACGAACTCCTAAGATTGAAATTTATTGAACTATATAATTGTGTGTTTTGTGAGAAGGAAATTGAAGATTTGGATCATCTGTTTGTTTGGAGCGAGCTGCAGAGCTGGCCACAGTCCAGGGAGATTGAGTTGCATCCTCTGTCAGAGAAGACAATCAAGTTTGGGTTTTTTTGTTGAGAAAAAAAAAAAGGTGGATTTAATTCTGAATGCTTTGTCGCTTTTAGGGAAGTTCTTTATACACAAATGTAGATTTCTTAAGACGAAACCCCGTTTGAACCACTGGAAGATAAGTCTCTTAAGCTAACCAAATATAAGAAAGCCCTTAGATTATCATCTTTATTTGATTTGTTCAAGTTAATATAAATGTCTACAGCTCAACATTTGTTCTGTAATTTGTCTTTTGTTATTTTGTTTAGTTTTTCTGTTTGTTTAGGTGTTTATGAATGATTGATTGACTCGTGCTGCTCATTCTGATTATGATTTATGATATTCTTCTTTAAGCGTGCACTACTGTAAATGCCGTTTGTATGATCTGTGTATGTTCCTATGAACATTTACAGATAAAGGTTTGAAAAAAAAAAAAAAAGGTTGTCCATCTTCATATACAGGCCATTGTAAATGAGATATGGGCCAAATAAACTTTTCTCAAACAGGGTATCTTTGTTAGTTCTTATCACACCGATGTACAGTATATGTTCAACTGTAATTTTTTTTTTGATATTTTAGGTTTGAATTACATGTAATGCTAAAAAAACGTGGTGAGACGTCATGATTGACAGCTTGGACCGACCTCGCAAAAGGTGCATCAGCGGGTTGTGGCGCTACAACCAAATGACGTCACTAGTGCAAGATGGCAGCCCTCATAGCTGCGATTTAAAAAGATATTGAACACATCTGCCTCGTCGTTTGTTATCCCTTAAACCCACAGCAACAGCACAAATAGAAAAGATAAATCAGGCGGCGCAGCTCAGTGTACTTTGATGACCTTGAGAAGTGGTGACGCAGCGTGTTGTAATTTGGTTTTGATGAATTGCCAAAGGAAGCCAACGTCTCTCTCGTGTCTGTGGCCCGTTGAAACTGAACATCTCTCATTGTTCTGCGCCTCTTTGCACCTCTTTGATCTCCTCTGAATAAAACTGTGGGAGGACGCTTGCTCTGCATACTCAATAACTTAATACTTAATATACCCTCTTAATCCTAAGAAGTTCTCCTAAATTTGTCCTCCTTTTTTTAGATGAACTGCACCATCTGGAAAGCAGTGTTGCGACCCGAGCTTGACCCGTGAGAGGTCCCGGACGAAACGCAGGGGGTAGATCTGGTCAAGGCTCGAACCGATAACCGTGAAATTGCCTCGCACTCTTACCCGCCCCCCAAGGCAAAGATCAATTAACTCTTGTATCATTCATCCATCAATTTGTCTATGCGGTTTACTGCTGACATACCAGGGAGTGGTTTGCCTGTCAATAAAAAAAAAAACTAAACCTCGGGCTCACATTACTGCACAGTACAGTACGCTGCTTTCACACGTCAGACAAAAAAGTGCAGCAAACTTATTTGTCATTGTCGGCCATTACAGTAATTAATCTCTGGGGTGATTCATGTTTTGTCTTTGAATACAAATGTCCTCAGTCCCAGAGCCCACAACTTCTCATTATGATTCCTAGTCCCCCCGCCACCCCGTCACCTTGATTCACACCACATATTCACAATTCTGCTCCGGTGCAGATTTCTCCCCTTAAGCAGGTTTCCATTACCCTGTTAACAAGGTCGGGTACCCTGTTGCTCTCCTGCAAAGTTAATACGATTTTTTTTTTCTTCAGGTGTTTAAGTCAGCTGAAAAACAGAAGCGTTGCCTCAACGCTGGTTACCAGTCGAACACATCCGTATGCCAAAATGCTGGTTTAAATGAGGTACAGTTAGGTGCGTAAATACAGCGGGAACCCATGAAACAGCGCACCAGGTATCTACTGGTTTTACACATTTAGATGAGTTATGTACCCATACCAGTGGTAATATTTGTAGAATGTTTTCAGTGGCTCCGTGCTTGGTGACAGCCGGAAGACGGTGACACGGCGACTACTCAGAGGGCTAACTGTTAGATTGGTTACAAAAGCTCCAGCTTCTGTCAATGGCACACCCCGTTTTGTTTGTTCGGAGCAAAGACCGCCAAGCCGATCTCTGTCAGTTAGAAAACGCACGAGCTTGGTTGGACAACTGGACAATAAATCCACACGGATTCAAAACACGTACATGGACTCCTGTCTGTGTTGACATTGCTCTTTTGCGAAGCACAGAGGAGGTTGAATGAGAGCGTTTGGTGGCGATCGCTTTGGTCATGCCAATTCCAGCGGAATAAACTGCAATCACTGACAATGTTGCTCATCAATATCCTGGTGGGTAGAAGCCTTTACAGATTTTTTGTTTCAAAAGTTGCTTGTGCTAGCATGCATTAGCAAAACAAGCTATTTTGTCCTCAAGGTTTTCTGCAATCCTGGGAGGAAATACGCTGCGCTACACTCACAAATGCTAATGATGTGTCATTTTCTCCTCCTTCATCAGCACCTTGACTTACATCTTTTCACCTCACATTCTTTTGACAGTTGTAACCTTTGAAATCAAACCAAAATATCACAATTATTCGGCGCAATGGACTGCGCAGTGATGATTGGGGAGTGGAACCATGGTATCGAGCTCCTGCCGATACACCAGCCCAACCAATCGCATGTCAATGTCATTGGACAATCCCGATTTGTCGACAAATAACAAAGTGAAACCAAGCTGTTCTTTGGAAAACTTCACGCGTCCTGTGATCCGGTCTGGTAGAACCATTGACAGAGATATTACCTCAAATGATTCCTTAAGCCTTTAACTGTTGCCCTGGGCTTTTGGTTTCTCATTAAGCATTCTGTGTTGTGCCTTTGGAGTCGTCTTGGCCGGGGAGATTAACCGCCGCACTAACTTGTTTCCATTTGTAGAAATTTGTAGAAAATGTGTCTCACCATGGACTGATGAGCAAAGTCTTACTCTGGACCACAGCTGATAATACAAATGAACGACTCTGGAAATCTTCTCAAAGCTCTTTTTTAAGGGGGGGGGGGGGGGGGGGGGGGGGGGGGGGGGGGGGAGAGGCTTCTTGTGAATAGCTAGGAGAGCTTTGTTAACTCCTGACTCAATTTTTGCTTTTGTTGATGTTCTTTAGCCAAGGGCTTCTCTTTAATGACTTCTTTCCAGCTTACAGTGTGATTATTTAAATGCTCTGGACAATATGAACAAGGAGAATGCAAATATCTGTTATTTTATTTTTACCAGGACTATTCCCATTGAGATTCAAAATCTATTTTTGCAAGAGCGTCCCGGCCAAGATAGAAGCTTAAAAAAAGAGAACGGAATAAAACAACAGCTTGAAACAACAACATCAACAACAAAAAAATGACATAAAAGAACCAAGTTGCTGAATCACACAGCAAACTGCACCAATGCATTAAGCAATGCTACAAAATAAGACATGTGCATTCAGCGGTCAAATAACCCTAATAAAACGGGTGGCTCAAATCAAGCGATCTGATTGGTTCCTAGCCGTGATATAGTTAGCGTATATGACGGCTATGACGTCAAATCAGTTTGCACAATCGAGTAATGGTTCAAGGCATCTCTGTAGCTCACACTAAGAGGAAGGTGCAAAAGACCGTAAAAGTATTTTCACCAAAGACGGAACAGGTTTGAGGAGTGACATTCACAATTTGCCCACGTGCATGTTGCAGCATCTGATATTTTTAAGAGTCAGTAGTGTTCAAGTAAGAAGGAAGTTCATGCAATATGACCTCATAAACATATATATATATATATGATATAAATATATATTATAACTTAGATGAAGATCTGCCCATATTTTAAACAAATTTATACACAAATGCAGGTACATTAGAATGCGTTTACCTACTTTAGCAACAGGCCATAAAGGGACCAACCCAGATAGATGGTGTTTCCTTCCACCTTAGTCAGAAACATTCTACTGGCCCCTGGGGAAATATTTGCGAGGAAATGCTGCCGTTACAGTCTTTTTATGCATGTGAATTTTTGCATGTGTGTGTGTGTGCGCTGTGGGGGTGGTTCCTCTGGTGGGTGACTAATGACTGTGTGTGTGTGAGAGAGAGAGAGAGAGAGAGAGAGAGAGAGAAGGTGGGGGGTCTGGTGCTATGTGCACCTCAGAGAAACCAAGATGGAGAGAGGTTTCCCTTTTTCGCTCAGACCTACTAACCAGGGGATGGATGTGCTCGTGTGCGTTAATGCGCCCTTCAAGTTTAAATCGTCCGTCAAATAACTTCGTCTTCATCTGAACGACATTGTGAAGAGAAACCAACGGCGGCGGAGACAAAGTGCCTCTTTCTCGATCTGTTAACGTGCCAGCTCACAGTCAGACGCCCAGGCGCGTGCGACTGGACTGTACGCCCCTCTCCGTCTCCGTCCCCTCGTGTGGGAAAAACAACACGTTCGGATTTGTCACTGTCAAATATGTAATTTCAGCAGCAGTCAAAGTAAATTGCCCCGGCCTCACACAACACTTTATTAATGATTTACATATCACTGTGGAGCAGAAAATTGGTACGCCCATGCCCCCAGCACATTTGTGTGTGTGTGCGCCTATATGCCGTGGCATGTATCATTTCTGACCGTGGCGCTCTCATACAGATCGATTCTTGTGAAATATGTGACACGTCAGTCCTGTAATTGTTCGTGCGTGTGTGCGTTTGTGTGCGTGTCCAAAAGTGTAGCTTTGAGCAAACGCGTTGCATTAACACATGCATTCGTTCACGTGTGGCTTTTTGTGAGTGGGCCTTTTGATTTTGCGTTTGCCTCGACAGCCTACTGTGTTTAATGATGTGATTTAGTGCAACAGTTAGGAGAATCTAGACGTGGCTGAGTGGCTGCAGCGTGTGCACAGTTTCACCCATATTTTTTGCAGTTGCCCAGTGCGCACCACACAATCGCTGCAGCTGCATTGTGCACGACAGAAGAACTACCCACATGAAGCATGAAGAATGTGCTTCACCTTGCGATTGTAGCAAGCATGAAACGTGAGGATGTGCAGACAGCTGAACTGATTGAAATAGAAGTACATCTGTAAGTGACCGCCTCCATGTGTCGGCCATGTCAGGTGCACAATATTGCACAATGAAGGGGGGGGGTTGTGATGTGTCCTTCGCGAGGAGGCAAAGACAAACCCGCAGAACCTCGTTTCATAGGTTTACAACCTACAAAGGGTCACAAAACTGTGATTTGACATAACCACAGTATTCATTTGGGTGCAACAGCCATTAAAGTTGCACACATATGTAGTTGTTCATGTAAAGCACAGAGAAAAGTGTCTTGTATCTGTGTCTTGTTTTTAAATCTCACTAAAAACATCATGCACATTTTCAAATCTTCATTTTAAGCGTGAACCATTGTTTGTAGGCCGGGTTGTTGTATCGGACTAATATTCAAAATACGCTCACTGGACACTTTATTAGGAACACCACGCTAACAGTGGGCGGTTCCTCCCTTTGCTCCCAAACAGCCTCGGTTCTCCGTGGCATTGAATCCACAAGATGTCGGAGACATTCCTCTGCTCCATGTTTACGTGACTGCATCACGCAATCACTACAGATTTGTCACGTGCATCTTCTGTTCACCCACATCTCTATCTTTATCTCTATGTATTCCCTGCCACAGTGTGACTGAAATAAGTAAAAATGTCCGAATTGTTTTCATGCATCACATTTGATTTTGGTGGGTAGCCTTATATGGCTATAAAAAAAACCCACTGACGTTATTTTAAGTGACTCGCACCATTATTGCAGTGCATTGTTAAGTGATGCAGTGGCTTTTAGTTTGAATTCCCAGGCCCGTGCTCCTGTGTGTAATGATGGACGGTTGTCTGCCGTCTCCTCTCGGGGGGGAAGTATCTTGGATAAACCTCTCACTGAACTCCATTAGTTGCAAAAGCTCTCTGCTTAGCGTCAGACCGGTTATATATGGTGCAGATTTGTTTTATGTTTCCGCTCGATCGATGGGCGCAGCTCTATGCGACGTCCCCCTTTATGTGACACGAGATGGGGGCCTCTCAGGGAAAATCACACTCCGGGATTGTTCGGCTGATTGCTTGTTGTGGAGTCCTGACTTTTCAGCAGGGATGCCATTTAAATTTGATGTCAGGCTGGTTCCATACACTTTGACGGGGATGTGCGCAACAGAATGGCTGAAGGTACAAAGTGGTCGAAGGCAGTCTGCCCAGGGTCAGTATTTCCCCTGACGGATGGCGACGGTCTGGATCGGTTCTAGGGGGGCGGTGGTTTGAAATATGAGAAGGGAAGGTGGTGTACTCAGGCACCATGTCAACTATAGGCCTGATGGTTGACTTTAAAGTCATTCTCCTGTCCCGAAGAAGCTAACATACCTAATTCTGACATAATAAACCCATTTTTTTTTATCTTAGGTTCCTGCGTCATTGGCTCAAAGTGGATGATTTCAGTTTGAATACCACTGAGTGTATTGATAGAAGGGTGATCTTTACAAAGCCTTATTCAAACGCGTTTTAACATATCTGAATTGGACATTTGTATCATTACTGATATGGTGTGTCTCCTCCGTGCGCGACACAACAACACACGCAGCGTCGTCGCATGTAGACGTACCCATATCAGGCGGATCAGTGTGGATCCTATCCCACTCCTCCTGAACTGCCGCCACCGATTCGCCTGCTGCGGTGACCCGTGTCTGTCCAGGTCGCAGCCCGTCAGTGACAGATCCAGTGATTCTCTCTCAACCACGCAAGCAGTTTATTGCGCTACGATGGCGGCCAGTTAACGCGCGACCTTACTACTTGCCCGTAATACCATGTTGTCCTTTGACGAGTGGCGGCACACTGTACTGTCATGTTCACTCTCTGTGGATGTCATTTTAGCCACACCCATAATCAGGATTAGTGCCAGATTGGGACATCCATCCATTATCTATACCGCTTTATCCCTTAAGGGGGGTATGAAGCCAATCCCGGCTGACATTGGGCGAGAGGCGGGGTTCACGCTGGACAGGTCGCCAGCCCGCCACAGGGCCGACAGACAGAGACAAACAACCACTCACCCTCACATTCACACCTATGGTCAATTTAGAATCTCCAATTCAACCTAACCCCGATCTGCATGGCTCTGGACTGTGAGTGAACCCGGAGAGAAGCCACGCAGGCCCGGGGAGAATATACAAACTCCACACAGAAAGGCCCCCAGGTGGTTGGTTGGACCGAGCTGGGATTTGAAAACCCAGAACCCTTTTTGCTGTGAGGCGACCGTGCCAACCCCTGCAACCACCGATTCCAACAATTGAGCGATAAATATGGTTACAACCGGTCTAAATTGGGTGCTGCCGAAACAATGACGCGAGCAACAATCCCTACTCGAGCCCTAAACCAATGACATAAGACGTGTTTTTGTAAAAGTGTTTCGTCACAGTTATTAACCAGAAATTGCCTGTGTGTTTTGAAAGTTGCCAGATATGCTATTTTGTACCATCAAGACGCAAACGTGAGTATTTTTGTGTCTATTTGATATCGTGTGTCCAAGTCAGGCGGAGGCATGTGCGGGTTTCCCATTTAAAGAAAAAAAAAACCCTCAACCACTGCCCCTCAAAATGTCCCCGCACGTCTCCGCCATCTAAGATTGCATTCAACAATGATATGTCACCCCCCCCCCCCCCCCCGACGTTTTGTGATTTTGCGCGGCGGCCTGAAGTGCACACAAGCGCATGCAAAAAAACATCACAAAGGTCTCTCAGTGGGGCCGCTGAAACATTCATCGGCACAAATGTGTTCAGACGCTCCACGGTGATCCAGAAACCTCCTTTTTTCATCCCCGCAGCCAGGAAAATAGGAGAAAAACCCCTCGAGCTGCACCGTTGATGTCGCCGCGCGCCCCGAAAAAAACCCCCCCATCCGCTGCACTTCGCCCGCGTCTAAAACCCAATGTCGGGCGACTTCTTTTCAGATTCATGTCGGATGAAGCGGCCGCAGGTTTCCCTGCGTTCACGCAGGCTGCCCGAGGGTTTCCGGCAGACCACCGAGCTTTCTCGCTGAGGCCAATATATATATTTTTTTAAAAACCCCACAGTTATTGTCTGCTTACGATGGAATCAAAAAGCTTCTGATTGGGGAAGTGAACGGGGGAGAAGGAAGTGGAGGAAAAGTGTCGGGACTTGAACTTTGCTGAGGCTTCATTGTTGACAATGAGCGGATTTATTTGTCATCCTGCCCCAGTAGCCGCCGTCTTTCTTCATTCCCTTCTTTCCTTCCTTCCTACTTTCCTTCCCTCCCTCACCCTTCCCCCGTCCCACCGCCCTCTCCTCCCCTTTTTATGCCGCCGCATCCCTGCTTCATGTACCCGATCAATTATTCAGCAGGCCGTTTCCGCCAGCCACTCTGCCACATGCATGCCTCTGCCGCAGCCTCGAATGAGCACAGCTCCTGCAGAGCCACGGCTGACTCTTCCACCCCGACGCACCGCGGGACTACTTGCCGAGGTTGCGCTCGGTCTTGCGAGGCCATTGTGGGCTTTATTGATCCAAACCGCCGCCGATGCTTTTTACTAAAAAAAAAATTTGCTGCGAGATGAGCCGTTTTTGAGAAAAAACCTGAAAAGTCAAACTTTACCCTCCTCGAATATTAAGCTGTAGAAAAATACTCGTACATAGGCAGACATATAGAGGCATCCGGGTGCTTCACGACCTGCAAAAACACATACAAAAATTTCAATTTCCCCAGGAAATGGAGTTCCTCTAATGACTTTGGCCTCATCCGCCTCACAGAGAGGCCCGTGGTCGGTGTCGACCCCCCCCCCCCCCCCCCCTTCACAGATGAGATACATGGATGCTGGACACTTGCTGCGAGGGTCCAGCTCTGCACTTCGCCCTGCTGGAACATCCGTTGATCAGACTTCTGGCCTGAAGCAGGCACTGAATGCAGGCGATCCACACCGGAAGCCAAGACAGTAAACACCGGCCAAGGAAACGTCCTAATCACGTCTGACCCGCTTGCGTCACGGCTCTGCGGCTCTGCGGCGTTCGGAATGAGAGAGGGAGTAAAAATAGCTGCGGGGAGATGAAAGAGGGCAGAGTGCGGGTAAAAATGGAACGGGAGCGACGTGCCTGAAATTCCTGAAATAGAAAGCCGTGAAAATAATGATGATCGCAGCCTCCTCCGGCACTGTTTCGCACCGCCGTGCAGCTGTGGTGACAGGATTTCAGGGGGCAATGGCGGCACTCTGTCGCGCACTTCAACCGGTCGCGTTCAGGCACGCGCGTGTGTGTGTGTGTGTGTGTGTGTGTGTGTGTGTGTGTGTGTGTGTGTGTGTGTGTGTGTGTGTTCATGATGTGTATACGCCGGTCGGTGCCAGGTTCTCTTCCGTCTCATGAGGCCGATAACACCATAATGAACACCGATGTCACACCAACACATGCGCCAAAGGCACCGCAGAGCAATTAGCCATTCTAGGGACGCTGCATGGCCACAGGCGGCCTATTCTGCGAAACCCTCCCAGTAGCAGCACGGCTCCCGTCGCCCTGTGTTGGCGGTCAGTCGGAGCGGACGGCTCTCGGCCCTGGACGGTCAATCAGGAACAGCAACGAAGAAAACCTTTTTTTAATCCTGCATGTGGTGGTCGTGTTGTGACAGATAATAATAAAAGCTGAGGCAGTGAAGATGAGGTAAATACAAGCAAGTTGCACGTTTTTGAGAACTACGACGGCGTATGAGGGGGCCGTTGCGGGGAGAGAAAAAAGGGAGAATTTTGCGGAACCGGGGAAGGGGGATAATATTGCGCCGGAAAAAAAAAAAATCGGAATTTCCATGATTGAGAAAGAAACCCGGATATTCACTACATGGCTGCAGGATCACCACAGACGCTGCGGCGTGCCGTGTACTGTGTCCGCAGTGGATGACCTAGTCAAATTAAACCTTCTAATCGGATTAATCAATAAGGAAATACTTGTGATTTTTCGCCCAGAATCACCGCATTATCATAAGCATCGGGACGCCTGTGGTGACCCTGAAGCGATAGTATTCCTCCCAACCGAGTGCTAAGGAAATAAATCACATATAGGGAGGAATGCTTTCACCATATTCATGTCGTGAGGTTTTTATACTGAACGAAATGGGCTAAATATTTCGCCTGTTGGTTAAATTCTGTTAAAATGATGTGCAAGTAATCCGTGTGTTGCGTTCATTTTTTAACTTAACGTGCCGTTTGAAAAAGATTCATTCCTCTAAAACTGACGGACGTCCTGTAATTTGAATCCGCTGCAGTATTAGACACTCAATATTGTCTAACAGCTCAGGACAGCTAACAGAGAACCAAAGGGTCACAAGGAAAAATTAGATGAGCGAGAGAGCAAGAGCCCATAAAAGTAAGGGTCACTTCATAGTTGCATTACAATGTAAGGCACGACAAGCCATCGAATAGTTGTTGAGACGTTTCACTCAAAGCCCGCATTGTCATCTTCAGGGTGGCGCCAGATGACAAATACATGTACAAATACTTGTATTTGCAGCATTCTACTGTAAATCCTTTTAGTTCGGAGCGGCCTCCAAGTGAACATTAAATAATTTAGACCTAGCGAACTCCATTAAGTACAAAAACTGCTCCCTCCCCTGGCGTGGGCGTCCAGGGGAAGGATGGCGGAACACCTCTCCTTGTGAACGCGACGGCGCCGACTGTCTGACGGAGGAGAATTCGGTCGCGCCGGAGCACCAGTCGACCAACCGCTCCAACAATCGAACGAGAGGGCACGGACCTTCCGTCTGCTGATCTATTCACACGTTTTGGTGGGGGGGGGGGTGAAATGTGATGCAGATTTAATGAGACGTTACCCTCGCGTGGCCCCCAGAGACTGTATTCTACTCCACCTCCTACCCAGGTTTTCTTTTTTTTTTATTCGCCTGCATCGGTATATCTGCAGTATCCGTACACTCTCTCTCTCTCTCTCTGCAGAGGGGTTTTCCCGGCGCTGGCATCCCTCGCTCCCCTATCTCTCCTCTGCTGCTGATACAGCGTGACCGGTATTATGCTTTTAACCTAGTCCAAGATGGCTGCCTCCGCCTGCTGAGCAGCTCACGCTCTGTCACTCTGTCTGTGTCTCTCTCTCTCTCTCTCTCTTTTCTTCCCTCCTGCCTCCCTTCGCTCGCGGTGCTGTGTGCGCACACAGGCGTGAGAGGGAGCGGGCGAGCGAGGCTTTGAAAAATACATGACCCTGGAGGAAGGCCGACACCCGAGTCAGCGCTTTCACAGCCGCCAAACCCCCGTTACAAAGAGATTTACCATCATCCACAATTAAGCCATTCCGTGTGTCACTTTGGATATGTGAACGCGCCGATCGCTTTCAGGGGAAAACTTTGGTGGCTGCGGACAGGTAGCAAGTCAAGGATGCAGTGCTGTTGACATGAGCTTCAGCTGCAATGTTCTGTCCACTGTACTGCAATGTTGCATTTTGTGCAAAAGTGCGTCGCGCTGATGCACACGCTGTGTATTGTTGAATTCGAAGCAGAGACAAGTCTACAGAGCACAGACAAGATATATTGTTTCACCATTCAGAGGTCAAAGGCGGTCCGACTGAACGTTACTAAAATCAATAATGCCGCAGTTCAAGAGCATGAAAATGTCTTTTTTCATTCTTTAACATTGACCCGACAGATTGTTTTTTCCAGAATAGAGAGCATTTTCAACAGGTTGGCACGGGAGGCCATGTTTTGGCTGAGAAGAAACAGCCCTGTTCGTTTTCCGCGGACACAATGGGAACAGAGATGATACATTTATGTATGAAAGTATCTGTCCCACATAAAAAAAAAGTCCGGGGTGACGGGCCTGTAGACATTGATCTGAAAAGTTTACCCCGATGTCGGCGAGAAGCTATCCCAAACTCTAAATTGAAATTGTGTTGAGTGCACAGCATATATGAGGCTAAAGATTACATGGTGCACAGGCATATAAATCAGTTGATTTTTGTATATTGGGAGTACATTTTTGATCAACTTGGCGGATACGTCAGAGCATTTTGTTGTACAGAAATGGCAGCTAGACCCCACCTACTGATTCTTGGGGCTCTGCAAAATGAACACACGCACATCTCCACAATGACTTTACTGGAGCTGGCATGCATACCTATATATGATCACTGACGTCCTGTATGATGCAAAGCAGGCATACCCACTGCTGATGGATTAGATGCTGATGAGAGCTGTGAGAAAAAACTGCAGTGTTGGGACAGTTTTCTGTGGGTTGACACTGTCATTGAAAATGTGGTGAAAATAACAATATTGATTTGTGCAGCTGTAACATGTGTTTTTAAGGCAATACATTGAGTCAAGTTGCGTCGGGCTACACAAGCATTACATGCAAGCAAAAAGAACACTTAATGGCACAGGCCAGTGAGAGCCATGTAATTCGTTTAATACTGTCTTGATAGCAGATTCAGCAGACCTCTCCACATCAGCAGCAGCCATCTGCCCCGCCCCTTCTTCAATAGAAGTGTGTGATTGGCCCAACTAGTGTCAGGACTGACCCATGTGTAAATGCAATTAAATAAGAGCTTGCTGATTGGTCTGGTCTCCCGGTAAGTCCAACATTTGATTGATGTATCCCTTTTCTAAAATGTTCCCTAATTGTAATACAAGCTTTTGATACCCGCAACAATTTAATTTGATCATATTTTGAATATCTTTGGTTTTTTGAAATTCCTTTTGCCACGCCTCGTGTGTCTGTAAACGACCGCTGGAGTGGGCCGAGTCGAGGAGAGAACGGATGTATTGTGGGATCCAAAAGTCCCGGCCCACTTTCCCATTCCCCCACTCGCAGACGAGCAGATGGCATGTGAGAGTGTGTTTGCATACTGTCTGCGAACATCGGAAAAGATTATGTGTGGGTTGCCATGGTGACACATCGTCCTCAGTCCTGCCAAAGCAACGTGTGGATGTTGAGACTCAGTTGACACTTTGACGAAGGAAACACTCTTCACGTGACGATAAAGCAGCATGGGATGAATGAAAGGAATGAAGGGGGAAGAAGGAAGGAAGTGAATAAGCATTGGAAGAAACGGGTAAAGGGGAAAATCATACAATGCCACGTGTGATGTCAACGCGCCTTCAATATCAGTGTTTTACTGATGTGTTGTGACACTTTTTTTTTCCTCTGTTCCCTTTTTTCGGCAAACACTCGGAGCAAATATTACCATTGAGTCGACTGTATTGGTCCAGATTTTCGTGAGATTGTCTTGCATCTGTGAGGGATCAGTGTGTGAAGTCATTCTCTCAAACCTGGTGTTTGTCAAGGCAGAGCTAAACGGAGCTGCCGGAGATTGAATTTTGAGCAGGTTGTTCACGGCGTTGGAGGGACGCAGCTTCCTGTGAGTCAGGGCTTAGTGCTCCCAGTCGGCAGATGACACCTCGTGTCACCCCGGATCTCGGTGAGTAGCTGTGCATTTGTAAACAGCCAGTCGAGCAAAGGCTGGTGTGTATCTGTAAGAGAGAAAGAAATTACACAACAGTCCTGCAATTAATTCTACGTTCAGAAAGGTGAAAAGGTGTTCAGGTGTTTACGTTTTTCTTTTAATGCCTATTATGATGAAATAACTCTTTGATTATATCGCGGAGCAGCAGTTTGATGAATCGCTGCGCAGCTGAGATATGGCTACCAGAGTGCAGCGATATCTTTAATAATATGTATTTGCAAGTCAAATAATCCTAATGGCTTTTGTTTATTTATCTATCCGGGCTTTGTGTAGCGGCAGAGTGACTTCTCTGATGTATTGGCCAGCGCTGAGTGGGCAGATCAGATCCATTACCCATCTACTAATGCAGGCCGTTCTCTTCTTCTTCCCTTTTTTCATGCAGCCATTTATCTCCGCCACCCTCTTCGACTGTATAACTGAACAGCGTCACCTGCAAGAGCGTTGCCTGTTTGTATGAGGAAAAGATTGCTGCAGCAGCAGCAGCATTAGCAGATCATTTGACACGAGAACAGCGGGATAGGGCAGATTATGAGGAACAGGGCCGTACCCAGGAATTTACGAATACCGAGTTAAATGAACCCACCCTCGGGAAAAGAAAGTATCGGTGCGTGCGTGGCTACTATACGGTTCTTAGGGTGTTTTTTTTGCCGCCGGAAAAAATCCAATATGAGTGCGGTGAGGGTGGGTACAGGTGTGGGCTGGTGGAGACGGCTAAACAGTGAGCTGAAACTCATTGTGGAGTTCTGTAAAGCCAAGGGGCGCCGCCGAATCAGCTGATGATTCCATGTAGGTTTATACTGCAGTCCAGCCATTTGATACTGTCACCCGTTTTTCAAAGTGACATTTACTGCAGTTACTGCTGTACAATTCATGTATTCCAGTTATGACTATTGCAAAATGATTTTTTTTTGTTGAAGGACAGCGGTGTCATTAGAATGAAATAAAACATATTCCATACATTAAATCAGGAACAATTGGCAGCTTCCCTTTTGGCAATGCATTTCTGTCTCATTGATTTGTGTGTGACGTCCAAAAAAGTGGATCAAGGTTCCTCTTCTCTCATCCTCTGCTGCACCTTGGAGGGTTCATTTCGAAATGAATGAATCCTTCCTGGTTTTGCTCCCTGTGTTAAAAATGGTAGCAATCAAATTGGCAGCATAGTGAGCTTTTTGGCCACAGGTGTCCTGGTACTGTGGTAAGATAAAAAAAATTCCATTTAATTATGGAGCCGTAAGCCTTAGTTTACCTCAACACGGTGACAAGATATTTTTCTCGTCTTCAGCAGGGGCGACAGAAAATGGAGCAATGATAGCAAAGGCGATGATACCGTCTTCGGGAGGGCCTAATTTTAAGGGTCTTGTTGTTGGGTAGTGTGTGTGAAGCCAGTAATCTGACCGCTAATAGAGACATTACAGGCATTAACACAACATTGTATTCATTCAAATTGTGTCCATTTCCCTCTGGGGTGGGGGGGTAATGGCTATGCATTAAGTCCAGTATCTTGTGGTCTATAAAAGATGAGCCCCTTTCTGCCGTCCTTCTCAAGGATGAATCTTAATCCTGCCCATGTAATGACCTCTATTGTGTGGGGGACAGCTGGCAGGTAATGCATAGCGGTTCTAATTTGGACGGATGAGCCCACAAGTAATTACAATGATTCCTTTTCATCATTAGCAAAAAGGTAAAGTGTCCACCTTGGAGAGGTCACTCCCTACAGTTGGAATGATTACTTCAGACACTTCCCGTGGATTATGTTATTGAATTTGGATCTCAAAGGATGGTCTATGGGTGTGTCCTATTTCCAATCAGGACCGCAGAGTTTGCCTCCAGTCAAAAACCCGGAATTACTATTAAATGCATTACTATTCGATGGCAACAGTTTCTCTTCAAATAGCCATACCAGAATTGCAAAGTATGTGTGTGATCGTTTGTTTGATTGTAGTGATTATTTGGTTTAAAAAGCAATATATTGTTTGTTTTGATGGTTTCAGAAAAAAGTTGACCCTTGATGTTTAATGTAGCCCTAACCCTAGCCAAATTGAACGCAGCATTTAATTGCCCTAAAAGTCTCAAATCAAAGAAAATATGTGCGATGTTATGTCGTTGCCCGCCATCTTTGAATTGAATTGAATATAGCAATTTAGATCCCAAACGAATGTAAAGCATACTATTGGATTTACAGGCGGGTTCTGTGACAGCAGAAGTGCAGCATCATGGCATTTTCTCTAATAAAATAAGAAGACAACTAATGGGATATTCAACGGAGATGGATGAGAGCTGGAACTGCTGAGCTCCGGCATTCACACAGAGACGCCCTCAGCTATGGTCCAACAATGAAATCAGAGTTAAGAAGACGAATGGGGGAGAAAGTGCCATGGGAGAAACAGCCATTGATCTGACAGAGAGACAAATCTGTCTTCCTTTCTGTCCGCAGGAATCAGAATAATACAGTGTGCATCACCTGAGGCTGACGGTCCGCCACTCCGTCAAGTTCCTCTAAACCTGCTGCCTTTTCATTTGTCCTGTTTATCTTTTATCTGTTCAAGGCCATTGTACATACTCCGATTTAATGGTGATGAGAAATATGGTGCCGTTTAATTTACTTTTTTTTTTATCTTTCATCATTTTATAATTTTAATAATTTAGTTCTTTCATTTAATCAGTCTTTTATTTTAATGGCTTTTGGTCAATGTTTGTTTTATTCTAAATGAAATTTAAATATTTAAATACCTCTGATTTTCACTATAATTTTTATCTTAATTGTGGCAGGCATTTTTTTCACTATATTAGCATTAGAATATTCAGTATATTCACACTGTAATTGCCTCTTTGTTTACACTCTTAGGATGGAATTATGGTGCACATGTTAACGTCCCTACGTCCCACAGGCTTTCAGAGAAACCAACGTGCACACCTCCCAAATCGCAACAAAGAATCTTCGAGATTTGAGTGTCAAGTATGGTGACTGGTAATTCCGACTCCTTTTGGGAGGCAGTTTCAAAGTGGAGAAGGAAAAAAAATGCATAAACGCTGTACTGAAAAAAGCATAAGCGAGGCAGCCGTACAGATGCAGATACAGGGATCTCAGTGACAGTTGCTTACATGCACTCTGGAGAAGTTTGTTCGAGGAAGCTTTTCCTCTTTAGGTTAGAAATGCGGTATGACAAATGTTTCACAGGGAACTTGGCTTGCACTAGACATAAAGTAGTCAGTGATGAGTGAATGCTTTGTGTGTAGAGTGATATTTATTGTCGCTATATAGCATTTTAGAAGTTTTTTCAGAAGCCCCATGAGTGTACCAAGAATAAGAAACTCCAAGACAGTGTCTACACCCAAAGGACATTTAATACAAGGTTCTTGGTCACACACCTCCCTCAGGTGAAGGAGAAGGTCTGTGACCAATCACTCAGGTGTGCAAGAGATTTTTGAAGGCCACATGAACGTGAAAGAATATTGGACTCAGGGCTGTTGCCATTTACTCAAACCCAGTCAATTCAGTATCACTACCTTCTACGGTCATCTTTATTAAAAGCATGTGATGTGACAAGGCTTCTGCTGTACTTTGACAGCCAAGCGGTGTTCGCCGCCTCCGATTGTTGTACACGCAGACATGTGGACTCATGACGACACCGTGCAACCTATCCAGTTAATGTAAGGTAAAGATTGTGGCTTCTTTTTAATGTGAATAAGACAGAATTTGTTTGAGGCTTCAAGACCACAAGCTTTCTCGAACCTTACACAAATATACCTAAACATGACCATAGAAATATTTTTTTAATCATGTTTTAGTTGATCATATAAATGTACTATTCTAACTGTTACCGTGTTGTAATGGTAGACACAAAGATTGGGATTCAGAGTTGACTCGGGACTTATTGGTGACATTCTATGTGCCACATCTGGATACACGTGCCATTTGGAGTTGAGACCTGTATTGTTAAATGGACTGTATTTATATAGCGCATTTCTATTCTTATCGATCACTCAAAGTCACGTTCAAACATTCACACACTACTACTACTACTACTACTACATTACAACCATTTAACTGGTGGTTACCATCAAGTCAATGACTGGATGATAGGTACATTTCTCTTGAAATCACAGGCACAAGAATTCTCACAAAACTCCATCATAACATTGACTGGTATTGTAGGAGTGGGGGGATGCACAATGCTAAATTTACAACAGGGATATTAAAAAGCCGTAATTTAATTCCCGCAATTTGCAAGGCCTTAGCAACTGAACGGAGACGCGGAGGGCGAGAGAAAGAGAGAGAGCAAACAGCATAATATGATTGATGGTGCTGATAAAGGGAGAGGAGTGTATGGAGGCCTTACTTTCGTCAAAGTTGCCACTGATTTTAGAGAAGTTAGACGGTTGTCTCATGTTAGCAGTGAGAGCAACGGGTCAAATGATGCCTTCAAATAGCCCTCATCAAGTGTACGTGCAGATAGGATCATGTGCCATGTGTGCATCACGGGATGATGTGCCTCACTTCGAGCAAGAACTCGTGGATGGCACGTTCTCCAAATCATAATTTCTGCTCTGTATCCTTCAAATATCTCGTCCGCGATTGAAGGAAGTCATTTCGAATATGCAATCTGTGCAAAGCTTTGCATTCACATCGCAAGTCTCCTTGTATCCAACATGAAAAGAGCAAGAAACAAATATGAAGATGACAAAACACTGTGGTGATGTTGATGTAGGACAATGCGGAATGAGAGTACATAAGATGGGCGATTTACCATACAATACGTTACTCTTGCACTGTTTTGCTGAACTTCACAAGAATCCTCATGAGCTTCATCGCTGTCCTTTACACCCCGAGCTTCAGAGTAAACTCACTCCTGTTCATGTACTTACTTAAAACATGTCAAGTAAAGAGGAAGACACACCAAGTGTGCAAATTGAGAAACCCCTTTGTTGCCATCTGTCCTGCTCTCCACACATCCACCCTCTCTTCCTCGCCCACAGTTCTTCTTTGTATCTCTTGCTTCTTCCCACCTCTTGGCACAGTGCGTTAATATCAGCGGCTGCCCGACGGGAACTCATCTATCTGGCTTCCCTTCGCTCTGCATCCGAGCAAACACACACACACACACACACACACAAACACACACACACACACACACACACACACACACACATATCCACTGGTGCAGCCAATAAAACGATTGGTTGTGCTGAACCCCGAGGACAACAGATAGAGGTATATCTGCTTCTAACAGGCTGCCGGACCGGCCACAAAGAGAAACTGGATAACTCAAGTTAATTTATGGGCTTTCAAGGCGCTGGAAGGGGGCATTTTGTTACTTGTTAACGGAACCATTGGCTTGCCGCTCCCCCGTTGTTTCCAGTCGTAATGCTAAGCTGCTACTGTAAACGGCTGCCGGCGCCGTCATGAGCCACTCTCACGTCTATCTGTTAATCGGTGAGATAGACATGAGAATAGTGTTGTGTTCGATGCTGATTGGCAAAAGTTGTCATGCCAGCCTATAAGCTAAAGACAGCCGGCCCACGTCCTATTAATGTCACACAATTCTCCTAGAGGGCAGCCGCGAGGTCGTCCTCAATGAATTGGAGTGAAAGGAGTGAAGTGGTCCTTGTAGACAAAAACACGCTTCATTCTAATTTTGGCAAATGCAGTATTGATTTTAAATCAGAATGGGAATGAACAAAATACAAATGTCCCTTCATTTTTCTTACAGGGAGGGACATTTGTTGCAATAAACAATCAGAGGGATTTTTTTTTAAATCCCGTTGTTCCTCAAAACAAATTGTTCTACCTGGCCGAGCATTGTAGGACCCTAAACTCATGTTTCGCCCCGTTTTTTTGTATTAAAATAGGCTAAAAACACAAAGACATTCATTCCACTTTTTTTCCTTCCTCTTCCTTCTTGAGATGTGACTTTGGGTATAGTAAAAATAACTGTAAACCATTCATCAGTTTGGAAAAGTATACTGAAAAAGTACACTGTATGTAGTAATATCACATGCAGCCGGACTACACCCCTGCCCCACTAACTACATATACTGTAGGAATTCGACAACAGGACGAACTGCGTCTGGTTCCTGGTTCCTCCCCCCTTCCCGACCCCAGTACACTGTATTTCAAACAAGCTTTGCCTTCAAAAGGAGATCTGTGTCTTCACACACTGAAATTTTAATGCAACTTCTCATCTAATCAGGACGAGCCCTTGGGGCTTGGAATGCCCTCACCCTGTGTACAGAGCTCCAGGGAAATCACATGAGCTCCCGTAGTGTTTTCTCTCCCTACCATTGGATGCCTTCTGGTGAACACTTTTTAAAACATAAGAAACAGCCTTCTATTCATTTATTCGCTTATTTAGTTTAAAATACACTTGAGTGGCGTATCAGTGTTTCCACTTGTGTGGAGGTAATTTCAGTCCAGTTCTGACGGAACATGTTCAACAAAGCACCATGCAGTGCGCGAGTAATAACTGAGATTACATATTGTTTATGTGCTGTGAATCTGTCCCAGCTGCATTGCAACAGCCACAAAGCCATCCGAAGTCCCACTTACAATCTTCCCCGATCCAAGTACATAAAATTGCCCGTTGATACTCCTCGAGCATTGCGTCGGCGTGTCTCGTGAATTTGATGTTTTTATTCCATAAGCTCTCACCATAATGACATGATTTGTATCCAGCGGGGTGGGCTACAGTGTATGAGTGCATGAAACGCACAGTGGACTATTTATGAGATTTGGGTAGTATTGAAAACACAGATGGTTATCAATGGGTGCGTGGCCGTGGATTTGCAGTACACTCTGTGGAGGAGGACGAGGGAGGTGAGGAGAGGAAAGAAAAAGTCACTGTGTGTGTCTCACTGTAGATCCGTGTTCAGTTCTGCAGTGACAAAGTGTCTGTGGTCAGTTTACTGCTGTCCTGGTGTTTTTTTTTTAAAGTAGAGCCTTAGCAATTGATCAGTTGGACGTTTTTTTCACAGACACACAGTACTGTCATTGGTGTTTGTTTGCCGATATGCACTTACATGAAGAACATTGTGACTTGTAGGAGTCGTGAAAACATTGATAAATATGAAGTTTTGATTGTGCTGATGTTGTTTGGTTAGGTTTTGGCACAAAAAAGGCATAACAACGAAAGAGTCATACAGTGATGGATATAGTGAGGAAAAAATCCCACTAATTAGAGTAAATATTTGAAAAGGAGAAACTGTGAACTCTGGAGGTGTTTGACAGCCCCGAGCAGTGTTCAATTTGTAGCTTTTCAGTGACAGGGCCGTTTCCATATTTCTTTTGTCAAATAACGCAGTACTGAATAGCAGTCCAACACCAAACTGTCAGTCGTCAAATAATCCAGTTGACAAAATATTATTTGAGTTTTACAAGATTGATGGAAGCCTGTTAGTTGGTCACTGTGAGCAGAAGGCTTACTCACTGAACTAGAAGATTTCTGTCATGATTCAGATGCGTTTTGGTAGAAGGAGTCAGGAACCAGACACCAGCAGAGTGGGAATACATTTAGGCCATTTCTTCAGCGGGGGCGTTGCTGCTCCGTGAATTTTATTGTGTCCGTCTTGTGGGTGTTATCACACTGGCTAGTTTGGCCCATTTCACCCTTTTACTGTCCAGTCACTGACTGCTCGCGATGCAGTCTGCTCTGAGTGAACACACTTCCTCTATGTTGCACACTATGACCCGTGCATGCGATGCTTATTTTTTCATAGTGTGTCTTTGAAGCGAACATCCTCATTTCAGACATGCGTCCTCATGGATGACTGTGTGGACAGATACTGTCAGAGGTGGTCAGCTTATAACATTGTGTGAAAAATATTTGCAGTTGGAAATGCTTCCAACTGCAAATAGTCCTGTCCTCTGGGAGTCTAGTACTTGCAAGGAGTATGAAGGTGTACTCCGCATTGAGAAAGGCTCTAATGGTCCTTATAAACTGAAATTATAATATTAAAAATACAGTTCACTGATATTTTACACGCTCGTGTGGCAGGGCTCTCAAAGAACAGTATGAAAAACACTGGAACACACCTCATTCATTATTTGTTCTCTTGCCCGTTGGCGCACTTGTCAGGCCTTTTGTCATTTCATACAGCAGGGAAAATAGCAGGTGACATTGTAAATACAATTTTTGGCATTATACATATATATATATATATATATATCAGGGCCATTTAAAGAGAGTTGGATCATTATAAACTTACAGTGGTGAACTTCCCTGCTGTGAAACGTGAACATATGTGAGCCCGAAAAAATGTCTCATGACTACATTACTGCCTTACAGCTTACAGGAAGATGGCTAATGGTCATGTAACTGGCAAAAGCTGTTAAACTGACCAAAGATGAGCCGACAGATAACAACTTATCCCAGTTTCATGTATGGGGAACACAACAAGGCCAGTATTCATGCCAAATGTGTCATGCTGGCTGCGCATGCAATGCTAAAGCGAAGTACACAGGAAATAAACTCCACAACCATAACAAATTCCTACCATGTTCCCCAGCTTCCCCTGCCTCCCGTCTTCCAGGCCCATTCAGAAGTTTGATTCCTGCGTTCGCAATTAATTTGGTTTGAGCGGCCGGTGCCTGTGCTGCCGCCTGAAAAGTTGAGCTTTTCTCAACGTCTGCCTCGTTCAGCGCCCGTCAAAGTGAAGCCTCCGCAGCACAATTCGGTTCAGCGGCCGTTCAAAGGGAACGAGCTGCGTTCCACTTGAAGCCTACAACAACTACTACGTGCGAGTGCTCCACAAATAAGGGAGTGAGTCAACAGTTTTTTTTATCAAGAAGAGATGAAAATTTGTATGAAAATAACTTGGATTGGTGTGGTGCCTTTCAGCGTATCCAAGGCCAATTATACAGAGTTTAATTCTGAAATAAAACTGCTGTTTTTTTCATGTTGTTTTCTCTTTTAACAACACTGAATCACAGTCATCATTTAAAAATATTTCTTAGCAACTGTAATGTCAAAGAAAAGTTCTATTACCAACAAATAAAGACCCTGATCACTTGAATGTTCACTCCGCTTAAAGTGATAATTAACAGCAGATGAAGGTTACAGTAATACTACAGGTCACAGAACTCAGTGGAAAACAAACTATCGTCATCTCAATAAAGAACAACAGTCAATAATTGGCCTTTGTTTCCCTCCGTCTGTGTGGAAAAAGCGTGATCTTACACTGGACACGGCAGATGAGTCTGAGCAGTGGGACACGGGGAATGGAGTTGTGTAACTCGCTCGGAGGCGAGTTAAACTGAGGTTGTTCAGCGTGTCGGCCGACGGACCCGTTGGGATTTTCAAGGAAAGCTGCAGCAATAGCAGTGTTTTCGTAATACTGCGAATACATAAACGCTGCGGTACTTCATCATCAGTGGGCCACGGTCTCAGTCACCATTGTGTTACCCCATTAAGTGATAGACAGTGACAACATTTGAGATTGCAATTCTTATTTAATTGTTGGTTGTAAACATTGATTCAAATAAACTCTGACCTACTTCACTCACACATTATATGCACACATTGTGCACACAAGCTCCACTTAGTGCAGTATTTCCCTGTGGCTCTCAGACAAGAAGTACCACTCATAAAAGGATTCTGGGGCTTCCGGCCCTTAAACAGACACCGGCTCTGATTATCCCTCATCAGAAGGGGAGTCAAGTGTGAGCTTTAAGCGGAGACACCGATAATTAAATTCGCCCTCTCTGGAATCCATTATGTGATATTCTCAAGACATTTGTGGACCGTGGTAATTTGAAATTCATAGCTGAAAAACATTCTCACCAAAAAAAAAAAAAGGTTTCACCAGATTCGCTCACAAGTGAACTTACGCTAAGCCAAGTAGTCAGTGTGTCTGCCAAGTAGTCAGTGTGAAGCATGAAGACATTAGTATATCGAGAATCATGTTGCCTTGGTTATCGTCTCTCGGGCTGCTTACAACCAACATCTGATCAGCAGAGGTTGTCGAGGCTTCACGTAGCCTGACAGCAAGGTTTGAAGTTGCCCAGCAAAAAAATATTTGTCTTCCTCTGCTATGTTTCAGGGAAAATCCTTTTCAGGTTTACAGGAGACAATGTATAGATATGCTATTCAGCTGAACATCAATCATGGCTGAGGCAAAACTACAAGGCCTTCGATCTACGATCAACAATATAGGTGACTTCAATCTCCCAGTCGTTCACAGTGCAGAAGTAGCTGCTGCAATTTTGCCGTGCCAATGATTTTTATGAAAGCATTTTGTTGTTTTTGAACTAAAGGTCAATGCTTTTGTGACCAGTTTGAAGTTGTTTAAAATTTCACCGTGTGGCTTTGTGACAGCGGGTAGAGCTGCAGACTGATGGAATGAAAACACAATTTTATTCTTGGAATTGTTCAGAAAAAAAACATCAAACCAGTGTTCAGAGTCAGACTCTCCTCATGATGCTCGGTGGCTGCTAACTGAGCTTAGCTAGCCAGAGATGACAGATGTCCATCAAAGGTGGAGTGTGGTAGAAGCAGAAAAGTTTAGAAAGTATGAATATGAGTGTCATCTGCATATATACCACTAAATGGTCATTTTTTCTGATTTCTAGAAGGTTGCTTTATTCCTAAAATGTCATTATAGTAGCCGTCATGACACTGTGATGTGTAGTATTATACTATGACTTGTATCTTTGTAAATGGGAAAACCCATCTTTCCAACAACGGATTAATCAACAGAGATTTGGATTGTCTTTCTTTTTTATTTATGAAGAAATATATGGTTTGGGTCTTGAACCAAGACATTATTTATGCATTTTGACAAGCGCTGTTGAAGTTCTGTTCACATAACAGTTCACATTTGTTTGTAATCAATAAAATGCCATTGCAAGTTCCCAACCTAATTTCTTTTTTACAGCCCTCAGTATGTGAGTACTCTATCAACTTCACTGTGGATAATTTGTGTATATATTTGGTACTGCGGTGCATAAATACCAGTTAGAGCATTGATAATTATTCTTGGTACAAACCGACAGCTGTTTGAGACCTGACGCGCAATCGTGTTGTTTCTAAAAGCAGCAGATGTAAATAATGAAAAAACATTTTAATTCCTTCATTTATTCCTGTCACATTTACACAGCAGTGTATAATTTTTCCAGAAAAGAACTTAATCAGTCAGAATGCATTATGAGATGTATGATGTGAGCAGCAAGCACAGATGGCCTTCATAAGGGGTTAATTGCTTTGTCACCTCCTTCTGCTGTGGTTCCATCGCTGACAACCTTTAAAGGAGGGAAATTAGCGTGTCGGTGGAAAACAAATAATCAGTTTTATACAACAGCAGATTGTTACAACACCGCTGTGTTGTTCACTGTTTGCACAAATCCAAACATAATTCACAGACGTTTAGTTTTCCTAAGGTATAGGTTGGACTGAAGATCACCCTGAAGGTTAGAAACGTAGCAACGTGGATGGAATATTGATACTGGACCAGATGCGTTTCTGCAGTTTATTTAGGAACTTTCATTGTGCTGAATAATTCATAATAACTAATATTTGTCCTGCCTCCATTATCTATTTGTTTTCAGGAATATGACTCAGGAGGCTGAATTCTATTCAGTGAAACAAACTCTCAAAATAGGACATGCCAAACACTTCCCTGAGCACAATTTTTCATTTGTTTCTTCATTAGTTTCCCTGCACTTCCCATTTTATTTTGAAATAACTTACCTTTTGTGTATATGGCCATTTTGCCCCCTGTCTACCCGGATAACTTCCACCTGTGTTGGGAGTATTTGGTCTGTGGTCCTTTTATCACCAATGGTAAATGGACTGTATTAATTTCGCTCTTTTCTAGTCTGATAAAACCACTCAAAGCGCTTCAACAGTACAAGTCACCCTGTGTTTTTTTGTGGGCTGGCTAAACCCTACAGTCTGGCTCTGAACAACTGGTTCAGATTTCTCTCCCACTCTGATGTCACAGTTGGACTCTTTTGGGGGTAACCCCGTCTGCAATCTGAGAATCTCCACTTTTCTGGTGAAGGGGCGAGACATTTCCTTCACATTTAAACCGGTTGACCAATCACAACAGACTGGGCCAGCTGGCCAATCAGAGCAGACTGGGATTTATCAGGGAGGGGGAGCTAAAAGAAATCCAGGTGTTTTAGACAGAGGGTGAAAAGAGGATCTGCAGGAATGGGCAGTATGAGAACACTGATGCCTTTTCTGAACATTAGAGCATGTAAACCTTTTCAAGTGGTCACCCAAATTAAAAGTAGGAACCTGAATATGAGAATAACATGTCACCTTTAACTGATTCTAAAATGCTCACAAGCAGACTACTTCGAAGACATAAAATAGCCATCCAGTGAGACACTACCTCATGTTAACTATACTTTTCATTTTGAATTTAGGCTAAATGGCAAGTTTGATTTATTTAGACTTGGTTCAATATGTGGATATTCTACAGCATTGGGTATCCAGCAGTTGTAACATGATGCATGCTTTATCTGCGTAAATAAAAGCATTCATTCTCTCTGACTTTAATAATCTTGTCCTGTGGATTTTGGATATGAAAGAAGCATCCCCCTGCCCCGTTAGACTATGTCTACCATGTCAGGTGTGATGACAGTCTTGCACCTGCTGAGCTTTTGAAATGCCACAGACCCAAGGTGACAGAAATGGAGCAGGAGTAACACCGTTGAGTAGAGTCTCCCTTGATGCTAGTCTGTTCTGACATGAATGCCTTCACGCAGGAGGTGCGTATTATAGGTGGCGGAAAGGAGGAAGTGTATATATAATATTTTGCACCAGAAATAAAGGCAGCATCAACAAATCACTGTACCACAGTGGCTTCTGACACACACCAATTTACTTCAGACAAACTGCCAGATGCTGCTCTGGGTCAGTGGGATCCAGGTATGGGCCTCTGCCTCCTCAGATGCGTCTCTAACATTAACAGCTGGACTTCAGACTGTCCCACTGACATCCTTAAAATACATGTGGAACGAGGGGCGGTGGTCGAGCTTCAGCTCCTGCATGAGGCGGAGGAATTTTCACTCTGGGAAATCTCCTTTACATGAGGAGGACAAGATTAGACTGGCTGGATGATACAGAAAAAAGAAAATGAACCGGTGTGATCCATTCAAACTTTTTATTCATTGCATCACTGCTGGTTTATATAACTTTGATGCAAAAATATTCACATAAGTATTTTTGCATGTTCATATTGTTTAATCATCCCACCGCCGTTCGGTTAAGGCCTTTGTTTCATTTGAGTCTCCAACAGACTCCAACAATGATTTTAGCAGCTGTTCAGGAGTTAGCTCTTGAATATAAAGTGGATCAGCTCTAAAAGATTATGGCAAAGGAGTCAAGATTTGTCAGATTATTTTAGTTGATAGATTATCTAGTGTGTTAGAAGCTCAATAGTTAATGTTCATTTTCTGTTCTGTTTATCCCCATAAAATATTGTTGCATGCCAGTGTGGACTATATACTGTATGCAGAACCACTAAAATGTCCTGCTGATGATGGTGACATTTTTGGTGGTGCTTGTATGTCTAATCCAGCGGGATAGTGATTTGTCTTTATTTGTTTCTGCTTACTTTTTGCACCATTACATGTGATCTTGATGTTCAGATAGTCTCGATATCTGCGGTGTTACCTTGACCTCCATTCCCCCTCGCGGCTTCGGGTTCAGTGCTGCTAGGTGCCCTGTATCGGTGCTTGACCCACATTCTGTCAGCTTGACTCAGCTTGGCAGTGGTGCTGATCGCTCACAGTGCTGCTGTTCACTGATCCCTTCAGGTACTCTGGTGGAATAGCTTGACTGTGGGATGGAGTGGTATCTGGGACTCTTGACACAATCACACAATAAAAAAAAAACAACAACAACTCCACAATTCAGGCAAAATCCTGCTCTCACTATAGTGTCACCGACGGACCACCAGAGTTGTAAATCAGGGATGAGGGTGTCCTGAGAATGGATGACATTGGAGTAATTATGGATAGTAGAAAGGTATAAGGAAGATGAGGAAATACGAGTTGAGGGGGTAGTTTTATTCTTTCAATACCCAGTAATAGTTCGGAGCCAAAGGAGAGGAAGATGTAGAAAAGAGGGAGACACGAGGGGGGCTCAGAATGTAGCCGGAATGCCAAGCATATGGGAAGATACAATCTCCTGGAGCAATTTAATTTTGTCCTTGACTTAGCAGCAGCACATGAAGGCTGCAGAGTGGCTGCATTAACATATGCTCCCCTGCAAAGGGAGCAGGACAGATGGTTGGCCATGGTTTGGGGCTTTAGCTCGACTCTAGCTGTACCCGGCTTTGAGACTTTGCAGCAGAGAGGCAATGGTACCCAGAGGGAGGCAGCAGGTAATTCATATCGAACACCTTGTTTTTTTAATTAAACACCGAAAATAAGTTTATCTCATGTATACACCTTTAATTACTTCACACAAATTCATTTTTTTATTGCCACCTATATATATATATATACATATTTTTTTATTTCTTACAGTTATTAACCATTAAGTCTGACCGAAGTGGTAAAAAACTATCACACTTATTGAAAAAACTCTTAAGCATGGTAGATTAAGAAACTCTTTTATCTTTCAAAATGGTCTTCATCAGGAGATTATCTAATATCATTGCTTTGCTTTGAGGACTTCTCGTTGTTTTTGGCTTAAAATTTGAAAAAAAAGAAGCTATTTTCTATAATATATATTCAAATTAAAAATAAAGTCAATATTTCACTTTCTCTTGAGTTCCCTCCCCTTGTTTGGGGTAAATCTCCTCAACAAGCTGAACACCACACACAAGTATGACATAGTATCACTTTGTGTTACGCACATGTGGCAGATACGGAGCAGCATTAGTATTTATCTGGATTCATGTTCCTCATGACCTAATGAATTTAGGATCGATATTCATTCCATTTTGCCTTGTCACAGATCTTGTTACATTTCAACCTAATATCTCCTATTGAGGTCTGGAATGTCGCTGGAGATTTGAAAGAGATCTGTGGTCCAGGACATGATGGGCTTGAAACTACTAACATCTCATATTCGTCATTATCCTCCATACGACTTGCATCCTCTGTGTTAATGTGCAAGTATCATTGTTCTATCTGTAAATCAAAAACCAAAAAATAGGTGCGGACCGCACAACACAACACTGTGTGGATTTTGTAAACATCACTCGTCGATACCTTATGCCGAGTTCACATTAAGGCATATAGAGACGTGCAACATAAAAAAAGAAAGAAACAGGCTTTCTCCGATATTGCTTACCGCCCCTTTAAGATCCATGCATTATTCCCTGGGAAATTAGTGAAAATGTCAAACGTCCCATTTCTCAAGAAATAAAAAGAAAAAAACAGATCCGCGGCAAAATGTAATTGCTGTATATATCATCTCTATATCCCCACACTGTAAAGCACTAGTCTCAATTTTAATTTCCAGAAAGTGTAAAATTTAAACTTAAAGTGCAATTAAACAATCTAAATTGAAAGAAAAAAAAGTCTGCATCCAGATGTATTGTGCTGTCGGTTACAAAGCCAAAGCTTCTCCCTTCCTCTTTTAACATTAAGCTGAAACCAGAGCTTTTAATATGTATAGGAGTGCCATCTCATACTACACGTTACAAATCTACTCCCAAAGTGCCCTCTGTAGGATAACCCTGCACTGGTATTTAGTTTAGAGTGGTCACTTATCCAGTATGAATCTCAGTGGCCAGGCCTCATCTGAAGGTCAGCCATATAGATTAAATTGGATTAAACATGAGGTCTGCGCTACACAGAGCCTTATCATTATTCACTGCAGAGTCACTGGGGAGCGCATTGATGCTGAAACCTCAACATTTATTATGACCGCACTTGATGCTCCACGTGGCCGCAATGAAGTCATGGAGCATAATAATAAAAATGACACCCATACAACAGACATCCGCAACTTGCTGGGCTCAATGGTCAGGGGCATATATTCATTTACATTTAAGGCAGCTGGGTGACACTGTCATGCAGGGGAGCATTTGAAGAAGTTCTGTGAAAGGACATGTAGGCAGCTGAGAGAATCAAACCTTCAACCCTCCAGTTAGAGAGCAGTCTGTCTGAAAACTGGACTCTGGGCTACTGCACCGGTTTGGTTGTCCAACTATAAACGGAGATAACTCCGTTGTATTGCAATTTTCTTGAGCGCTGCTCATCGGATCAATTTGAATCTTGGCGGTTGTGTATTGCTGTCCCTAGATTTCCTGGTTTGGCGGCCATGTTCAGCTCCTCATTTTTTTCTTCTCGCTCTAAACCCAATGGACGTCGGACCCATTGCACACTGCTGACAAAACACTATCTACACCACGGACATCACCACAAGAACAAGAAAGAGGCGTCACGCACCATGGCAACGGCGAGGTGGTCTGTTCCTCCTCTGTTGGGGGGCAGATTGAGTGTCCTAGTAAAAACCTTGCCCATTCTCCCTGAACAACACTGTCTGGCTCTAGCTTTCACTTTTCTTCAACTTCAACTTCACGGTGTAGGTGAGATCTGAACAGGGCCGTGCATTGTTTTCTCTGTTTCTACGATCTGTGAATATCTGCCTCATTGACGGAACATATGAGCGGATTTTTTGCCTCCAACTCGTCCCTATCGCCAATGCGCCGGACGCGACGCTGGCGGCGAGTTACCAAAAGTTAGGTGCACGACCTCGCGAAACGGCCTAGATGCGCGCGGCGCGCCACGGGAAGTGACCTCAAAATGACGTCACCGACGCATCAAGCATAAATCCACCTTTACGCCCCTCGTATCCATTCCGCTTGAGTTTGCTCATTGAGTCCATACCAATTAAACTCCATGCCACGTTTTCCCCACTCCCGCTGGCTGCAGTCTTGCGTTCTTCTTACACCGAGACACGCGGCCACCCTCCCGCTGAGGCAGCAGCGGCAGGCTACACAGAGCACCGTATGCATACATGCTGCTCGGGTGAGTGGCTCTGGCTGAGCCCATATTCGGTCACTATAGAAGCTTGGCATGTTGACGATCATGTAAATATTAGATGCTGTCGTCTTCATTTTTTGGGAAACCATGACGGGTATGTTGTTGTCGTCTTGGGCTTATGCACTATAAAACAGGAAGGGGGTTCACTTTAGTAAAATAAAAAAATTCTGCCGACCCTCATCTTTTATGCTTCTGACGCCCACGTCTAAAAACCTCCCAGAGTAGAACCTGAGGCGGAGCCTTCAGCCACCAGGCTCCTCTCATGTGGAGTTTGTGTCTGGAAGGCAGAAACACTAAAACATTCCTCTTTGTTGAACCTTAGTGCTGACTCAGGTGAGCCCTGAAGTTATGCTGCTACAGGCCAAGGCTGCTGGGGGAACTCCCATCATGCACTGAGCACTTCGTCTCTTAACTTCCCCTCTCCTTGACCTCTTTCTGCAGCAACAAAACACTGCAATCTTTGTCTGGATAAAGACGTAAAGAAGTATCTTTGCTCAAATGCACTCCAGCTTGTTCTCACCCAAGCCTTATGGGGTGAAATGAGAACGAAACGTTGCAGGGAAACAAACGGTTGGGAAACAAGCATATCCAAAGTCAGGCAGTGGGAAGGAGAGAAAATGGCTGATAAGTGAGGAGAACGTCGGCAAATAATGTTGCCGGACAGTTTGCAATGGACATCGTGGGGACTTTTTCTAAAAATCAAAGAGATCTTTAGATTTTTTTGATCAGTGAATCGTTATGGATTTGAGTATTGGACATCATCAATGAACTATAGACATTATGACCACTTCCAATGAAGGGAGTCACTACCGTTTCTCTGCTTTACCATGCAAATGAATCTGAGTGATTTATAGTTTTCCTTTGCTCATGCCTTCATCAAAATGAACTGAATGGTTGATTGTTGAAAATCAATGTTGACAAGTCTAAGCAGTTATATCTTTACGCGCTGCTTTGCACAAAACCCAAACCGGGTGCCTGGCGACTAAGTGGATGCTAAGAGGATCTAAAATCAGTCCGTTTTACACACCAAGCTCAAGTTTAGTAGTCAGTGGGAGTATTGGCTGTGAGATCCGTTGCATAACGTCTTCTGTGGATCTGGAGAAGCGATTTCAGAACGGAGGAAAATAACCCTAATGAGAACGCCTGCAGGTATAACATTTGAAAGATGGACATTTACCAGGCAGGGCGGGCCTGAAAGAAAAAAAAAGATGCTATGGAGTTGCACATTGGGAAGTGTAGGTGTGTTTGCAGGGAACACTGGGCAATCAAAGTCAGGTTTTCTCTGCCTCTGCTGCTTCCATTTTAACCACTTTATACTTAGTCAGGCGATGAGGGATTCTGTTTTTCCAGTGTTAAGCATAAAGACTATATTACCAGAACAACCATTCACATCTGTTGCCTCTACTCAAACTGATGCCCAGAAAGCGTCCAATGCCCATTGAATCCCATCATCATTAAAATTGGGGCACATGTGACAACAGATAGAGGCACATCTATGCTCATCGAGAGGTCGTGATTCCTGAGGGTTCCATAAAGCTAACAACGGTGAAAAGAGAGAGGGGATCTAGCCTCCCTCCTGGCTTATCACAGGCTAGAACACAACACATTTGCAGCTTTGAAGAGCAAAATACAGGGCGAATCACTCGCTGAGTACGGCCGTTCTTTACTTGATGAATGCACTTGTCGCTGGCAAAATGTTTCTGCTTGCGAAGCTATTGATTTTTGCTTCTGCAGCCTTGGTCCCACAAGCCGCCTGCTCCAAAATCGTGGCAGCGGAACCAAAAAAACTAAAAAAACAAGAAACTACAATGCATTAGTCCCGCAGGAGAAGATACACAACAGTAAAAGCAAACCAAAGACAAAAACTTCCACGTCACACACGGACATTTATTCATGCAGCGCAGCAGCTCACACTGAATAGATTTCATTTTGGTGGCCGGAAAATAGCTTCCGTAATCCTGCTGTGATAATGGCATAGGAGCTCTTGTAACAATATGGAGAATAGGGGGAACCCAAGTTGAGCACAGGAAAGCCCGTGTATCAGCTGCAATCTTCACACGCGTATGTGAGCCACTGGGCCTCGGTGAAAAGAAACTGCAGCACTTCACAGTTCAGCGGAGGGAACCAGGCCCTCGTGTGGAGCAGAAAATCAGCTGGTGAGCCAAAGTGCTGTTGCATATACTGGAAGTCAAGCTCACACAGGAAAAAAAATTAACATGCAAAGAAACATAGACACAGTAACCCAATGTTTTAACAATCAAAATGGATGTGCCACTCACCACTTAGTAAATTGTACCCTGAAACGTGTGAGGGAGGCAACAGACAGTTAGCACATTGGAAAATGTGCACATCTTGCCAGTCTGCCAATAACTTAGTCAGCCATGCATCCATCCAACAACTGCGTTGTCAGTGTAAATGTCAGGACCGTAGCCAGAATTTCTTTTAATTTGAGATATGCACAGAGCTTTGCTCTAAAATACTGTCTAGGATTCCCCTGAACACCTCAGAACCCAGGCCCATCATTGCCTTAAATTGATGGAAACCAGTTTGACCGTGGTCTGTTAGCGAGGACGATTGATGAGCTCAACTAGCAGTAGCGAGAGGTTCAGTGCCATACTCAAGAGGTAAATAACACCTAACATTCGGCTAGAAGCCTCCCTCCCACCTCTGTTACTGTCAGAATGCGTCTCTGCTGGACAAAACAAGTAGTCTGGAGTTTGGATGGTTACTGGGAAAACGTTTATGGTTCTTTGACACAGTCTTTGTGTGGGTCCCTTTGTTGTGGTTTGGCTGTTTATTACAGTTAACCTTACTGTACGTCAGTTCTGTCTTGTTAAATCCTGAATATAACAGTTATCAGTGAGACTGTTCATGTACTGAGTTTCTCTGGCATACTAATGCTAACACAACCAGCAGCTTCACATGAAAGCCACAGACCAGGTTTACACTTAGCGAGTTTTAGCCTTTATACTGGATGCTATAGAGAGATAGATAGATGGATAGATAGAAATATCTCTCTGAAAATCCCATACCAGCACAATCCTTGTGTACAGCCCACATCTTCACAGATGAGCCGCAGCATTAGGACCACTCAGAGTTCCATCCAAATCTATACCGCTTTACGGTTCATAGGGGCTGGAGCCATTCGCAGTTGACATTGGGCGAGAGGCGGGGTACACCCTGGACAGGTAGCCAGCCTATCGCAGGGCCAAACATGCAGAGACAGACAACCATTCACACTCACATTCACACCCATGGTCAATTTAGAGTCTCCAATTAACCTAACCCCAATCTGCATGTGTTTGGACTTTGGTAAGAGGAAGCTGGAGTATCTGGAGATAACTCACACAGACACAGGGAGAACATGCAAACTCCGCACAGAACAGTGAGTGTCAAGGTAGGGATATGTCTGAAGATAAGCAACGTTTTTTCCTGCAGTCGGGTGTTGTATGCTGGAGAAATGGTAAAGTGGAAGGACCTGAGTGACTGGTAAGCACCTAACAACAGGGCATTAAGAAATATGCTGGAACAGCCAGCTGCGTTTTTACATCTCACAACTGACAGGACGGAAAAAAACTCTGCTGCTAACTGCTCCATGCCAGATACCACCACTGCTTACCTAAATTCACCTCAATCCTCCAGGGCTTTGTGGAGATTACAGTTTGTGTTCCTTCATCTCACTACCCACCATTGCATCCAAATTTAGCATTTTCCCCCCACAAATTCTTCTGCCTGTTCTACTTTGTTTGCAATATAAATAACAAATGTCTGTAAATACTTCATGTGATGGAAAAATTGACGGAGGTGACGCTGACTCGGGGACACGGAGGCCGTGGATGTCTTCAGCAGAAGTATTTATTACAGGAGACTTCTGGCTCGCTACACAGATCAGCGAGTGGTCAGTGCACAGCATCCGAAGATAATGTGCCTAACCCCGGTCCCTGTGGGTGTATTTATCTCTCTCACAGTAATGTCATCATCTCCCAAACAGAATGGCTATCTCCATAGTAAGACTCTATGTGTGCAAGATCTAACCTAAATTCTGCAACTATGACGCCATGAGACAGCCTTGGCTAACTATCAGCTGTCCCTGCATGGCAGAAAGTGATGACCTCGCATAGGTGAACTAATCACTCATCTTTGCAGTCTCACAGAGGAGTGGATATGAATTCCCCCGACGCCTGATACAAGTCAAAAGAATTCTTGGAATTCAGGAATCTAATCAACTTGCTATACTGACTTGTGATATGTCAATAAATTCAAAATGTTCTCAATGAAAAAGTTCCAAACTTAGTCCACATGATACAACTTGAGCATTCTATTCTAGTATACTAAAGTGTTAAAAAATATATATATTCTATGAATTATGGATACACGCTTTTCTATTCTTTGGATAAGTATCAAGGCTGATCCTACTAAATTTTGGGCTCAAAGTTTTACATTTCCAGTGTTATATTTTATTTGATAATACATTTATTGTGCTATCTAAAAAAATAAAAAATTGAATTCAGTAAAGCAAATTTGTGGCTGTCAGACTCAAGCCATGCAGAGACTCACTGTTTCACCAAAGAATATATTGGTACAACTATAGAAAGGAAAAACGCTTATTCAAATATTTACTCTGTTATTAAAAGAGCCCTCAGAACATTTCATGTCTTGAAAAATAACAAGTATAGACAGTAAGTAAATATACAAAGAGTAAGATGAGTTTTCAAAGAGCAAAATACAAAATTTAACCGATTTTGGCTTCCAGTAAGTCATGCAAACATTCAACAAACTATAAAGTATAAATCAAGAGATTCTCATTTCTTTGTTCTCATAAAGGATTTATCGTGCAGTGCCATCAATCAAACACGAGCAAAACAGAAGCAGAAATTAGATGTGTATCTCATGTGGTTACAAAGCATCGCCCTGCAGCGCATGACAAGCCTTGAGAGTGTTGCGGCGGATCACACAAAGTGTAAGGTTGAAGCAAGTTCAACTCAAACAGAAATTGGTGAATGTATGGTAGCATAGCAACCGTTGCTAGGGCTGTCGGCTTACAGTGGAACGCTGTGTAATAGTGGATGTAAAACGTTGTGCTCATTGTCCACATCAAACCATCCATTCAACACTCTGGACTTACCCATAGACTGTGACGAGCCATCCAAAGAAGAGATCCGGAAGCCGTGACGCAGCTGAGGACGACAGTGGGACTGAACGACACACCTGCAGGAGGCATTGAAGGCGGACATATAGGCCTCAGGGGTGATGCTGTACCCACTCGTTGCAAAGCTCTGGGAAGAGGGAATAAAAATGCCATCAGACTGGAAGGGGGGGGGGGGGGGGGGGTGTCAATGTTTAACAATTCTAAATTAAGAAAATTCGATTTATTTTAAAACATCACAAATTTAAAATCTCTGAAAAAATTACTGAAAAAGTGGACATGTGGGCAGCCGGCTGTTTGTACCAAAGGGAAATGATAAGAAAGTCTCCTGATCACAGAGTGTAAATGCCATTTTATCACACTCGCATTTTCTTGTCTTTTTTTTTTTTTCATGTCTCATGCACCGTGACAAAGCTTTTATCTCGCAGAATGTTTCTCAGCAGCCATCAGTGAAACGGCCGCGGGAATGAGCATCACGCCAATTCAAAGGTCTGTGGGAGTCCACGGGTCCTGTTCGCTTTCCCATTGTCTCTGCGGGTTCCGCCGTGCGACAGCCTAATGCCCAGACTGTTGCTGGACCATTACCCAAATCCATCTCCTCAACGTGGCCCATCAGGCCTCGTGGACAGCAGGTGCTTGCATCTGAGAGCAGCGTGATTCTAAAGCCTTCACCACGGGGCTTGACGGGCTTACGCCGCCACCAGAGAGAGTCTGCGGGGTTTACATGCCTGAGGGAGAGGATACTGCGCACTGCTTAGGGAAAAAAAAACCCAAACGATGTCCAAGACAAATGCTGTCATCGTTAGACTTTAATATGAATTTAATTTCATAAAGCTGTCTTTAATCAACCCTAAACTCTCAGATACAGCCTTTTTTTGGTCACTTCCCTCGGAGAGAAAATCTACTTTCAGCTGTAATGTGACGGCATCAAATGCGTTCTCCGAGACATCTGCACCTTCACGTTGTCCTCAAAGCGCTGGTGTCTATATTTAGAGGGCCTGGAGATATCAAGCGAACAAACAGATGCTGGTGAAGTGACAGCAATGTCAGCGCGAGAGCCCGGCTCCAAGCTTTTGTTTGCTTGTACCGCCGATCCTCATTAAGTCGCACACAGAGTGAAACAAATAAAGAAGCGCGGGTGCGATGGGACGAGAACAGAAAGCGCGACGAGACAATCTCATAAGCAGTGCTGCGACTTGACTTGCCATTTGTTTCTCGTGAAAAGGACAAGTTGACAGTGCAATCAAAGCGCAAGGCCATCGATGGAGAACGTGGCCATTACTGTGTGTGCTGAACCAAGCCAAATTGGTTATTTCGGGGGCACAATTTCACTGGCGGGCATCAGAAGCAGTGTCTTAAATGTGCAGCTATTAGAATAACTACTTTTTTAGAATTACCACACCCCCTCCACCTGCTCCTGCAATTTATGGGCAACACAATATAACAAGGTTGTTCGGTGGTGGCATTAGACAAAGCTCAACTTGTTCATATTACAATTATTTTGTGCTTTGCAATGTGTTAAATACCTGCAATGAAAAAAAAAGACATATCCTTACCCAACTTGTTTGCCTCAGTAGTGGTGTTATTGATCACCGGTATCATAAAAACAAGATAACACCCCTCCATCACGCTCCAAACCAGTCATAGGAAGTCACGCGCCTCTGACAGCCGTTCATATGTATATGAAGATGGAGGACATAACTCACCGGGGGGGACAGGATGAGGAGGAAGGGCAAGGCCACACGAAGGACAAATGTCATTCGTATACGTCTGCACTGTGATAAGCTCTTCTCTACATGATGCCTCCTCTCGGCTATCCCTTGTCACACATCCACTGGTTTAATTCAATTCAGTCTTTTTGAAGAATCTGATCTTTCGCCAGGTTCATCCTTGGCATGTTTCTGAGACAGGGGGGTAGGTTCATTCGGGCCTTTATTGGGTCTGTTTGGTTGTTTTTTTTGCATTGCCGTGTCACTGTGCTGTTGCCTGCGCAGGCTCAATGATGGGGTAGGCAGGGAGTGGGAGTGGCAGAGCCTGGTCTTGGTCATTCCCCCCACTTTCCGCTCAGCAGCGTGAATTGCTAGGGTGGCGACCATCCGGGATGGCTGCTTACTCAAGAAACATAGCAGTGGTGTGGTAACCAGGACTCTGTTTCGACTCTAAAATGTCATTAGATAGGAAGGCCTCTGTGAAAAGAGGACAATCGTTAAGTATTGGAACCTAAATTTGGAGGAGGCAAAGAGCCACTCTCTGTTTCGTGGCACAAAATTTAAAGGTTCAAACAGACTGGACCAGTTGGAAGCCACACTGAACTAAAAAAAACAACATAGGACCACAGACTAGGGGCTAACACAATTTAAAATAGTCTTTTCCGGCAAATTGGTCTGGAGGTGGTGACCCCACAACATTCAGGCACTGGGGAATGGGGGGCTGTTTCGGCTCCATGGAGATACACAGGAGGATAAAAAAGCAAGTCCAGATAAGAGTCATAGTAAGATGATGATATGAAGATAGGTTAAGAAGGTCTTTTTACCTCGACACTTTTGTTTAAGCTCCCATGGCTGGGGTCTTTTCACATTTATTCTGCGCATTTACATGACATGACATAGTTGCACAGCCTGAGCTCTACTTTACTGAGAGCATTGGTAGATATGGAGGTTGCAAGAGCTGTGGTTAGCCAGAGCCACTCGACAAATGTGAGTTATTGGTTTGATGCTGAATAAACTAATTTGCATATCAATGACATTATCACGGAAGTCCTGTAGAAAAAACTTTTTTTTTTAAATGAAATAAAGCTTACTGTAACTGACCCCAAATCATTGGCTATTATTACTTTCTCACTTACTATAGTTAGTAGTTTCTATAATCTCATCAATATGCAACTATAAATCCAAAAGCTTTTCATGAGGGGTTGTTGTGCAGAGTTAATAAATTGAGCTTCATTAGGGGGATAATTGTATCATGAATTGCAAATAAATTATTGAGAACAAAAACAAGAGGAGAAATTTCCAGAACAAACAATAGTAGCCAGTGGATTTTTCATCAACTGCTCTCATTCAAAGCTGCTTCTTGCTTCTTAAGATGATCCACCAAATCAAATTTTTCATTTGAACATTGAAAACATTGGGGTGATGAAAAAGTTCTTTTAAAAGTTGTTGTTTTTGATGCCATATTTCCATCATCTTTTTCCAACATGAACCAACTCCTACTATGGTCCTATCACTATAGTGGATGGGAATGTGCAATAATTGGGTTAAAAATCTGTGCCACATTTGAATGGAAATGTAGCTAGAGTGACCAAAATATTCTCCAGTTTGATCCTGACCTTAGTTGACATGACAGTTGATATCAGAGTAAAGTCGGCGAGAATCACACAACATCAGAGATGACCTTGAAGCTGTATCTTCACTCTCTCTCTATCTCTCTCAATGTGGGTTTTGAGGCAGCGCATCTTCTCTCCACTGCTTCAGACAGACTTCATTTGTTTTCAAGGAAAAGCAAATAAAAAATGGATAAATAAATATATAAAATACTGTTACATCTGACCGTATCAGGGCCGAAAAACGCAATACACTCAAACACCACACGGCAACAACAGCACAGATTGGAGTAGGAGTAGAAGCCTGGCAAAGATTTTAATTAGCGTGATACTCTGGACCTCTGAGGTGCCACTGAGCATTGGATGGAGAACCCTTTTTTTTGCGTAGCTTGTCAAATAGCCTTCATTTTGGGATGTGGGTGTGTTGGCACATCACGTATGACACCTTGCAGTACATTTAATGTTGTAAGGCAGATATCTGGTGATAATGAAGTGAATTGTTCGGCTCTGTCACGGCTAAAAGGTGGGATGTGAGGATGTGGTTCACCTACAGATTCGGTGAAGTCAGGCTTTGTCTTCAGGTGACAGGATTCATAAGTCATCAATGCCCCCCCCCCCCCCCCCCCTTTCATTAGCACTCCTTCTATCAGTGACGCAATTAACAGGTAGCACCCAAGCCTCCACAGTCGTGGCTATTTTGAGCTTCATTTGAGAAGCAGCTCCGGAGCAAAAGCTGGGGCTGCATTATTCAAATGTGCCCTCTTCACAGAGATGTGCGCTGCTGATACACACACACACACACACACACACACATACACATAGAGTAATCAAAAAATTCTAGCTTCTTGAGGTCAAGACCAGTAAGGAAGTAACACCCATCCGTGATTGTTTAAAACGTTTACTCTATTAATGACCATCATGGTGGGACATGCTTACTGCTTCAGAATCATCGTTTTAAAATGACGGATGAAGTTACTTTATCGATGTTAGTTTTTGTCCACTTAGACTGATTAATTCACCACAGGGAGCTGATCGAAGCGCTTTGCTTTGTGCAGCCAAAGACACAAACATGCAGAAGGCGATATGGCAGCAGGGGAGGGAATATGCAATCTCCTTTCAAACAAATTGACCAAAAATGTGTCCCGTTGATAACCTGCTAATTCCTCCACCGCCCCCGCTCAGCCATCCCCCCCATCCCCTAGGCTGCGTGTGCGGATAGAGAATCTGTGCCTGCAGGTGAGCATCCTATAGTTGGTGCTGCTGACTAAATAGCCGTATCTGAATGTTTAGATTTTAAAAGTTGAAACCACCAACTCCTGTGAGATTTGCGTTGGCGGGACCCAAAGCAAAAGTGGAAGAGGTCGGGCCAGAGACAAGGTCAGAGGCACTCCGGCCAGAATGGCATCGAACAGAACAGGAGGACAGCTCTATCTACTTTATTTCTTACAAAGCAAGAGAAAGTCTTCAAACTGGAAGACGCTCTATCTTTACATATTCTAGTCCCTAGCCTGCTTTGAAGGCACCAGTGAGTTTAGATGTCAGATCTTCAGACTGTTGCCTAGTGGAGCCCATGTTTGTTGAGCGTTTTTTTTTTACAAGCTTTGAAGAGTCCGACATTTTATCAAACCCTGAATGGTCGTCGGCTGACAGTAACTGATGACAAGTCCTGACCTGCCTCACAAGTCCTAATGAGTCAATAAAGGCCAAACAAGCTAATGAGTTTTAGAAGTTTGTCCAATCCGTTGCAGCTGTTTTTTGAGTTTATTGAATGAAAAGTGCATTAAGATTTGACAAACTGCTTAATCTTAATATTTGTTTGCTGCGGGAGTTAGGGTTAACAAAATTTGTCATTTGGTATCAAAAAGGAAGTAACTTGTTCACACTCCGATTGTCTTTGCACTGTCAAAGTGCAGCACATTCTGTGAACCAAAGGATCCAGGCCCAGGAAAAGCCAAAGGCCTCAATACAATTCCTAATAAAATGCCAGCATTTACAACAACAAAACATCCATTTACAAGCAAGCCTGACATTATGCAAACACTAATTGAATCAATCAGCACCAATCGTAATTGATTGATTGGATAGCTGAGCTGTGAGGGAGAATAATTAGATCAGTTTCTTTGGTAGCATTGACGTTCTTCGGGGACCCTGTCAAAAGCAAATTGGTTTATCTCGCTTGCATATTTTATCGTTATTCTTAAACTTAAGTTCATGAATATGTCAGAGACTTGCAGCAAACATCCAGTTGAGAAACTGCTGCATGGTCCTCAGCAGGTGGACTGGAGTTCAGTCAGACCGAGATAAGGTGACGAACTCGGCTAGTTGTGTATATTTCACGTCTTGACCCTGGAAAAACTGTTTAAATCCTTTTGCAATATGTTGGCATATAGGAAGGATCATCATGTCCGACATACCTGAACATTTATTCCACTTTTATTTCATTAAATGTTTTCATCACACGAAAACCAGTCCAACTGGGCTATCTAGTCTCAATTTGTGATAGTATAACGTACGTTTTCTATAAATTGCTAAATGTTAAATATGCATTCATCGACAAATAGACCACAGATCAAATCATTAACCCTGTGATTAAAGGACAAGACCTCAGTGTCTTCGGTTATAGCTACAATGCTGGATGCAACTCATGAAAAACTCCTCATTGTGCTTCATATATTTTTTTTATTTTTTGTCAAAATCAAACATTACCATCTATGTGAATGTGTTTTAAGGCAGTGGAGGTGTAGTTGCAGTGGATGCTTCCAGCTATCAGGATAAAGCACAGGGGATACTGTACCCCCCTTCATACTCTAAAGGACAATGAAATGGAATCAAGATGACCCCCACCCTGCAATAGGGCAGCTCTTGTGTCTTCTGGACCTTGCAGTAATCCTTTATTCCTTTTTTTTTTCTTAATTGTATTGGTGCTCAGAGACACAGGGAAAGACGATCATGTCAGGCTGGATTAGTGTGATTCATTTGAGATTTCGATTCAACTAATTACATGTTACAACATCCTTTATTTCTCATAAACCGCTGGAAGAGAATGGGCTGCGTAGACAGAGGCTCTATCACCACTCCACTTGGGAACCAGTGAAGACGAGTCAGGGGGGAGGAAGAGATAGAGGGCAGGCTAAGGATAGAGAGGAGGGCAGAGGAACACACCCCATGCATTATGCGCAGACTTGCCATACAGAAAACACAGATTTACTAGAACGGATGCACAAGTACCTAGCTAGGTAGCCAGAAACCTGCCAATGTTTCCCTCTCTAGTTCGCAAACAAATGTCTTGTTAGTAACTGAAGTTCTCTCCTAGAATGCGATTATATGGAATTTATCGATACTGCTTTCTGGTGAATAATGTTACCTGCTTATGGTAAACTTTAGCAAAATATGACTGTCATTTCACCCATTCCTTGAGTCTTTCGCTGAATTGATTATTGTCCTTATTATTGCGGCACATGACCAACAGCCGAGTCAGAGCAACCTCTTGAGTTACAATGTATTGAAGATGTTGAGAAAGGACACCTCCGCAATTGAGAAAAAAAGAACTACAGAAGTGTCAACAAAACTAAAATAGACAAGCACAACGAAAAACCTGCACTACTTCAGCCTCAGTCGGTTCAGCGACGTTACACCTCACCTCATCCGATGTCTTCTCTCGTTAGTGCAATCCATTCATTTCAATAAAAGTTACTGCAGCTCATCGTATGTAGGCTCCAGCTCCAACGTTAGCAGTAGGGGTAACCAGACAAAAACACTCCCAGGTTGGAAAAATAGGAGGTTTTCCGGTTCTGACATCACCCAAACCCTCGGAGAATGGGAAGGAGTATTGCATTTTAACATTTCATCTCAATGCAGTCATGTTTGCACTCATGTTCCCCTGTCTTGGTCTTAATTTTAGATAGTTTGAAGCCAGCTTTGTTACGGCCCATGTTTGCTTGATAAAAGTCCTTTGCTTCCTCCTCGATAGCGTTTCGCTGCAGGAAACAATTGGCTGCAATGTTTACTGTGGGCACACGACTAGCTACAGACAAGATTGGGCCCACAGATGATCAATGATCCATAGCACTACTAGTGTTCAAAAAAAGGAGTTTGCAGTTAACCCTAATCTGTCAGCCGTGAAAAAAATAACTCATTCTTTTAGAGGCATTATTATTTTAGCAATGCAGCAATACGGCCACTTCCCAGTGGTAAATTACTCGTGCTCAAACAAACACAAGAAAATGTGCTTACGAAACCACAAGACAAATTCATATTTTTCAAGTTTTAAGGGATTTCCTTTGCTGTCCACTTGTCCAGGCGACACTGATGCGTTTAGATGAGTTCAGAGGTTGTGGCTGAGAAGGGGGCCTCCCTGCTGAGGATTCTTAAAAGAAGGACAGTTTCTAATAATGGCCAGCCCAGATGTCTGGAAACGGAGCAAAACAACCTAAATCTGTACCGCCAGACATCCGCTGGGGGTGAGAGTCTAGACTCTGTCTCAGGTGCAGCACTTGGGCACATCTGAAGTGCCGCACTGCCTCCGGTCACCGTCCTTCGCGAAACCTTCCACCTTCAACTTGGATGTGCGGTATGATTATGCGTCAGACAGCTGACGACGTGTCTCACATTTTCACGGTGGCCCCGGGATCATTGAAACACACACACGTGTAAATGAAAATGCTGCTATGAAGTGATGGTTCATCATCCGTCTCCCTTTTGTTCGTCCACAGCCACTTGCATAATTCCACCAGTACTGCTGAGCAGACTACGTTCATTCATATCATTATGACGTTTTGATTTATCTCTTTAAATGTAAAAAAAACTTAAATAGTCAAGTTTTACTGTATTAGCTGACACGCTGGCTGTTAGATGACTGTTAATCATGTCATGTATTTTTCTGATGCAAACACCAGTCATACTTGAGGCCTCAATAAAGCTTCCTGGCAGCAAGTAAACTTTTATCTCCTTCAAGAACAAATAAGAACATATTTAAACTGTCTAAATGCTTTTCTCTCTTAGTTTACATCACATGGGTACTTGCTGTGTCCTTCAGCTTCAGCGACTTCAGGCCGTTTCCCTCCCATGTCCAGTTTAGTAATCGAAGGTATACGCGCAAAACGGTGCCTGAAAGAGGCGTACGCCACTTCCCACACAAAAGCTGGGATCTAACATGGTTGCCAGGAAAATGTGCGCACACAGAGAGACTGTATGAGAACTCTGAAATGCGTACAAACATTTTGTGAGGGGGTGAATTGAAGCGAGAGGAATCATGATATGTAAAATAATGCCTATCAGTCCTTTAATTATTGCTTCTCAAACAGTGTTATTTGTGCTGGTGCTGTGGATTGCTGGAATTTAAAGGTGACATATTATGCAAAAATCACTTCTTCAGTGTCTGTGCACATACATTTTAGTATCTGTGGAGCCTGCCAGGCCACAAACTGTGAAAAAATACAACCCAGTCGTTTTTTTGTGAGCAGCCAAAACCCTACACTCTCCCACTGTGATGTCACATGTTGGACTCTCAATCTGACAATATCCACTCCTCCGGTGAAGGGGTGTGACATTTCATACACATTTTGAAATTGGTTGGCCAATCTCAACTAACTGGGCCACATGACCAATCAGAGCACACTGGGGTTTATCCTGAGGGGCGGGGCTAAAATAAATCCAGACGTTTTAGACAGAGGGTGAAAAGAGGAGCTGCGGGAGCGGGCAGTGTGAGGACACCGATGCCTTTTCTGAAGTGGTAACCCAAATTAAAAGTATGAACCTGAATATGAGCATAATATGTCAGCTTTCAGTTAATAATTTTGTGTCAGGGGTTTTCTAAGTCTGAGATTCGGCACCTCTTCATCCCACCACAGTTGGCTTGCCAGACAGACAGCCTAATATGGCTGTTTGACACAACCTCAGACGAAAGGTCTTTCCTGAGGTCCTCCACCCTTTTTGAAAGCCTCTGTTCCATGGATTTTTACAAAGCCTGGCAGCACAATAGGACCATTCAAAGGGGAACCAATTGGTCGGTCCATTAGGTAAAGAGGTTCAATTGAAGAATAACTGAAACTGAAGACAGGAGTGTGCGTCCCAACCCATGGCTGATTGCCTTTACTTTTTTTCACTTCCAGTTTCCTGATTGTTCCATTAAAGCTGAACAGTTCAAGGCATTTCACCAAAGTGCAAAGCTTTATAAATGCTGCCAGTGTATTATCAGCACGAGGGCCAAACTCTAGATTGGTGTCAACTTGAGGTCACTACCACTCATTGACCTTTGATCTCACTCCTGCCCCATGCTATTCCCCAGAGACCTGACTGGACAGGTTGAACCATGTGTATGCTCCTGCTGTCAATGAATTACTCGACACATTCCCCCCGCTCCTGTATTCACGACTCGCTGCACCAGTGGATTTCAACTGAACACTACATCAGTCACAGCGTCCAGCTCCCCAGAGACTGTCAGTGGTGTCGGGTGGGATGATTTAGAGGCTTTCAGCATAAGGCTGCTTGTGACATCATCGATACAGTTGCGCAACACACCTACAAAAATACTTTTACAGTATTTGTTAACTTCTGAAACACCACTGCAACATGACAGGAAGAATAGTTTAAATAAACAGCATTTCATTTTATAAATGTGAGGGGTTTAGGTCATAGGCCAAATAATTATTAAATGTATCTCCAATACATAGTATTTTATATTTAGCTAGTTGTCATGATTAAAATATATTCATGTCCTACCATAAAAGATCCATCAACATATGATGCAACAAAACGTGTTTGAAATGAGTTATCTCCTGGGAGCATAAGCCTGCGCTGTGAGGTCAGATGAAAGAAGTGCTTGAGAGTTTAATTAACTATAAATGGCTTCAGGTAGTAGGTATTTGGACCCTTTGCTTTTTGCACACTTTAGTGCATTGCAGACGTATATGGATTTTTGAATTAAACTGACATCAATCTAAGGAAATGTCAAAATGTTCCAAGAATTTATATCAAAGTCCTTCAAATTAAATTGTTGCTGATAACAATTAATATCGATGAAATTAATTGTAAAGTCCAAGTTTCCTGTGGAGTTACATCCAGGACTGGCCCTGTACATCTGAGGGCCCTAAGCAGGATCGTTTTTGGGCCCTGACTTGCGGTGGATAGTGAGGTATTGCCATCGCGAACCAGTTACTGTATGCAATCATAACCCTCCCACATTTTATCTGCACCTCTTTTAACATGATGGGCTGCAATTATTTTACTGCTTATTAAGTACACTTACTGAAACAGTCAAAGTAAAGCTTACACACATTTCTGCTTCTAGGTTATTACTGTCTGAATGCTTTGTACATTGTATTGATTTGTTTAACTTTTACCTAGTGTTCATATTTAAACCCTTCACAGCATGGAGTCATTTGTCACCTTTTATAATTACATTATTCACTAAAATTTGTACCACAAATCCATTAAGCATTCAGATATCTTGTATTGATCCTTCATTAATGTTTCAGAGAGCAAAGAAAACAATTTCTTTAGGTTTAACTAAGACTGGGCGATTTAGCTTAATATATAAAATATTTTATATTAGTAGATATATTGTTTTATTAATAATATTTAAATTCCCTATTTTTCAATAAAGACCAGGGGAAAAAGTTTGAATTTAACCACTTTATTTTAAACTTCATTTTAATTTTGACTGTCGAATGACTGCCCTTTCTTTCTCTCTCCCCCCTCCTTTTTTCTTCCTTTCTCCTTTCTTTATCTCTGCTACTTTCCATATTATTAAACTAGTTTCTTACTGTATTGATGCATTATTGATTGAGACATATATACTTTTAGAAAGTTATTTTTTTCTTTCCCAAACCTAGTTGTCATCTTGGAAATTAAATAAGTTAGGTTTAAGATAATGACTATATTAAGGACGGTTCCATTTAAAAATAATTAGGCTAAGGTCCATGGTCCATATTAAAAAATGAATTTAATTATTTTTTTAAACCATGCGCTGTGCCTTTTCATCATCATCCTTCTTCTTTTACCTTTTTTCTGTGCCCTATGGATAGACTTGTTTCATTTTGTTTCGATTTTTTTTTAATCATTGATTTGCCGTCCAAAAGTCCACTGAGGGAAGGGGAAGTTGGCGCCTGTAGCAGGGACACAGGGAGCGGCAGCGCTGGGCAGCAGACTTCACTACGTATGTGAGTCATCGTTGTTGAAAGTTTTCGATCAATCGAACGTCATGATCCTTGCTCGTCACCCTATCAGCAACGCTGTCGCCGAGCATTACATTACCAGCGAGTTATAAAACATCCGTATGGTTGCCAGGTTAGTCAGTCTGAATCAGGTAATCTTAGAAAGGTTACGACCATGGTCAGACCATAGTTCGACGGGCCCCCTAATGGCGGAGGGGCCCTAAGCGGCTGCTTAGTTCGCTTATAGGGAGGGCCCGCTCTGGTTAGATGACGGGTGTATTCCAGAAAGCAGGTTTAACAAACTTTGAACCCTAAACCCGAACTCTGAGTTGAAGAACCCTGAGATTGAGAACGCTTCAGGTTCGAGAACAGCTGATCTGAGGTAGTTCAATCAACTCGGAGAGTCACCATGGCAATCGTGGAGAAAACAAGGGCCTCCTACTTCAGGCCATTAGAGTTGGAGATACTACTTTGTGCTTATGGAGAAAATAAGCACATTGGGTGAAATCCAGCTGCAAAGGAGAGACTGTTGGCGTGGGAGGGAATTGTTGGCGGACTCAATATGTAAAACTGAATGAAATGGTCAATCGATTTAAGACTTAATTATATTTTCCTTGTTGTTTGGTGGAACAACATGTTGGTTTAAAGGTGCAGGCAGCCAGGGTTCAATTCTTGTTGCTCACTTATGAAATCGGTGCAATGAATATAATTCTTTTAATTTAAGTGAAATTCCACCGGCATATGAATACAGTATAGTGCGGATAAGTCAAACATATGGTTTTAATCACATTTCACATATTAAACAAGGTCAATATCATTGGCTATTTCAACTTGTTGTACAGAAAACTCCCATTTGCAAAAAACATCAGTCGGTGCATACCATGCTAACTAGCTAGTAGCCATTGCAAACGTTACTTTTTTAGGTAACCTTTAATTATTCAAGGTAGTCGTTAAAGTATCTGCCTATATCTGTTATTATACTTGTGGAAACTATGGAAAGAAAAGAAAAAGAAGGAAAACTTAAATTGGTGCTGATCTAATGAATGGTGGTGCCCAATTTAAAGCCTCGCAACATGTTTGTCAGCAGAACCAGTCTTTAGGAGATCTCTTCCTCACCAACCCAGCTCACTGGCTGCTGATCAACTTCCACTGACCTTGCTTCCCTGTAACCCTCAGTTTGCGTCACTCTCCGTTCACCAGGTGACCAAGCATGAAATGATTGTTGGGTATTAAACTGCTGGATCTGGTATTCTGCTGAGTCTCTGGGCTGACGCAGGCTGGTTTGGTCAGTGGCATACTAAATCAGGTGAGGGAAGTGGAGTGGAAGGGGACTATTATCCAGATGTCATTTATTTTTAGACAGGATGGATGGAGAAGGGATGAGATAGAGATTGGGACCTAATCATAAAAAAACTGAGAGATTGCTAAAGGAGAGAGGGAGAGGAACAAAACTTCAATTAAAAGAAAGAAAAACAAGGGAAGAACAAGGGATGAGGAAGAAAAAAAACATGTGGGAGGTTTATTGGCTTAATTAACCATTTGCACAGCTCATTGGTCAGGAAGAACAAACTTGGCAACCTTGGCGCAGCTCAGGAAAAGCTTTTCATATATCTGGCACTTCACAAGCCGCAGTAGCTCCTTATCCCGCTGTACCACTGTGTAGTACACGCCTGCCATCAAAATGCATCAGCAGGCCTGGCCGCCCACACCATCACCCGCGACAGATTCCTCGATCGATCCTGCCATAGTACTTCCACAGAAATGGCTGCCGTCCATCATGAGCGAAGACAGTCTCATAACACACTCATACCATACAAAGCAAAGCACGAGTTGTAATGCTATATGATGGCTAGCATTCCTGGTATGGTGGCTATACAGTATATCAGAAAAAAAAAAAAAAAAATTCACTGTTTGTCAACAAATCTTTGCTTTGATTTGTTTGTCAACAAATCAAAGCAGATACAAACTCTGCACTGCTCCCTTTGAATTAACTGACCTTAATGTATTAATGTTAACATTATATTTTATAAAGATGTTACTGTGAGTGACGGTGGATTTGTGGCCATTTTGTTGACACATCCACAGGCCTTTTCAGCAAGTTGGAAATATCAGCTTTCAGAAATGTCTAATATCTCCAACTGAGTCAGCTCCAGGTGTGACCCCCCCCTCCCCCAGACTCAGATGGGATGTCAAGATACTGGAAATTGCCTTAAACACACTGAAAGTGAGGTACTAGTTCACCATTATTGATAATAATGAGCCGATTGGTTACATTTCCATGTAAATGTCCCCGCTTCTTAAAGCTTAATGGACTGTAGTGTCATTTTAGTACAGTTCCTCGACATGAATTTGACCTTCACATGATGAGCTTTTTTTCCCCCACATGCAACACAGAGCTGTGCCCTCAGCCGTGTTTTTGCTGAGCCAGCCTCTCTGGCACACCATCAGGTGCTGAAACAGAGAAGGTGCAGCTGTCTCAGAGCTGTGATTGTGTTTGGAGTGGGGGATTTCCTCTCCCTGGTGCTCACTCTCAGACCAGCTGTACACCTCCATGCTCGCCTGATTGAAATAGAAATGCTGTTGCTGTGATTTCTGGATTATTTACTTTAGTATAGTATTATAGCAGTAGTACAGTGGTTTTCGCATAGGGCACCTGAACTAACCGTCCCAAAAGAATGAAGGGCTCATTTATCAGGAAAAGACTAAAGTAAAAGGCATCATCTATTATCGAGTTCAAATATTACAGGGTTAGCTCACAGATGAGATAGTAGATGAAGTAACACAGTTACTGTAAACGCCGACTGTGATTGATACATCGTCTAATATCACCATCGTCTATGAAGATGTGAATATTTCGTTCAAAGAATTAAACAGTGCTCGTTTGACCAGATGTTGTATCACATTGATTCAGTCAGTGATGGATGGCTACAGCAGTGGATGCAGTTAGATGTCAGCTAGGTAGGAGCGACACTGTTGCTGTTGTTGTTCATTTATGAGATTAGTTGTGATTATTTAAAAAGAGAAAAATGAGATAAAAAGGGGGAATTTGGAAATTGGTCAAAAATAGTTTGAAGACAAGACTCCTTCAGAAGATGTGGAACTATTGCATTATTAATAGTGGAGGGAACAGAGCCAGTAGGGGGGGGGGGGGGGGGGGGGGGCTGGTTGATAATGATGAGGATGTTTGGTCCAACAATCTGAAGTGGTAGATTAACTCCTATCATTTGTGAGATCTGCTTCAAGTGAGACGTACATGTACTTGTAGACGGTTCAGTACAGATGAGGAGGTTTCTGGTGATGAAATTGTTCAAATATCTGAGCCTCTCATTTTTCATAACAAGGACGACTTTTGGACCCTACTGTGTGTACTTGTCAACCACAACAACCGATCACTCCTCTTATATTCTCCTTTTTACAGATTTAGCAGTTCTACCATTGGGCAGCTGAAGTTAATGTTTGCAGGAGATACCTGGATGCCAACAAACTAAATATTGATCCCAGAAACACTGTGTTTAGAGATATGGTACTGGACCTGAGTCGTGATGTAACACAAAGAGGAAGTTTCCTGCCTCGATTTTGCCGTGGGCCAGTTGTCAGGTTGCCTTCATGCACCACCTGTTATGGCATGAATAATACATGTTCCACGTCAGCCTCTGCTTCCTATAACGTCAGAAAAATACAAAATACTGTAAGGACGGATGATTCTAGGAAGGCTCCAAAATAAGCTAGAAATAGTATATTAGAAACCTCAATTTATAAAAATCTGAGTTACAAATTCAAAGTTTAAAAAAAAAACATAAACAACAGTTGTTTGGTTCAGAGATAAAGCAGAATATTCCATCTTGTGCAGTGTGTAGTCAGAATAATCTGTGTCAAGGTGCAGCTCACTGTTCTTTTTTTTAAAAGAGCTGTTTTCTTATTTTATATGCAGTCCTTGTGTTTTATTCACTCCCCTCTTCAAGCAGGCACCTGGTGTGTTAAGCTTGGGGAAACCCTTTGTTGCAGACCTTTCTGATATCATAGCATTGCATGATATTTAAAATTTTTCCATTGTAGTTTCAGAAACACTTGAAGACCCAGTGACGGAGTTGTGAGTTGTCATTAGCTGAAATAAAATCCAACTGGCCCTTCGCTCAATGCTTATCAATGAGACGAAGCCTATTGAGATTGCTTTTAGCAATGAAAAGTGCTCTTTAAATGAAATGTATTATTATTATTATTATTATTATAATTGATTGAGTGTGGGAAAGAAAGTGGGTCACGTTAAGGCCAGAGTGCAGAGCATCAAGAAAGTATTCAGACGCCCTCACCTTTTTTTCCACATTCATCTTACATTGCAGCCTTATGCTAAAATAATTCAGAACATTTATTCCCCCTCATCAGCCTCAATAACTCAGTGACAAATCGAAAACAGAATTTTTTGCAAATTACTTAGAAATAAAAAACACCTTACATTCTTGGGTATGAAGCAACAGACTATACCCACCTGGATCTGGGGATGTAATTCTGCCATTCTTCTCATGCAGATCCTCTCGTTTTCAGGTCTTTCCATTTATTGAGTTTAAGGCAGGCACAGTGACATTGTCCCTGAGCCACTGTGTTGTCTTGTCTGTGGGCACAGGATCAGGATCGTTCTCTGTTTGGAAGGTGACCCTTTGGCCCAGTTAGAGGTCCTCAGCGGTCTGCGACGGGTTTTCATCTCTGTCCTTTGCTTCGTTAGAGGATACCGCTGGTGGGTACACCAGTAAAGCTCAGACCGTAGACCTACCAGATTTGCATAGTGTAAACTATAAATTTGGCAACACGACAGTTATGCTGAATTCTGAAGGTAGGATTCCTCCTAGTGTGGCTGATGGTCAGTCTGACAGCGACAGGTGTTTGTTGTGAGAGAGAGAGAGAGAGAGAGAGCAAGGACAGCAAAGAACGCTGCACACAGTTCTGCAATGAAGCAATGGTGCAAAACACTAAGTAAAAGAATTGTGTTAACGTGACACTGCGTTGGGAAAATTGAGTTGACATAGATAGATATAGAATAGAGTAGTTATATTTAGTAGCCTATGTGCGTAAAGGGTAAGCATTACCCCTCTGGTGCTTTTCATTTCCATTTTTGCATATACAGTATCAAGCTATTTTGACAAGCATGTCTCTCACTTGGCTGTGACGATGGCACATCATGCAGGTACTTGAGAAATTTGTCTGTTGGATTGTCTTTTAAAATGTTCTGCCAATCTGCCAAAACACCGGCCCAATCATTCATGTGCATACGGCAACTTCATTTGTGAAGACTTGCTCAACCAGTGCTCCAGAGAGATTTAGGATACACAAGGCAACCAGCATGGACACACAAACTAGTGGTTTAAAGCAAGTTCATCTAAGGCCTTTGATAACAGCCTGAAACTTAAAATGTCTCGAGGACATATTCAAACAGATTCATGTTGATAAGTGAAGCTGACTCCAAAATACTGTTTGTTACAATAAAGCACACTTTTTATTACACGTGACTACTTCAGATTAATTTACACTGGAAGTGAATGAGTCATCAGACAGTGTGGACACATGGGGCTGGTTTGGTTCTGCACATAAAGCAACAGTAATCCTGTGGAGCTGCTCTGGATACATACATACATTGATAATAAACCGCTTACTGTTGTAGAATCACATTTTCCATAGGAATAGCCAAAACTTGTGTGAACATAACATTAGAGCAGGACAGCATGATCCATATGAGGATGTTCCAATTCATTGCAAGAGAATGCCTCAAATCAAAGTGAAATCCTTGCCTAACCAGTCGCTGCAAAATATTGGTTTTGTGGTCATCACATGGGTCCCATCTTACAGTGTGCACAATGCATGTTTTACCCCGAGCATCCATTAAGCTTTTCAGTATACAGTACATGCACATCACTCCAGCAGATGAAGCTGCCTTTTAGGTCTGCAGAATCCTCAGAAAAATCCTCAGAGAAAATATGCAAGAAAGACAGTGTCTGTCTAAGTCCAGCCAAGCTTATTGGAGTAGGTATGGTCTTCACTGTCTGATTACTAGGTCTCCCTAAACACACACACACAGACTCTCAGTCACGCTATCCTCCCTTGTTATTGCCACCGTCATTGGCGTGTGTCAGATATCTGAGCTTATTGACTTCCCCAGGGTTCCCCACCGCCGTCTGGCCCCGGAGCCCTGCGAGAGAAAGCAGAGAGGACAGGGTAATCGATAAGTTTGCGACTCAGAGGGACTGCAATCCTTAGTGTGAGTGTGTGTGTGTGTGTGTGTGAGAGAGAGAGAAAGAGAGAGAGAGAGAGAGACTGTCTGAGAGGTTGTCTGAGATATTTCCCAAATGTCCCAGCCAGAAGAGAGGCTGATAGCATCCCATCTGCAAATGTCCAAAATATCTCAAGTGCCGAGTTTTCGAGTGTTTCTTATTATGACAGTTGAATTTGAAATTGCATCCTTTGTTGATGGTATGGGTGGGCATGATTGGAATTTGGAAGTGGATACACTTGAAAAGGCTTTCAATAACATGTCTGCAAATCACGTGGCAGACACAGCTTCAAAGCGAACACACAATTGAACGTGAATATCAACAGGGAAGAGTATTCATTTCACACTGCACAGCCACTACAAAGCCATGTTAGCTCTGAGTGGATACAACTATTATCCTATCAAAGGGTATCAACTCTAATAATAATAACTAACAATGGAACTGCTCTGATTATGTAATGGAACATTTTCTGGGCATGAAAAGTGGTAATCATTGTTGCTTTCTATCGTCGTAAAGTAATTAAAGCTAATGAATTTTGTTATGGCCAACAGTTGGTACAGTGTATTAGTAGATGAAATTCCTTCATCTATGGATAAAAGTTTATCTCCATCCTTGACAGTTCCTGTGTGCATTTCTCCACAAACTGGTCCAGGGACATTGCAGTTAATAACATCGTGAAATTAGTTGCAAGATTCAAAGTTTCAAAGTCTGTTGAAAATATTAAAGGAGACATATCAAGCTTTTCTGTGTATGGTAAGGTTTGCAAAGTTTAAAAAGGCCAAAGTTCGTCGTAAAGGAGTCATTGAGATTGTGGGTTGTTTGATCCATGACTCCTCCCGTCTGTTCGTCAAAGTGTCCTTGGGTAAGATTGGGCAGTCGCCCCTGAAGCTGGTCTGTGAATGGATGACTGATATAGAAGTGCTATATATAGAGGCGCAGTATGGATGTGTGTGTGAATGGGGGGCTGTGACCTGTGGACAAGAGGTTTGAGTGGTCGTTACGATTGGAAAAGCGCTATATAAATGCAGTCCATGTACCATTTACCATGTCCTAGAAGAGAAAGTCTTTGAATAGTTTGGAATGAAGGTTACCTTCATTGGCTCTCTGTCCATGTCAGATCAGACTTTAAGGTGCCTGTAATGACAAACAAAATGTTAAATGGGTTTGCCCCTTCATTACTGTCCCATCTGCTCAAACCGTATGTTCAACCTTGTGCTCTTCACTCTCAGAATACTCATGTCTGAGGGCAGAGGGCTCCTGTCATATCATGCCTCTTACCTCTGGAATCTACCCACTGACATCAGATTCTGTCTGATTCTGTAGAGGCATCCAAACTGTTGAGTCTCAGTCTCAATGAATCCATTAAACCTAGTACCTCCAGTACAGTTCATGTTGTCTTCCCAACAAGATTTCTGTAAACTCTCTGAGAATCCCTTCAGCTCGCTAATCCTTGGTTTGTTTGTTCTCTCAAGCACCATAATTAAGTCTTCCTCTCTCTCTCTCTCATTTTCTCTAATCTTAAATTTTTTCCATCCCTTTCTTTTCTGTCAACCTGTCTGTGCTGGACCATTGACCTCCCTAGGACCCTTCCAACTCTCCTGGCTTTCTGTGCCTCATTCCAGATGTCGTGGATCTGACTGTCGTGGTGAAACTACAAAAAAAACGCAGCTGCTCCATCCAGCAGTGTGTTTTACCACCAGTGTGTTTTACCGCCGTGTGACATCAGATGTAAAACGCTGCATAGGCAACGGTAACTTACATGATGACGTGCGTCTCTTCTGGGTCGTATTCATACTCTTCTACTCCTTCTACTTCTATTTTGGATTGAATCGTTTATGTTCGTGCATGGCGCGTCACGTTAAATATCGAAAGCATGAAAGCAGCCATTTTTGGATATTCCCCAGATACGCTGTCATAATCAATTACCAGAGATGTGAATGCTCGTCATGCACAGTCAAACAGCTGCTGACACATTGGCAGCCTTGATTACCAGCAGCACCAAGAATAATTTGCCCCCACCCGATGACTCCCTATTTTGGAACAGCTCCGTCCTAAGAATGTATAGACACTATCATTTAACCGCAGTGTAATCACACTGGCCACTACATGTCTGTATTCGACATCCTCAATTCTCCTAAATCCAGCAGAATTGGCCCTATATTTTCACTTCAGGTCAAGTGAATCTTATGCTTAAATGACAGCAATGGATCTAAATCCTTTTTTTATACCTAAAGATTTCTACAGTCAGACGAGTTTCATACACCAAAGTGATGTTATTTTAGTAACTTTTGCCATCCGTTAATGAAGTAATACGTCTTTGTTTCTGTCAAGGCAGTGCAACTGACAGTGCCATCTATCAATGCAAATAGTTCAGCCATGAGAGAAGGTGTGTGTGTGTGTGTGTGTGTTAGAGAGACAGTCATCTCTCACATCTTAAGATCCCTCTTCACTATTTGTTGTGAACAGCTGAACAACATTGATAGATGAGTGTTCATTTGGTTGCCACAGCTGTCCAAAAAAATCAGGTTATGATCATATGCAGCATATCAGGGAAAGACCGTCACAGGATACTAAGGTATGTGTTCTTCTGCTGCAGTTTCAGATCTCTGTTTGATGTCAACACTGTCCTATCATGTCGGGGATTACACCAAGAGTTCTCCAATATGCTGGGGACAACGTATATGTGCACAGGTGTACCTAGGAGAGCTGGTTGTGTTTATGAAGCCGAAGAGTGGTCGCTAGAGATGTTCCGTTTGGGATACCAGTATCAGAAATGCCTCATACCGGATGAAAATGCTGTACTGCGCATCAGCAAGAACACATCTCTCATACCTCTTTACCGATCCAATTACACATCTCTAAGAAGTTTCATCCAGATAAATGTAAAATGTTCTTTTCACGTAAATCACTTCTACTTTGACACTACTTTGTATTGGTGTGTGTGTGTGTGTGTGTGTATACAGATGTACACGTGCATGATGTTATGTTCTGTCCTCTGCAGAACAGACCGCTGTTTATTTCAGGTTGTGATCACCAAGAGTGCCTCTGTAATATTCCTCCTGGTTATTACAGTCTCTCCTCTGCTGCAGATCTTTATTCATGCTCCTGTTGTATCTCTCTGTCTTTTATTTCATTTTTTCTCCCTCTGTCCTCACTCTTCTTTGCCAGTTATAATAATGTGAACCAATTGCCCCCACTGGCTCCCCTCCTACTCGCTGTTTTCCTCTCTAGGTGGGTGGAAAGCCCGTGTCACTGGTGCTCGATGATAACCTTGTATCTTTCCTTGTGTTTTCCGAATGAAGGCCAGGGGTTGGTGTTAAACAATGACACTCAGGACTGCGAGACCTGTTGATTCACCACTCGTGTACGGACTATTAATATACGAAATATAGACATACTGACATAGTGAACACAGATACAGGTAGAAAGGCAAGGCAAGTTTATTTGTATGGCACATTTCAACACTAAGGCAATTCAAAGTGCTAGAAAGAGTCAATGGAGTGTGTCAGTGATCTGTGAGTCTTTGCATGAAAGAGCAATACGTTTGCGGTGCATTTTTTTGATACATGATACTAATGAAACGAGTAGCTTTATTTGTACGGCACAGATTTGTATGGCCATGTTGATCGAATGGATACAAATGCAGTGCTCAACATAGATGATGAGGATTTTTCCGGCCTGACAGAGTCCCTTCAGCCAGTTCAATTCTGCTTGACCGTGTACCAAATTTGGCGTTGATACTGTCATAATCCGGAAAAAATCATGTTGCTATTTTTTGCATCATGCAAATCAATCATAGTGGAGTTTATTGTCCATTGTTTTTTGGTGCTTTACTGCTCTTTGGATAATCTACTGTATATGCAGACGGAGAAATTGGAGAAATCTGCTTCATCCTCACAGCAACAACACGCAGCAGTGGGAAATAAAAGGCCCGGGTGTCGGTATTATTGTGCATAATTATAAAGATATATTTTTTTTATCATCGCTCAACTTGCCTTTATTTCACCTTTCTCCCTGTACAGGTCTCTCTCTAATATCACACAAAGAATTATACACACTGACCCTTCGAGCGTGGCCCTGCCGAGGCTGCTTCTTGTCCACACAGATAGTCCCACGTCTGATCAGCGCCATATTGATTCTCATCAAGTTTCCGTCTGTGCAGAGAGCTCCCGACTCCCTCTCAGACACGGAGGAAACGGGACGAGATTTAATGGAAAACTTGCCTGACTTTGGCCGGAGTTATCAGCCACAGAGCTGACAGTATGGGTCACTATTACACTATACATCAAAGGCACTATCTGTTTCTTATTGCTGTTTTTTCCTTTTTCTTGTACGACATAGGTAAAAAGATGTGAACGAAAATAAATTTAAACAAGCTCAAAATGAAATGAAAGATTCAGAAGCCTCATATCCGATAGTCATTTTTGCTCTACCAAGGATTTCCATTTCCCCTTCATATTCATGCATTCGTAGGTGCTATATGGCCTACTTAGCATGGCTGGTGAAGAGCCTCATTAGTGGAATTAGACATGATTAGTTCCCCATCCAGTTCTTTCATCAAAGCCGCCGCCCCTCAATTTTGGTCAAATTTCAACTTCCCCCTGACAGCTGTGCCGACAGTGTATGAATAATGACGCGCTGCGTATAAAAGTGCTGTATGAATGTGGGTGTGAATGGGTGAACACGGCTTGCACTGTAAAGTGCTTTGGGTGGTTGATTAGACTAGAAAAGTGCTGTATAAATACATTCACATAATTTTGGTTTGTTTGGATGAAGCAGTAATGTGAAAAATCAGTCACACAGATGACGACGGTCAAGTTTCTATCCAAAAGTAAATTTGAATCAGATGTGCAAAGAATCTGTAAAAACAAATGCTAATCAATTGTGTTTTTCCACCCGCTGCTGTTGTGTGAAGGTTTTGTACAAGATCAAAATAGACAGTTTGTATAGTTTGGAAGAATACATAGCAATGTGATGATATAACTAAAAGAGCATGAATTCAATCTCACTCCAAAAAAATCATGTGGGGAAAAACATGCTGGAAATATGTGCATTTATTTATGTGTGATTGATGGATTCATTTGAGCAACATCAGTCTCCTTATTGCTGAACCTGATGTTTTGTCTGCTCAAATCTTCTCTCCGCTTCAGTGCACTGATGATTTAGTCTCTCTGAGGACACTTTTCTTGCACTTTACTTGCATTGATAAACCAAATTTTAGCTTAAAATAGATAGAAAAACAAACCTCAGCTCTCTGGCTAATGACTTCTTCCCGTCCTCAAAGACACCCATTGCACGTTGACTTATTTAACATCTACAAACATTCGAGGATATGTATGCACCAGTGTGGTAGAGAACACATTTCCAAAATATTACATTAGCTTATGGACCTTTTCAGTGATTTTTAAAAAAAATAAAGCAGATAATTGAAAAGCTGTAAAATTACAGGTTCTCCTTGCATCACTTACCCCCAACCTCACACATTCCTGGAAAGACATTGAGAACCAGTGAGAAATGGCAGCCTGTTAGAAAAAAACATTTATAAAAATCATCTTACAAGGGGCCGTACAGTAATTTGGTTTTGGTATTTGTATTAAAAATTTGTTTCAAATTATTTCTTTCAATAGGGTAGTGGTTAACAATGTCGCCCCATGGCAAGAAGGTTCTGGGTTCGAACCAACCAGGGCTTTTCTGTGTGGAGTTTGCACGTTCTCCCCTTGGGCGTGTGGGTTCTCATCGGGTTCTCCGGCTTCCTCCCACGGTCCAAAGACATGCAGATTTGGGTTGAGTTTAATTGGAGTCTCTAATTGACCGTTAATGTGAGAGTGAATGGTTGTTCGTCTCTGTTTGTGGACCTGCGATAGGCTGGCGACCTGTCCAGGGTGTACCCCGCCTCTCGCCCAATGTCAGCTGGGATTGGCTCTGGCCCCAGCCCGCGACCCTTAAACGGATAAAGCGGTAGAAGCTGGATGGATGAGTTTCAATAGGTGGATATTTATTCAACCTAGTCCAACGCCAGCACAATGTCGTGTACATGCCTGAGGCAAAAGTTGGCCAGGCTGTCCATCTTTCCCCTGATACTGAGGGCAAAATGACTGTCCTCCCAAGTTCACACCCACCTGGTGAAAACGTGGTGAGTAGAAGACATGAGTCTCCCAGCTGCATAAAAGTTATTGTCGATGATGGAGATGTGATGTGGAGAGAGACTGACCTAAGTGCATCAAAATGACTACGTTAATCTGACTGTGGCAAACCTGGGCCACCTCCAGCCTCACACTGACATCAATGCACAGACCATTCGTTCTGCTCAACCTGTCTCCTACAAAAGTCATTGATGATTTATTTCTAACCATGAATCATGACCTAACCCCAGCGCTTTCCTCAACCAGTATATTTTCAGCCCAAAAGCAACTAAACCCAAGCTCAAGGGAATGCTCTTGTGATCTGTTTTTGTTGCGACATACAATATTGTTCTGCAAGCGGGAAACAGGGAATCCTGATTGGTCAACCAGTCATTTTCAATTGGATTGAGTCGGAGCCGTCTAATGAGAGTCGCGACAACTCCGTTCACTCCAAGGACCATCTTTTTTTTCAGCAATGGCGGATCATGGAGCCTCTCAATAGTTCCCGGAAGTGAGCAGCAGCACATTACAGATAAACAGCAAAATGTATCAATGGACCATCTGTGTTGCACTTATGAAGGGTAAGACGTTTAAATAATCAGATTGTATATTATCAGCACTTCTGAATCAAATCATCATGCGCATTAAAGCCTTTAAGTTGATTATGATTTATGATTATTTATGATTTATTTGTGATTTAAAAAAACGTATTGACTACCTACATAGAATAACTACATAGCCATATCGGTCTGCTATATTGTAAATCGATACATTTATTGACTAATAATTGCCAAAAAACGCAGTTCTGTCGCTCTGAATAATGGATTCTAATTGCCCGGTACTATCTGAAGTCCACATGAGTCACGTGACGTGCAAACACTTTGAACTTCCGTTGTCGTGACTCGCCTCAGACGGCACTGGTTTGAGTGAAAGGTGCGAGTGCCCTCAGTCAGCTTTCAGAGTTGACAAAATTCCCAAGAGAGTAAACATTAACATCCCGATTGAACTACAAGCCAAGCATAAATCATTCAAAGTAAATCCAGTCCTTATGGACAAGTCTTGTCACTCAGCATTCATTTCAGCAAAACCCATGGGCAGTTACTTAGGGCCACCAGGACGATGCTATAAGAATGAATGGGTAGTGAGCCATAACTGCACTTTGAATGGTCGCATATACTTAAAACTAAATTATTGGAATCATCAGTCGAATCTGAAATGGCTTTCAAGTGGTTTCATTTCTACTGCGCATGGCGCAAAGGTTTATTTTCATGTTACTGTTAATATTGATTAGTACTGAAGTCCATCTACAACTGCAAACTTGGCTCGATATGTGTGATATCTGTGGTTTGGTCTTTGTAAAGCAGACGATTGGCTTTCTGGGTGGAGGAGCTTGTTGAGATGTTTTCATTCATCCGTTTCTTTTCCCCAAGGTCCCGTTAAAGATTTTACATTTGTTCCTTCCTCGCAGCCCCACCCGACCCTGACACCCAATGCAGCGCGACCGCGTAATTGTGGCTTTAGTCCGACCCCTTGATAATATCTATACGTGGATTTGACCATGGGCTGATTGAAGCAGCTGTTTTAATTTGTCAGGCGTTTTTTTCTGTGCAGGTTGGAGACACGACTCTTTTACAATTTAATAGTTAATAAAATCAAGCAGGAGCGGTTTCATACTGTTGTTTTAATTGTTTGCCGCTTTAAGCCTCCCTTTAACCCAATGAATTTATGATTCTGCACAAGTCAACTAAAACAGCAAGTACATTTTGTAGGAAATGTAATCGCTGGCTGGGTTATTTTCAGAGGCAACGAATATATTTTGAATGAATGTTGCACTACATATATTAATGGCAGCTGAGTCACTCGCTTTTTTTTTACATTTGTTTTTTCTTGTTTTTGTGTTAAGTATGAATAAAAGTCACAGTGAACTTTTTCTGTATCATGCCACACTATGATATTTCTTAAACCTCAACCAAGCGAGTGCCTCAACATAATCAAAATCATAAAGCTTTAGTAACAGTGAAAATCAAACTGCAAGATTGGAGAATTTGGTTGTCTGTGATTATTTTACTAATATATTCAACGAAAAGGTTTTCTACAAAACATACTGGCAGTTGCAGTCTTTTTTTGTATCAACGGGGTTATTTATGAAACCCTTACTCCAGTTGTATTGTTTTCTTTGTAATTATATGACTAGTTTGCATGGGGTTTTTTTCAAACTTTTTTTCCCCCAAGTGTTGCCTGCGTCTTTATACTGTATATTTTGCGGTCTTCTTTTCACAGTGTACTGATGGAAGAATTCACTCCCTCGCTCTGGCAGGCACAGGAGAGACACCGAGTGAAACCAAGTGTGTGGCAAACAATTTCCATTTATGAATGCAAATCACACCCCAACTCCTCTCTGTGCTCTCTTATCTCTGCATTTTCTTCCCCCTCGTGTGTGTGTGTGTGTGTGTGTGTGTGTGTGTGTGTGTGTGTGCATACAGTCTGTAGCAGTGTGTATTCTTTTATTCATCAAGTTTGTGTCTGTCATGCTTTTGCACACACACACCCACACACACACACTCGAACAAGCCTCTGCACACCAGCCTGCATTCAATGTGTGTGTGTGTGTGTGTGTGTGTGTGTGTGTGTGTAAGCTGTTTGTCATTTCTCCATCTGGGGATGGAATCTGCACTGTTGATGAGTTTAATGATTTCGTCCAGAGAAGCCACCAGGTAAGCCCTCCAGCACACATGCACGCACACACACACACACACACACACACACACACACACACACGCACACGCACACACGCACGCATGCACGCAAGCACGCACGCACGCACGCACGCACACACACACTTTGGCTTTGACTATATGATGAATTGGAGCAATGTGGAAACACAAACAGGTGCAGTTGCAAATGAATACCCACACATATTCTCAGTCACCACACTCGGTCACCTACTGTACGCACGTTCATACAAACACCACTTGTCTGGACCCGCGCTCTCGAACACATTTACATACAACCATGGGCAGTGACAAGAGCAGAACAGACAAATGTGTTCAAACAACCACATATTGCTATGATTGCATTCCTAACTAGGACAACGTGGGACTCTGTATGGACCCAAACAGAGCGCAATATAACAGAGTAAAAAAAAAAAAAATCCATCAGAAAAATAATTAGTTTAAAAAAAGATCCATAATCTAAATGTCACAAAGCCTCACAATGTCTCGCTCATCCTCAAATGCGTGGCGTCCGGCCAAGCAGTCACACGCAATCATGTCCACGCGGGTGCAACGTATGATAGGCACCGACGCTTCAACATAAATGACGTTCCTAATGGATATATAAGCGCAGTTGGGTTCATCACTTTTTTTGTGTCCCTTGCAAACACTTCCATTGTCGTCTGTGTTTCTTGCATATTAGTTTCTGCATTTGGGTTGTGAGTGTAACTGATTTTGTCAGCTTCCATACACCACTCTCATCATGTTACGGGACCTGGGTTTCAAATGTCTGGGGAAGTATGTCCTGGTTTTATTTAGTTTGCGTCAATAATCCATCCTTATTTGGACCTACAGTATATAGAAGTTGTTGAATATAGGGAAGTTGACATTGCAGAAGGTAAGCCCAGTGGACAGAATATGACTTTTGCAGATATGCAAAGCTCTTGCAAAGCTTTTTTTTTTCAAATACATCTTTCCAGTATGTACTTTCTTTGTGCGTGTTTTCCAATTATCTCTTTCTCAGGAAGCACCTCCATCTGAGAGACAATCTATTCTTTATTAAGTGTCTTGCTCCTGACTTAGCCGTGGATTTATGATGCTGTGAGCCCAGCAAAGGTTATCCACTCTACGATCGCTCAGTCCTCCTCCTCCTCCTCCTCCTCTTCCTCCCTGCCTGGGCATCCCCCCCTGAGACGATCAAATGACCTTCACCCTGACAGATTGTTCCAGCTCCATGATCAACACCGGCCACAATGACTCACCTCCACCGGAGTGACGGACGAGGGGAAGGGGCGGAGGGTTGTTAAATGAGAGGGGAAGGGCAAGTGTGAGCGATAAAATGATAGGAAGACAGGAAGGAAGGAAGGAAGGAAGGAATAGGAAAGAGAGAAAAACATCCCCCATAGACAATTAATTAGTAACTTCCTGTGGAGGGGTTGGAGAGGCCTCTGGGACCATGAAGCAAATGGAAAAAAACAGAATGGAAATGAGAAAAAAGAAATATAAAAACAATGTTTGTGGTGCTAGCTGAAGTCATCTGTCCTAATTTTAGTTCTCGCTGAACAAGGTCAAGATGTAGTGATTTCCAAGAGAGAAGTTGCCAGATTTGGTACCAACATGTAAAGGCCTATAATTTATAGGCTTCCAAAAAACCTGTGCTTTGACCATATCTCCACGGAAATTGTGAACAAATGTGTTGATTCGTGATCTTTAAGGCTTTTTGACTAAATATGTGCTAATGTTAGCTAATCACCTACCAGGTCTGTCCAGAAAAGACTTTAAGATAGATCTTAGACGATCAGTGTATTATCCAATGCTCTGAACAATTCTTTAAAACCTTTTATTTATGTCTAGATATATTTAGCCAATATAATATAGCGCTTAAGTCAGCATAACTAAAATAGTGTTGTGGTAACACATCTTTACTATCTGAATATGATAGCTATTTAGCCTAGCTATCGTCTTTGTACAGTTTAAGTTCACAATCTATAGGGTGAGCTATATGAGCTGACCTTGCCATGTGTTTTTTTTTCCTTCAGTGCTACTACCGACTCTTGTCTTCTCAAATGTCTTTTACCATGCCAAAATAAAGGTCTTTCTATGACATGATGCTGGTTAATTGTTCTCTTTTTTAATGCAGAACATGAGAGATATAAGATATCCCCAAAGTTACCCCAAAAACAAATAATGAACAATGTTGAATGTTGAATAAAAAAAACTAACAAAGAGAAACTCTGCTGCATGCCCTACCAGTGAACTTTTGATATGTCTGAACAGACTGTGCAACAACACTAACACAGTGCACAAGTGGAGGAGCTCTCATACATTTTAAAGGAGGTATTCCCCACTTGGCTTGTGCAATGGCTGATGGCTCCATCTCAGCTTAGGGGTAAACAGACGTTATGTTTCAGGTGATTTAAGCTTTCGGAGGGGGAAGAAAGGCAGTTAAAAGTGGAGCTAAGGGAAAGTAGCAAGGATTGGAAGAACAGGTGTGGAATCGGTGAGAGCCTAGAGCAGGTGATGGTGGAGAAAACCTGTAGGAGGCCGACGGAAGGCACGGGCGGAAGATTGAGGGTGGTTGCGCAAAGAATTCCCCAACAGGGTGGAGGGGCTGTATATTTCCAGAAATGCTATGTCAGCGTGATGGCAGATCGCTGGTGACAAGTGCTAATGATTGATGAGGTTAGGAATGGCTGCTCCAACATCATTTAATGTGGCTATATTTTTTGACGAAGACTGCTTTACAGTGCATTTTAGAGGCAATCAGAATCCCCATGTGCGGACACGGGCCCCTTGTGTGTCCCGCTTGCACAGTCAACCATACCACATGTGTTATTTATGTACTTCTTCATGATCTATGTTGTAGATCAAAGGTGGTGGATACAGGCATGCGGTGGCAGAGTCAAGACTCAAATCGTTCCAGGTGTTCCTTCTTCACATATAAAAACAAACAAAAAAAAAGAATTTTAAAAATCTTCACATTCAGCAAATGGGTTCTTGGCTGGGTTGTCCCTCTCCACTTTAAAGTAGCCGCTCAGTATGAAATTTATTGTAAGGTTGTGTTTACGGGTTCTTAGGTTTTATAGGTCCTCTTTTTACATAATAGACATTTATGGGAGCCGTTTCAAATGTTTGTTCTATTTTGGTTTTGTTATTATTATTCTAATCTATGGTATCCCTCTAAAACCAATATCGTCACCAACACTTTCCATGTATGAAAATTCCTTTGTTTGAGACAGTGGTAGATAATTCATTTGGCCATCTCTCTAATATTCCTTTGCATATATTTCCACGATGTTCATTCCGTCTTTGGTGGATGTTAGAAGAGAAAACCTTATAGATCCATTATAATTGAATATTCAAATAGCAACATGTGCCACTAAAATGGTTTTGGGGGATGAAGGCACAACAGGATTAGGTCCAAACCTATTATGTGACTAAACTGTGTATGGCCAATGTGTGAAATGCAGGACGTAGTAGAAAACTGCTGCAGAACCACTGTAAACAACTACTGTAAATAGACAATAGCTAAATGTTGCATGAAAAGTCACTACATATTGTGATATACTACTTAGCATATACATGACATCAAATAGGCTTGTATTTGTATTATGCGTAGTTTCAGCTGCATGGTCTCAGCACTTCATCTGTTGTACAATTTTCTTTTTCTGTATTGTCAGATAATGGAACAGACAAATATATTACTTTGACTGAGATGCAGCTGAATAAGACTGAATGTTGACCAGCACTGATTTCCAAGCTGCTGCTCTATACTGCAAAAATCCATATTTCGGAACGACGCCATCTAACAAAATCCCCAGACACTGTGCTGTGTTTGTTGTGTCAGTTGTATTTACATTACAATTGTTCACTCGCAGAGAAAGTTATAAGTTATATAATATTTACGCGTAGCTGCTGTGCACTCAATTGAAAGCTCAACCTTGCGCTTGCGTGGCAGAGCTGGAGAGAAAGTGGCTAAATAGTTCATTTGGTGCTTTGAAGCTACAAGTGTGTAATATTTAGAAGAACTCATCCACAGAAATTGAATATATTGTAAATAACTATGTGTTCATATGTGTATAATCACCTTCAACAAAAAAGCAATTTTGACTGAGTTAAATATAGTAACACGAGGTGGACCCGACCTCCTTGTAAGGCGCAATGTCTGCTAAGTAGTGTTGAACATACGGTTGTTGCACAAAACGGTGAAGAATACGTCGCATTCGCATTGAATTTTGAGTGCTGCCGAAACCCGAAATGGAATTAGCACTGCGCCAGTATAAAGTGTCCCCTGTCGGGTGCTCAGTTGGTTTGCAACTCTACCACCGGATGCCACTAGGAAAGTACAAAAATTACACACTGGGGCTTTAAAAAAGGCATAGGCTGTACAAAAAAATGGATGTAGTGACCGGGTCCTGAAAATGAAGCCAATGCAGAAGTGCCTGAAGCCTAAAAACTCTGAAATCACCAGCAGAGGGCGACTCAACTGGTTGCAGAAAGAAGTCAGTTTCTATAGAAGTCTATGAGAAATACTTCTCTTCTTCTCTTTTTCTGAGGAGTTTACGGTTCAAAACTTTAGTTTTCATGTCTTCTCCGGTGCAACATGATGTTCGTTTTGTAAATGATGGTCCTGTAGACAACAGAGCATGGTTTGCATTGAAGCGTGGATACAGCATGACCATTTGGTGCATAGTTACGGGTGTAGGTGGGCGTGGCTAATGAGCTTGTACATGCAAGGGTGACGTTTAGGGTTAGCGCGACATGACAGGGGAAGCAGCATTACATAACAGAATATAAAGAAATCCATTCACATCGCTGATGTCCGCATCCCTTTGAAAACGACCACATACGTCGCAACGCGCTGTTTCAAAAATGACATTGTCGTATGAGTTGGAGGAACAGTCGCTAAGATGAGAAGCTAAGATCAAGCCCCACATAAAACCTGCAGCTGTCGTAGCTAACTATTTCATACAGGGCGTGTACATAATATCACATTGATGGGACAGTCAGCAGCCCTGCAACCATTGCTCAAGTAACAATGTGTGCACGTGATGCAGGCTTCTAGCTTAATCACAAATGCGGTGACTCTTTCTGAGCCAGTTCCTCATCCTGATTCTGGCAAGTTCACAGTCCAGCGAAAAAGAAAAAAAGTAGAAGAAAGTGAAGGGATGATTGGGACTGAGCCATCCAGCCTCTTAGGTTTTTTCACTCTGCGCCTAAGGAGCTTAGGGCAGCAAAATCAGGCTGATCGCTGACATCCCTTCACAATAAACATCTCTGCAGACAAGCTTTTACTTAATTAATTTGTATTTTATTTTGATTGGATTTGCCTGTTTTATATGACCATTATCATCATAATTACTGGTACAGCGGACGGCACTGTGTTTCCCTTCACAAATGAAAACTGCTCTACAATGCCTACTGTAGCAGAGGGGGAAAAAAAATTAATTTCCAAAGCCCCATTGTTTTACAGAAAGCAGGCAGAATGTGACACCACCGCGGCTTATATGCTACGTGTCAGCTCAGCCTGTCAATTGGCATTTGACAAGTGGTTGCATGTGAACGTATGAATGAAATAATGTTGAATTTAAATGTAGATGGTGTATAAAAAAAAAGAGCCGAACATGTCAAATGTCTCATTTGTTCGACATGTACTCGGGTAATCTACATTTATCGGTCATACCACACACAGTGGGCTGTCCAGCAGACGTCTACTGGAAAAGTTTACCTCCAACCTCATGATAAAATAGACTGGATGTGAAATATTGGATGGTAAATAACCGTCTTCTCTTAAATGACAGCAGTGTTATTGTTTGGTCCCTGTGTCTCCATCTGGAATATAGCAAATATACAGTGTACCAATATTACAAGCTCGATCTACGGATTGTATTTTGTTCAACTGCGAAGTGACAAGATGATTACAAATGGTATCTTGGGCCTCTCATCGAGGATAGAGTCATGTTGATAAGCACAACTGAGACGCATCCTCATATAATTTAATGAAAATCCTTTTTGGAGATGTTTCTTTCTTCACTTCCTGTCATGTGTCCGTATTTGTGTCCGGTAGACCATATGTTTGAGAATGTCTGTATCTTACTATGTGTGTGTGAGTGTGTGTGTGAGTGTGTGTGTGTGTGTGGGCGCGCAATATGACTATCAACCTGAAGGGCACAATTCTCAAACATCAACTAAAAAACACATAATTCATCAATCTCATGCAAAACAACTCGTGCGTCTTCTCTTGAGTCCTCCGTCACATCACAGGTGGAGCTGCCCACCTGAAATGTCGACGTCCATATTTCCATTTTGCCTGAGTAAAGATTCAAAGTTCATCTTTGATCTTTGAGATTCAAACACACTCCCTCCTAGAAACTGAGGTTGTAAACTAGTACAGTCTATCGCCTATATAGTACAATCGGTTTATCTTAATTTTGAAGGAAATGTTGCCGCTCTGATTGTACAGGAAAAATTGCATTTTGTATCAATTGGCACTCGTGTCGCAATAGACTTCCTTTAAAATACTATACTTTCAAGATTTCAACAAGAGGTAAAGATTCTCAGATTGGCACGTGTCCAGTGCAGTATGAAATGCATTTTAACTCTGACATTTAAAATGTAGTTTTCCATCAACTGTAAATTCCCTTTCTCAGAAATATAAGGGAAAAAAAATGTGCATCTCTAATAATCGTTGCTAATGATTTAACAGCAGCCGAGCTAAACGTGTCGTCCGGTCGCCCGGAGGCAGTGAATTACTGCTGTAGCTGAACTCCCTTCACTGACTGGCGAACCGTGGGTCAGTGGTGTGTGTGTGAGTGTGACTCCCTCCAGGCCACTTGCGAGGCTTTTGGCAAAGCCCTGGACCTGCAAAAAACCAAGTCTGAATTCTTTTGCGTTATTATCAACTGGGATCGCAACTTCCAGCTGCCACGTCAAGTCGCGCCTGTTCATCACCGTGAAAACAGGGCGAGAGTCGGAGGAAGAAGACGATAAACGCTGCGGAGAATATATCATTTTGTAATATTACATTTTACGCCATAAAAATGTATGTTTATTTTATTCATCCAAGTCCTATACTATTTGGTATTTGGTCTGTACGGCTCAGACGTTAACAAGTCAACACGTTTGCACCAGACTCACTGATGCATCGTCCGTCTCCAGAAAAGACTTCCATTCATCCACCCAAGGACTCCTTAGTCTTCCGGGGGGAATGCGCCCCCACCCGTCGTCACTCCTCTAAATGGAAACCGCCATCGAGGCAGGCCCACCGCCAATTAAACGGGACGGACTGACGGATTGGAGTGTGCCATAAAACGGCGCCGACGTGCCGACAGACGGAGGTGATTCACGACGCTGAGTGCCACCGCCCCTAGCCTCCAAAGAAACGGATGGAGAGGACAACCGGCACCTGGGGAGGCGTGAGGTGTGTTCTCATCACGTTTGAGAAATCCTCCCCCCGTGTGTGTGCCGCGTCCACCTGCCCTTTTTCGTACTCGTGACGCGAGTGCGTCGGTGAAGCTCGGAGGCCACAAAGATGCTCACTCTGCACAGGGTCCTCTCCATCCCCCACAACGGAACGCTCGACTTCTATCATCTACGTCCTAGCCTGGTTTGTTTTTTTTACCCACTCCCTTACTCCACTGCTCCGTCTCAGTGGAATAAAAGCCCTTTTCATGTGAGTGGGGCAATCTGTAGCTCTTAGTCTCTCTCTCTCCCACGCAACTTTAAATCCAGTGCTGCGGGGGGGGGGGTGTTAGATTCATAAAGCATGCCTCCTCAGGTGCGAGCGCTGCTGCACGTCCACACGCCTCCTTCATTCATTATTAACAGCGTCCATTTGTGCGCGGCGGGCGTTATTTCAAAGTGACATGTCAAGCGGGGGAAAAGGACATTGCGGAAAAAGGACAATGACGACAATAGACCAAAATCTGTGCACGTGCGCACTTGACTGAGGATTGTTTTTCATCCTCTGGCCACCAAGACTGGAGAGTGAATGTACGCACTGAAATCGGTTACATCATTTTAAGCAGCTTAAGCTTTTCTTTCATTGGAAAAGATTGGAGAACAAATTATTAGCCAACTCTATGGGGTAAGGCACTCACAAAAGGGAAAGATGAGAGGCAGCTCGAAAAAAAAATTGGAATGTAAGGACGCACACACCTCCCATTACATATTAGTGGTTACAGCACCCAAACTGAGCATAGCATTGCCTTAGTGGGCTTCTGTTATATTTTTTTTTTTTTAACTTACCTGCACAGAGCCAAATGCACCCCCCCCCCTCCCCCCTTTAATCTGTCATATATAATTTTCTATCTCAGAGTCTTAGTAATTAGGTAAAACAAGTCAAAAATGAGTCAGAAAGAGGATTATTGGTATTATATGGGGGGGGGGGGGGGGGGGGGTTGTAGACAGGAGACTAAGGTAAGACTAATAGGGAATCGGTGTGGACTGTGGGATCACAGTGTGATGGGCAGTTAATGACAGCCAATCTGGGTTAAGTGGACCTACTATGAACAATAAGGACTCATTAGGGTCTAGTCCGTGGGGAACAGTGGAGTACAAGCCAAATCAATCAGTGACATCCGCTACCCAACCCTCATTTAGCAAACCCAGTGGATTTTTATTTTTTTTTGTCGTCAAACTAATAAGCAGATCAACAAAAAAATCCTCTTAATAAGATTTCTGGAGTGGATACCCCCGAGAGGCGGCTGTATTCAGCTAAAGGATGGGGAAAGAAGCCTTTCACCAAAGATTAATGGTCATTAGAGGAGAGAGCCGAAGTGGAGAGGAGCATGGATCTAGTGGCGGAGGCCCGTGCTTCCGATCTTGGCATAATTAAGTTGAGTGCGTGTGTGTTTGTGTGCATTTTAGGAGCTATTTGCTGTATCAATCGCTCCCGCTGGATGAATTCAGCAGGTGTGCACGCGCCGTCACGCAGGAGAAACATCGCCTGTCACTGTTCCCAAAATGTTATTGATGGGGCCGAAGTAGGAACAGAAATAGAAACACAAGGCCTCAGCGTGTGCAGGTATTTTTGGGACACGGGTGACACTCCGCCGACGGGCCTCGTGCCGACTGTGAGCTATTTCCAGGGAGCGAGGCGCGGTTTTTCTTCTCATCTCCGTATCGGGCTCGGAGTTTGATGTCTCGTTTGTTGAATGTGACGATTTAGAATATCCTCAATGTGAGCTTGCTTTGAACATTCAACGAGAAACGTGCGATTGGAGTACAATGTCGGGGTTGTTAGAAATAAAAATTGTGTATTCATGAGGTACATAGGAAATGTCCTGGTTTGTAAAACCTAGTGGACAATAAGGCAGAACGGAAAAAACCTCGACCTGGAGTTACAGTAAAAGTTCAAAATAACGGGAAAGCTCCAGGTTACAGGCTGATAAGTTTGAGTTGCAGGCTTTTTTTTTTATTTGTAGCATAACCTGAAGCAAACAATGAAATTTGACTCTCCTTTGTCTCGGAATAAAGTTTGTACAGTATGGTTTTAGCCCGCACATAACCTGTCTATTTCAGTCCTCGGAGTATAGACGCCATCATTTGTTTACTCCTACAGCGCAGCCCGAGGCCAATTCTCCCCTCTTCACTGTCTGTTATTGCAGCAGCTCTACAGTGGCCTGTTACCGAGAGTCAGACTATAGGGAAAAACTCAGGGCGATGGCGCACGTTTGAACCATCCCGTCCATACCATCTAATGGGAACAGTGACACACTTAGCTCTAGATTGTTGCATTTGCCTTGGCCCGCCCAAGTGAAAAATAAGTATATTGTTTTATACTTTAATTATACTTTTAACACAAACACAAAGTTTAAACAAGTACATTTCTACTTGTGTTGAAGTATAGTTATGGTGCATTTTTTAGTGTGCAACTCCCAGTATATTAAAAACAACTTAAGTTGTTTCATTTTAACACAACTTCAAGTATAGTAATTTTAAACATAAAAAAAAGTACAGCTCTTTGTGCAGCATTTTAGGAATGGATGGATATTAGTGATCCGGTGTGGGACCAGCAACAATTCGAAAGGGGGGGAAAAAAATACAGCATGTGTGCCTATTTTTTGGGAATATTCAGGTGGGATTCCCAACATGGGTTCACCCCCAATCTTCATAACGTCTTTCATTTTGAACCAGGGGTTAAACGAGATAGAGGTTGTCGTCCACTAACCAGAAGGTATGCGATTCGAATAGGAATAGTGTAGAAGTGTGGCAGAAAAGAGCGATAAACGGCAGCGACGTATGAATGTGTGTGCATGGCTAAATGTAAATGTGTTGTTGGACGACAGTCTCCATTAAAGTTAAAGTGTTTATATAGCACACTTTAACTTTAATGGAGACTGTCCTCCAACAAGAAATTACCAGATAGGTTGTTTTTGGAGCTAGAGGCCGCCGACCTCTAAGCAGCCGCTGACCTGTAGCGGTAGTTATGTACACGGCCGCTAGAGGTCAGCGGTGGACCTGGTAAAGTAGGTCAAGTTTGTGCGCGTAACTTCCTATTGTTCAGTTAAGTAATCGTGCTGATTATCTGCCACGTCAGCCTAACCCTAATCATAAACCCTTACCTTTAGAAGCTCCTTAACCAGGAGTTGCTAAAGCAAATAAAGGCCCACGGTGTCCGCTGGTGATAAAAAAATATGTGTGTCGTACCTCCTGTAACCCATAGAGGAGCTATTTTAGGAAACAGTCGGCATGGTCGTTTTGACCACATGCGACCCAGTTTGTCGCGTGAGTTGGAGGACTTGTTGCTCTAATCAGTCGGAGATATACATGAAATACAATTTTTAAAAAGTCGAATGTACTTTTTCCACTTCACTGATCGCTTTAGTATTGAGCTTTAGTTTCTTAATTATGAACAAAGGCCACGATCTCCGGTCATGGGGTCTTTCTTCAAGGACCTCCCTGCGTTTGGATGCATCCATGCATATACTTTTGTATTTTAATGTACTTTTTTATGTATTTCAAACACAAAGTCAGACAAATATCCCCTTCACAGTAAATCAAGAATTACACATACACAGGGGAAGCAGCATTCACTTTTTATGTCCCACAGATCTGGAACAATGTCTCAGACAACCCCAACTCTCAGTTCTTTTAAATTAGGACTTGAGACCATTGAGTGAATCGCATCATGTCATGCGTCTGTGAAATGTCCTTTTCAGCCTCGAGTAGTGTCCGCAAGAAGGACTTTTGAAGTGTATTTAACCGGTAATACGTCTGACTGGTCTGTATGTAGCCTGAGAGGGCACAGCGATCCATTCAAGATGGGTGCATCGACCACTCCCATGTTGGCTTTTGTGGATTTTTAGCGGCTGCACAATAAGAGAAGAGCGTTCAAAGACACCGTGGTAAGAAAAATCTATGCGAAATTACAACATTTGGATTTTGGAACGTGATAGGGACCCCCCCCCCCAACACATCCCACATGGACACACCATGTCCTGTGCGTAATGCAATTCCCAGCATTGATGGTACGTTTAATAACTTACACCATATGTTTCTCACCGATTGCCCAGACTGAAGAACGAGCAGGAGAGTGACGCACATCCCTGTCTATGTTTGACTTTTCTTTTAACTGCCATTTCAGCATTAGTTGTGCTTTCACCTAATGTGTGGACAGCATAGGTTATTATATTTTGATAATTTTGCATTCCTGACAGTCAAGGTCTGTATTTAGAACAGATAAACTCATTCTTCCTTGGTTTGGCATGAAACCAAACCCATGAAAAAAATCTGTTTACATTAACTCGTTGACGACATTCAGCAATTATTTACGCAATGGTTTAACCACCGGCGACCTTCTCCTCGCCGACCACAGGTTCCGGTGTCTGAAAGGGAAGCACTTGGCATCCTCTCAGAGGCCAAATGGGCTGTGGTCATCGTGTGGCCTTTAATGAAGTCCTTCCAGAGAGAGGACGATGTGCCGTTCTGCAAAGAGAAAATAACGACCGCAGGCGATTTTTCTCGCCCAGCTAGGCCGGTCAAAGCGCAACACAACGGCTCCGTGCTGAATGACTGCATTTGAAGTGATCTCCACTCAGAGGCTGAAGCATTGAATAGAAATACCAGCCTTGAAACACCCCGTGCCCCTTCCTGCCTCTCCATGGCACCGAATG